>NC_059380.1:22137500-22503125 GCF_019703515.2 Myxocyprinus asiaticus
CTTATGCTAAAATGCTTGAAATTATTTATTTTTCACATCAATCTACACTCCATACCCCATAATGACAAAGCAAAAACCAGAGTTTTCATAACTTTGCAAATTTATTAAAAAGAAATAACTGAAATATCACATTGACATAAGTATTCAGACCCTTTCCTATGACACTTGAAATTTAGCTCAGGTGCATCCCATTTCTCTGGATCATCTTTTAGATGTTTCTACACTCCTTGATTGGAGTCCACCTGTGGCAAATTCAATTGATTGGACATGATTTGGAAAGGCATACACCTGTCTATATTAGGTCTCACAGCTGAAAATGCATATCAGAGCAAAAACCAAGCCATGAGGTCAAAGGAACTGCCTGCAGAGCTCAGACACAGGATTGTGTCGAGTCACAGATCTGGGGAAGGCTACAAAAAAAAAAAGTCAGCTGCATTGAAGGTTCCCAAAAGCACAGTGGCCTCCATAATTCTTAAATGGAAGAAGTTTGGAACAACCAGGACTCTTCCTAGAGATGGCTGCCCGGCCAAACTGGGCAATCGTGGGAGAAGGACCTTGGTAAGAGAGGTGACCAAGAACCCGATGGTCACTCTGGTTGAGCTCCAGAGATAATGTGCAGAGATGGGATAAACTTGCAGAAGGACAACCATCACTGCAACACTCCATCGATCTGGGCTTTATGGCAGAGTGGCCAGATGGAAGCATCTCCTCAGTGCAAGACACATGAAAGCCTGCTTGGAATTTGCAAAAAAGCACCTAAAGGACTCTCAGACTGTGAGAAACAAGATTCTCTGGTCTGATGAAATGAAGATTGAACTGTTTGGCCTCAATTCCAAGCGTCATGTCTGGAGGAAACCAGGCACTGCTCATCACCTGCGCAATACCATCCCAATGGTGAAGCATGTTGGTGGTAGCATCATACTGTGGGGGTGTTTTTCAGCAGCAGGGACTGGGGGACTGGTCGGGGTTGAAGGAAAGTTGAACGCAGCAGAATAGAGAGATATCCTTAATGAAAACCTGGTCCAGAGTGCTCAGGACCTCAGACTGGGCCAAAGGTTCACCTTCCAATGGGACAATGACCCTAAGCACACAGCCAAGAGTGGCTTAGGGACATCTCTGTGAATGTCCTAGCCAGAGCCCAGACTTGAAACCAATCAAACATCTCTGAAGAGACCTGAAAATGGCTGTCCACAGACGGTCCCCATCCAACCTGACAGAGCTTGAGAGGATCTGCAGAGAAGAATGGCAGAAAATCCCCAAATCCCGGTGTGCAAAGCTAGTCGCATCATACCCAAAAAGACTTGAGGCTGTAATCGCTGCCAAAGGTGCTTCAACTAAGTACTGAGTTAAGGGTCTGAATACTTATGTCAATGTGATATTTCAGTTTTTTCTTTTTAATAAATTTGCAAAGTTATCAAAAATCTGGTTTTTGCTTTATCATTATGGGGTATGGAGTGTAGATTGATGTGAAAATAAATAAAAGCATTTTAGCATAAAGCTGCAACAAAATAAAATGTGAAAAAATGAAGGGGTCTGAATACTTTCTAAATGCACTGTGTATATATAGCATACAGAAAATGAAGCCTGTTTTAGGAATATTTAAAGGCGCATTTAGTCATTTTTGTGTTTGTCGCCTTAGACTTGGACTGACACTTAGTGGCATGAATGCAGCATCATTCAAATGCAATAGTTTTCAGTAACAGATGCCATTGTAGAAATTCACTATCCACAGTCAGCCATGATTAATTTAATCCCTTAGTGAAGTATTGAATAAAAGAGCGGTTACTGAAATACATGCGAGTGGTATTCGGCTGTTCGTGTGATCCTAACATGGCAGCCCCCATGAGCGGACCCTCCTCCCACTTTTATAAGGTTACTGATATGACTAGAGTCATCGTCTCATGTGAGTGTTCATGATTTTATAAATATGTTTCAAAATAACAATTGATTTCTTTAGGAGTAAACCTTTTTTTGAGGAAAAATTACTGTGTGCACCTTTAAGATTTTTTGATTGTGGCATTATTTTCAAGACTTTTAAGCACTCCCACCCCCATTTCTCAATACTGTTTTGCAATAATAGTAATAATAATAATAATAATAATAATAATAATACAGTATAGTGTTAAACAGCAATGAAAATTATACTGTACAGACTTTTTTATTTTTTGTTTTTTCAGTACAATAAATGCTACTTTGATGTATAATTAATTTTACATTTATAATTTAAACAATATATACTTTTTATGCAGTAATAAGAGTTTTTATTTTTTAATGCAGTAATGAGAATTTTTTTGGGGTGGGGGGGCGGGGGTCTTAATTTTCATAAATGTAATGCCACAGTGCAAAAAAAATAAATAAAACAAATCTTTATCGTACAAAAATTGGCTTCTTTTTATTTATTTTAAATTAATTTCTTCTTTTTTATTGAGGTGAAATTTGTCCCAGACATGTTCCTGAAAGCCACAGGATTCACCCTTCAAAACAGAACTTCAAAATTATTTGAAAAATGAAGATTTTGCATGTTTTACAGAAATATAAAGGTTAATACTGTGTGTTTTGTGTTCTTTCAGAGAGCCGACCAGACTCTGCCTTGAACCTCACCACCAATGGCCTCAACAGCATCAGCATGTCATTGGAACTTAATGGAGTCGTCTACACAGGTGAAAAACCAGTCGCCATGTAGATGCAGTGTATTCATGTTTTTCCCTATAAATTCGATTGTCACTCATTTTTCTCTGTTTCCTCACAGGCGTACTCTTCGCCCAGGCTGCAGCGCCAACCTCATCAGGGGTATCTAATAAATCTTCCACAGGCAACAACGGACCTCAGTCGGTTCTCCACACGCCTACCTCATCCTCCTCCAACAACCAATCACCTTAGCACCTCAGACTCTCAACCCTCTCAATACAAAACCAAAGCCAAAAAACCTCAGTTACTACAGAAGATATGCCAAAATAATTATATAAACCATGCAGGAATAACCGAATCGTTCTCAACTTGAAGTACACTAGCTCAGGTCTTTTATTTACACTCTTCTTTGTTCAGGAGCCAAAAGAAATCTAAAATAACAACAGAGTTTATTATAAAGATAATGATTTATAATGTATATGCAAAACCTGTGAATAATTTATTTCTCTTTCTGCGAGCACTCTGTCTGGCGTAAACAAAAGGGCAGTAGAATTCTGCTTTATAGGGTTCTATAGTCTCTGACTGACAAGCTTTTCATCTATAGGAGAAATCTTAACAATAGTATTATTGTTATAATGTGTGATGCAAAGTGCTTAAGGGTCTGAACTAATAATATATTATTGTACATTTTATTTTCTTTGTGTATGTATCTGCAGTGCCTTGTGAAGGTTTTATTCTCAGCACAGTTTGAATGTGCTGTTGTTGACCAGGTGATGTCTGAACTTCAGCACTAACACAATTCAAATTCTGGTCTGAAGTTGATTATTATTATCATTTTGTTTTTTAACATTTTTGTTGTGAGTATTCAACCATTTGGTTTCCCATCTCAGACTTCTACACTGCGATGGCAATAGTGATTTTAAAGGGATAGTTCATGCAAAAATTAAAATTCTTTCATCATTTACTCACCCTCATGCCATCCCAGAAGATTTTTAGAAGAATATCTATGCTCTGTTGGTCCTCACAATGCAAGTTAATGGTGACTAGAACTCAGAAGGTCCAAAAAGGACATAAAGACAGCATAAAAATAATCCATATGACTCCAGTGGTTAAATCCATGTCTGCTGTAGTGATATGATAGGTGTGGATGAAAAACAAATCAATCTGTAAGTCCTTTTTTTTACTGTAAGTCCACACTTTCACTTTCAGCCATCTACTGGATAGGGCTGGTTAAGGGTGGAGATTTATAGTTAAAAAGGGCTTAAATATTGATCTGTTTCTCATCTTCACCATGTCTGAAGACATGGATTTAACCACTGTCGTATGGATTACTTTTTGCTGGCTTGATGTGTTTTTTGACCTTATGAATTCTGGTCACCATTCATGCATTGTGAGGACCAATAGCGCTGAGACATTCTTCTAAAAATCATCTGGAATGGCATGAGGGTGAGTAACTGATGAAAGAACTATCCCTTTAAGATCATTGATTGAACATTCAGGTTAAAGGAGCTGTTTTGGTGTGTTCTTTGTGTGTTCTTGTGAGGAAAGATAGGCATATGTTTATAAATGTGTACATGTGTTCTTGAGCTTATAACCTGTTTTTCATGTTTGTATATGTTTGCCTCTTCGTGACTACTGGCAAACTCTGGGGGCCACATTGTCCATGAGCCACTCAAATGGTGGCTGCAGCGTCACAGAGCTTGAACGGCATTACTCTGAACTGCCACAGTCGTAGTGTCTATAAAGTAGATGTGGAAAGAGGTCAGAGGTTTTTCTACTTGTTAGTGTAGAATTTTATGGAGCTTTTACTCAAATCAACAGTTTGGCAGGAAAAAAAATCACAGTTTGACTCAAAACAAGACAGTAGGATAATAGGTACACTTTCAGATTTAAACAAGTCTAAAACCCAAAAGCAGGAATCAGAGAAAATAATAATTATGATATTGAAGTATTCAAAATTGAGCAGAATGGAATCTTCTCTCATTAAAAATGATTAGAAGTAAGTGGTTTCTTGTATTTAGGAATATTAATCTTCAGCAATGATTTTGACCATTTTAATAATCAACTGTTTCGGTCAGCGAGAAGGTCTTTTTCTTGTCGATGTATAGTTGTAATTCATGAATTATGTCAAGCTTCTCTAGCATTACACTGTATGCAAGGTCAAAATGCCCATTTGGTGGGTGTCTAGGGGTAAAACTTTTTTTCTTTTGATTGATAAAAACAGGGTCGTCTAGCAACTACTGTCTTAGCTGATAAGAAGTTGAATATTTTATCTGGGATTTCAAATAATTTCTTACTGGGGAGAGGTGGTGAAAGCTTTTGGAAATTGGGGTTGTCTACAGCTTTAAAGCCTTTATTTTTATCCAAAACAGCTTCCACCAATTGTAGATACATCATTTTGGATTAACTTGAAGTTAAAATGCCTTGATCCCTCCTTGGGATAAAATGTAACCATTCAGCTATCACCATCTCTGTCTTATTTTCATTCTTTACACTGATGTACTCTTAAAACCTCTGCATAACACTTCCTTATTACTTTATATGAACCAACTTGGTGATAGCTGTACAGGAAACAGTGTGGAAAATGTAACTGTTTTTATCCGTGTTTTGTATTGTACATTTCATTACAGTTTTAAATATCAGGAAGCATCAATATAGCATATCTCAGACTCTGCCAGTACTGCAGGAATGTCTCTACCTCAAAGACTCTGCTAAGAACTGTTTGCAAACCCTCCCAGCTTGTCACTTTTCACATCAAATGTAAGAGTGTGATGCAGAACTGGATGTTTTTGCTCCACGTTTACTCCATGGGAATTTTCCTTACTGTATTAGCAATGATATCTTTAAGCCCCTTTTTGCTCATAACTGTAAAAACAGCTGTTTAATCTGCCAGCCCACAATCTGCCAAAAACCTCAACTTTAGAGTGACCGATTTTTGTCATGTAACAGTAATTCTTCACTTTGATGGCCTTTATGCAGTCTGTTTTGATCAAAGATGCTGTCGATTTTTCATAGAAACAATACTGTTACCACACAGAGTATGAAAAATACATATAACACCTGAAATTCGATGATTAAAGCAGTTTGTAACCATGAGAGGGATGTGTTTTACTCTGATGTATGCCTTAATGTATGCAAACTTAAGAAAAATTGTGCATGCTAATATAGTCAGGTTTACTGCAAAGACAACCAAAATTGCTGTACAATAAAACATGCAAACCTTTGAACTATAATTGCAGGATGCCTTATGCTTTGATAATTCTTGGTAATCTTTTCTCTGTAGAGCTTAACATCACACTAAAAGTAACTCTCTTTTTCAATACATAGACAACTGTGAAATTTAGGTTTTACTTTAAAACATGGCATTTGTCGTCTTCTCAGGAAATACACTTCTACCTCCAGTTACACAGATATGTTCACCTTAGTGCTGTGGTTACAGTGCATGTAACATTTATTGAGATTTTTTGTAATTGTGATACAAAATGTTTCCTTTGGCATACTGACTCAAGGTTTTTTTTATTATTATTATTATTAATTGCAGATGCAGTAACTATACTATAGTCATTTCTTGTTGTTCTTTCTATTTTTGAAAACCTTAATATCCCTTTCCTATGTGTGTGCTTTTGAGTTTTTCTTGTTTGTTTGCAACTAAATGGAAAATTGCTCCTAGCACAAGAGACCCAGGAGAGCCCAGATTTAGATTACAGCACTGAGCGTCATACTGATGCACCATTTTATGCATTTCCACTCATGCATTTATAAAACTTTTAAATTGTGTAGTGTCAGCCTCATGACTGCTTCTCTTATGGGGGTGAAGGACAAAGACAATCCTAACCTATTTAATCTATTCTTTGTTTGAGAGAATAATTAACAATAATAATTAAAAAAAAATAATATATCGAGATGTAATTGGGGGGATGGAAAATCCAAAGAATGTCCACATAAGTGCTGTTATGGCCTGACTATCATGGATTCAAATGACTCCATAGCTTATATTTTAGAAGATGATCACACATCAACCGTTACCCTTTCCTCATCTGAATGCTGATAACCCAGTAAAATTGACACAACAAACCTGTTCACGTCAATACACATGCAAAACAAATGTTGTTAACAGTTGAAACTGATGTTCTTTTTAATTAATAAATTTGGAATAATTCTATGCCTTTTATATGTTGAAATGTAATTGTAATTCTGGAGCATCAGTTTGAGTGTCTTGCTCTTTGTTGTGTTTTAGTACATTATTGCACCTTTTCATTTAAAAAAGGAAGTTCATGTTTGTTATTTCAGAGTTTTCAAAATGTACTCTTGAAGTTTACACTTTATAATTGTCTAACATCAGATTTTTCAATGTTTGATTTAAAAAACTTGAGCTCGTCAGCTGTAAACAAAGACATTGAAAGTACAATAAAAATTTAATTCTGATTTAATGTTGTTAGTGCAGTTCTTCATTTTAGATTAGGATGGAAGACTTCCATATTAGTGATTGAAACAGAGTGATATGTCAGCAATACTTTCTTATGGATCAGTTATGATTTATTTATTTTTTTAGAATGAAAACTTTAGGGAGTTTTGACATTTGCATAGACTAAGATTTTTCCATTCCTTCAATGAAACTTTGCCATGAAAAAAATTTGACATCGTCTCATTAAATGTACATACATTTGCATATTATATCAAACGTTATATACATGTCAAGTTTTATTTTTGCTTTTTTGATCAACAACTCATTGGCTGGTAACTGTGCCATCTTTCTGTTATTTAAATATTTAATAAGATACATGCACATTAACATTTTTTAAATAAAATAAATGGTACGGAAAAAAATTTCACAAACACCTCTAACAATTACCAGTCATATCAATGAAGAAGCAATACCTTAAATTAGAGGGCTGATATGAAACATTAAATATTATGGTTTTTAAATGAGCAAAATGTCACTTCTATTATTATCATTATTATTTAAATTATGAAATCTGGCTAAAAATCAAAACCATTAATTATTTCCAAAATCATTCTTTATGTCTGTAGTACTACCACCCCTTGAAATCAAATAAATCATGTTTATGCGACGATTTTGAACACTGATCAGCCTGTTTCATGTGGTAACGATCTCTCCCAGGTTGCCCAACAGAAAAAGTTATTGATAAGTGGTAAAATAGCTTCAGTTTCTGGTCATTTCATAGTGCTGTTAGAACACTATTCAGCCACTATCATTGTTTAAATGCATTATAGCCTTTTAAATATCTTTCACTGAAAATTCGACCGCAGTACATTGAGCAATTGTTTGTCCACGTGTCCTAATTTTAAGTTAATAAATGTTGTTTTCCTCTAATGAAACGCAGAGGTTATTTATGTCCAGGGCTCTCAATGTAAACAGAATCCTGCCAATGTGACTTCCGCATCACGTTGCTCTTGTTGCTTCTGCAGTTCCGCCCACTGCCTGGAGCTTGCGCTCTGATTGGCTGGGACTCGGTTGCATTTTTAATGAGTTTTTAAATGAGATCGGCCAGTATGGAAACAGCGAGACAAAACTGATGATCTACGTTCATGGGAATTAACGCGCCTTCCGGGCTACTTTGTTATTTTTGAACGTGTATAGTTTTGTTTAAAACATATATTTAATCCGGTCTGCATCAAAATGAGACTTCGTTCGAGGAATATTTTCAATGAAAACCCAAAGACACCGTCCCACCGCCGTCGAGTTGCTGCGGAACCGCAAACCCCACGGGTCCAGACACAGGTCAGTCCTGCTGTAATGAACACTACATGTACATAAGGAAACAAAACGTGTCTTATGTGTGTTTGTGTGGTTTTTGTCTTATGGAGCATGAGTTTTCGCTTTGTGAATGATTTGCACAGGAGTAGTTAGCATGATGATGCTAACAGAAGCGATTTGAGAGTTTCAAAGAGCGGGTTAAATAGCTTAACTATAAATAATATAGTAAAGCCATTCAAAACCTTCCGAAACTATTTTTTGTTTTTATTCATTATTATGATTTAAAATATGTGTGTTATTGATTGTGTGTGTCAGTTCTGGCCCAGATGTTTGCAGATGGGCGGGGACGTTATTTCCTCTTAGCCAATAAAAGTTCAGTATTTTTGAAAGGCATTTGGAATGTTGTTTCTCGGCCAAACAGCTTCTCTGTGTACTGCTGTGGAAGGAGCACATGTATCTTGTAGAATGGAGATATTGGTGATTTAAACACGAAAAAGCAAATGGACGTTATTTCTTTCTCAAGAAATAAACCCTTATATTATTGTTTAAAAATCCTTTGCAAAAGTACGCATTTCTTTTGAGTTTAATTTGGCTATATTTAACAGTGTATATGGAAGTGTGCATAAACATACCATATATACTGTATATACACTGATCAGCTACAACATTAAACCACTAACAGGTGAAGTGAATAACATTTATTATATTTTTACAATGGCACCCGTCAAGGGGTGGGATATATTAGGCAGCAAGTGAACAGTCAGTTCTTGAATTTCATGTGTTGGAAGCAGGAAAAATGAGCAAGAGTAAGGATCTGAGCGACTTTGACAAGGGCCAAATTGTGGGCAATGTTCTGCTGGGAAACTTTGGGTCCTGGCATTCATGTTGGTGTTACTTTGACATGTTCCACCTTCCTAAAGATTGTTGCAGACCACGTACACCCCTTCATGGCAACTGTATTCCTGATGGCAGTGGCCTCTTTCAGCAGGATAAAGCGCCCTGCCACACTGCAAAAATTGTTCTGGAATGGTTTGAGGAACATGAAGCAGAGTTCAAGGTGTTGATTAGGCCTCCAAATTCCCCAGATCTCAATCCGATTGAGCACCTATGGGATGTGCTGGACCAACAAGTCCGATCCATGGAGGCCCTACTTCGCAACTTACAGGACGACACGTAACTTAAAGGATCTGCTGCTAACGTCTTGGTGCCAGATACCACAGGACACCTTCAGAGGTCTTGTGGAGTCCATGCCCCGATGGGTCAGAGCTGTTTTGTTGGCATGAGGGGGACCTACATAATATTAGGCAGGTAGTTTTAATGTTGTGGCTGATCGATGTATACTGTATATTGTCAGAAATTAACTTCAGGGGCATTTTTGTCACTTTTTGTGGCATTTTTGGCCCTAGCCCCATTTTATTTCTGACTCTGATATATGTATATGTAAATAAACAACAGTTCCTCAAATCTGACTGGACGATAGACGTTCCATGAGTACTGATGGTCTCACACCATCAGCATTCGGACGCTTCACTCTGTGTAACACTCTGCTTGTGTTCATGCTGTTCTAAACTAAAGTGGAAGAGCAGTGCAGATGTGTTAATAGCTATCTGTCTCTTTACATTTAATATTGTGACATTACATATTTTAGCCAGGAGGTGGAGGCAAAAGACAATTTTTGCACGTAATATGAGTCAGTTGGTGATGTGAAGTGAGTCAGCCTCACTCAGTGTTTATATTCAACAGCGCTCCGTGATCGCTCGTATTACTACTACACTACTAAAGCATGGAAATAGCTTTAAATGGCTTTAAAATAACAACTTCAGCATTGTGGCTCATCACAGCTGAGAGACACAACAGACCGATTAATTACAGAAACTCAAGGCGCTTATCTTTTACTTGACTTTCCACATTGGAGAGGACAAAATGACGGAGGAGATTGCAGTTTCTTTCTATAGTGAATGACTCTTGCGTACCGGCTACCGCGAAATAGGGAGAAATACCCCCGCTTGGATGGCTATTTTTCCACTGAGAAAATAGGATGCATTTCACCAAAATGACATTATCTTCGGAAAGCTACAGACTACAGCATCATCAACAGGTGATCGCACATGCTCTCTCTCTCTCTCTCTCTCTCTCTCTCTCTCTCTCTCTCTCTCTCTCTCACACACACACACACACACACACACACACACACACACACATATCCTTGTTTCTCCAATAACATGTTAGAAACAGCCCAAGCTGTGATACTTGTAGTTCTGAAGTTATGTTTTTGAGAGGCTTGGACGCATCATTTGGTTTGAACCAGCAATAGCAGATTCTGATCCGTCGTGTAAGAAAGTAGTTCCATGCACAAATGCATTTTTTGTGACCGTACTCAATTTTTCCTAATTTTTTTTTAAATTTACGTGTTCATTGAACTGTTGTATATAAGCAATATCACACTCGCAATTGTGCTATATGGCCCTAAGTCAGCACTGCTGTGATTACCTTCGGCACTCAGCCTGCGGCCAAATCACAGCAGTGCTGATGTAGGGCCATATCGCACTCTTACTCGTGATATTGCTTAAATAAATACAGTAAATATATATATATTATATTCTTTTATTTTTCAGTTTGTATTTACTTGATGCTGTGTTTGAGTTATGGCAAATGGATAAGTGTGTAGTGATGTTTATGTCTCTGTTCTTCCTTACTTTAGGACCAGGTAGACGTTCTTCAGGACCGCTCAAATCTGGACCCTGATGATGTTCCAACAGCAACCAAACGTCCACGCATTAAACGTGGAAGGAGGAAAGCTTTATCAACTGACGACTTCAAAGGTAAATGCTGTTATGTAAGGGTGCTATGTTATTAATGATAATGTCATATACACTGCTGTTCCAGTCAGGGGCGTCTCTAGGATTTCAAAATGACAGGGGCTGTTGGGGCTGAGGGTATCCCCCCAATGGAGATGCATTTTTACATTTTTAAAGCACTCTAGACTTCAAGAATTCACATTAATTTGTTGAAGTTTCTCACAGTGACCATCAAAAAAGTAGCCAGCTGTGACAGTACAGTGGTAAAGTGATGGTAATTTTGATATATACCATAGTATTTACATGATAGATATCTGAAGTACATAAGAACTCTGAGTGATTTTTATATTTTCTAAGAATCTGGAACCTTTTGAATGAAACATAATTTAATTAACACCTTATTAGAACTAGTTATTATGAATTATTAGAACTAGTTATTATAGGACTAGTTATAATAGTCAGACTGTAGTCATAAGTAGACCACTACTGAGTTGGGACTGTGCTTGTGAAAAATGTTGATTCCTACTCCATAACATATTGTTTTCCTTTCATCAGGCTCTTAATGATTTAAGTAATCCTTAGGAATATCTGAAGGCAAACAATTACATTTTTTAATTGATCATCATTTGAACAGAACAGAACATACAGTAAATTACATAAGAGGAAAAATTTGCCCATAAAGTCTGTTATATACTTGCCCTTATATTTACAGTGCAGTGCCATAATAGCACAGGTAATACCATGGTTGGATCCACATTACAGTGATTAAGTCAATATCATAATATAAAGCTATAACATATTATATATTTTCTATTAAAATACAAGAGTTACAGTTACTGATGTAAAATCATGACAGATTTTAGTGATGATGTGTAATTTGTAACCACTCTTTTCCTCAGTGCTGTTTTTTGTTTAATTTATTTTTTATATTTGGCTTGCCCAATTCCCAATGTGCTCTAAGTCCTCGTGGTGGCGTAGTGACTCGCCTCAATCCTGGTGGTGGAGGACGAATCTCAGTTGCCTCCGCGTCTGAGACCATCAATCCGCATGGCTTGCTGAGCGTGGAGAAATAGCGCGTGTGGAGGCTTCACGCTATTCTCCGCGGCATCCACGCACAACTCACCACGCGCCCCACCGAGAGCGAGAACCACACATTATAGCGACCACGAGGAGGTTACCCCATGTGACTCTACCCTTCCTAGCAACTGGGCCAATTTGGTTGCTTAGGAGACCTGGCTGGAGTCACTCAGCATGCCCTGGATTCAAACTCACGACTCCACAGGTGGTAGTCAGCGTCTTTACTCGCTGAGATACCCAGGCCCCCTCAGTGCTGTTTTTAATGTTGGGGCTGTCTAGCTTTTCAAGAGGTTTGGGTTCCTCCACAGCATTTAAAACTAGAAAATTCTCAGTAAAATTCAAATGGGTCGAATAAATCTGTGACGTGATATCGAGGGAAGTCCGGTTTCACATGCGTAAGTAATCCGCTCTGTGGTATCCTATATCCCAGGTTGATGCGCACTCCAGGAATACAGTAGAATGGAGCAGAGCAGGTCACTTGTTGTGTGCCACACTAAAGCGAAAACCAGGCTTTAATCACACAGCGCATATGTGCTGAAAGATACTGAAGCCTGGGTTTCACGTGAGGTCTGAACAAATAATATTCGGGGCTAGACCAATATCATTCAGGGCTCAAGCCGAATGTTTTGCCCTAATGACACCCCTGGTTCAAATGTTTAAAATCACAAAGTCATTTTTATGGTTTTGAAAGAAACATCACTTGAATATCTTAATAAACTGACTGCTAGAAAGCTTAAGGTCTGCCCAGCTGTCAAGTTCAAAGATTAATGTATTTATTTGAAATAGGAATTGTCATTTGTAACTTTAAAATGGCTTTACTGTAATTTCTGACCAATTTAATGCCACCTTGGTTAAAGGTGCACTCAGAGTAAGTTTTTTTTTTTTTCTAATTAAAAAGGTTTTACACAAAGACATGAATAGAAAATTATGTACACTCACATTAGATGAAGACTCCAGTCATGTCACATGGAGCGGGTCATCCTCTCATAGTTGACAGCACATGACAACTTTTGTCATGCAATTGAGTTAATACCACTAATTAAAACTAATAATAATAACATGTTTACTTTATATAGTGCTTTCAGCCAAAGCTCAAACATAAAAGTACATGTAAACAAAACAAGCAAACCAAAAAAAAAACACAATATACTTTCAACAGAGCCTGAGTCAACAGTATATGTGATGGTATGGTATTGAACAGCAGGAGTCCAAACAGAATGAGTGCAAGTGGAACAATTAAATGTTCAAACAAGAGGTCCCTGCTGGAGTGATGAAACAAAGCACTACTACCTGCAGCTCTCACTGTGCGGATCACGGATAAACGCGTGACATCCAACGGCAAGTGCAAGCACAAGGCGGTCTTCAGCCGACAGAGAGCTTGCGAGTCGCGGCTGCCTGGTCATATTTCAGCGTGCAAAAATTTGTTTGGTTTCTTCAAGAATGTCCATGTGTGTAGTCTGAGACAAAGAAAAACTCAGACAAAAAGTAATGAAATAGAAGAAAAAAATACATATATATCTTCGGTGTGAAGCGGCAGCACTTAGTTAAAAACGTCAAGTATCTAGAATGACAGGTGTCAGGATAGAATCCAAAACCACAAATACTTCTGGGACCGACGAGACGAGTAAGACCCAGCTAAAAACGTACTGAGTGTGCCTTTAAAAAAAGTATCAATTTCATAGTGATAACTAACTTTTCAACAGTAGTATACGATATAATGACTATTCATGATATGATTTTGTAATTTTAGAGTCAGATTTCAAGACCCCAGTCCGTCACCAGAGGGAAAGACATTCCTCATTGAATCCTGCTGCTCGAAGCCTCTACTCTCCTGCAGTGCATTTCCTCACACCCCCTAAAGACAGTAAGTGCAAAAAAACCACTACTAGACAAACTGATTTGGAACTGTCTGACCATTATTGTAAAACATTAGATTTGGATTTTGGGATATAAGTGAGTTTTGTTATAAATTATGGCTGGGTGATAGGACGATGTTATCGGATATCGACAATATCTTACAAAGGTCCCAATGCAGATTGCGACACTCAGTTGACAGACAATGATCAACAATATTGGGAAATGGCAAAACCATGGATCTGGGAAGTCAGCAAATATATTAAAGAGTAGCCCAGGGTGTGAAACTACCGCCCGCCAAATGCAACGAGGCTGAATCCAGTTCTCAATCTCCTCGTCCAAAGTATTTCATGCGCGAGTAATTTTGCTCATCTACCCTCAACAGGCGGGCGACCTGTAAGATGTCTCGGAGTCACACATGACAAGAAATTCTGTTAGTCACAAAGACACGTGCTTGAAGAAACACACTGTATTATGTTTTTAAGAACAGACAAAAGAAAAGCTGTCACTGCTCGTGTCTGCTTCCCTGTTTGTTCAGAGGTGTGCAGCATGAGCCTGTCTCATGGAACAAGCGCATGTAAAGAGTTTTCACTATTTGTTCTCAGTTTCATTAGTCTGAAAACTGTTTGCAATAATAATGTCATCTATGAGAATGCTGCAGATTATCTCCGATCATCTCAGGAGTTGCTGTAAATTTAGTTCTATTTATTTTCACGGACCAATTCCCGGTAAACATGCATTGTGAACGCAACTCTGCAGGTTAAGTAATATATATCTTTCTGTTAAAGAAACAAAGACGGAAGTGATTCAATCAAGTAATGCAAGACACATTGAGTTTTGACCTAAAATTGAGTATTCTTTTCTTTTCTTTCGGCAGCATTAACTGTATTACCAAAACGCAATACAAACACAAATTCGATAAGAACACACATTTGGCAGCATTATTTTGGGAACACAAGGGAATTTATTAGGCTTTATTATTATGATTATTATCATCTTTTCATTTATGAGTGTCTTAAATTCTTTTATCTGTAGGCTATTAGTAGTTTTCCACCTGTTGTCGTTGACGGATGCTTGCGTGTTAGCAAATTGAGATGGTAAATATTTGGATTTGGGGAGGTGGTTAAATAAGATTTTTTGACCACTTCGTTATTTTGTTGCTTTTTTTCATTTGCTTTAAAGTGCAATTTGAATTTAGAAACGTCCTTTTGTTTATGTTTTTCATGTTTCAATAAATGAATTAAATTTTTAAAGCAAAATCAATACCGACCCTCGGCAGGGGGGTTGATGTTATAATCGTATATCGCAATATTTTTAAGGCAGTTATCGATCAAATATTTTTTACATATTGCCCAGCCCTTTACAGCATTTACTTGAATTGGTTTCAACAGCAGTTATTTGTTTGAAAGGTGAGCAGCCAAACTCAGGAGCCATCTTCAGTCCTGAACACTGTGTGTTTGGCTACAGTGCCGTCAGCCCTCTTTCAGAGGATGAAGAGAATGATGAAGTGTTCAGTCCGTGAGTCTCTCTCTCTTGTATTCAGTAAAAATTGAAGGATTGATATTGTGCTTTTCATTCAGTGGTTTAATTTTAATTGTTTGTTTTTCCTCAGTTTTACATTTATTAAGAACATTCCAAACCGTTCACAACAGTCCAGACCCGTCTCAGCAGTTCGGGACATTCCACCAAAGACGAGGAGCACACCTGCTGCTACCCTAGTGCTTGATTTGGTTAGTTTTATCTGTCTTTTATACACTGGTTTGAATGTGGTTTAGAGACGGCTAGTTTGTGACTCTTTGGATCGTATTTTTGTTTGATCAAAGGATGAAACCCTCGTGTTCAGTTCACTCAATGTGATCCATGATGCAGAGTATACATTCAGTGCTCGGTTTCAAAATCACAAGTACAAGGTTAGTAAATGTTTGCCTTCAAATTGTAAAGTGAGTGATTTAAAGGAATAGTTCACCCAAAAATTAACATTATGCAATTAACTACTCCCCTTCTTGTTGTTTCAAACCCAACAGACGTTTTTCTTCTGCAGAACACAACAGGAGATATTTTAAAGAATATTAGGATGGCTGATTTCCATTCTGTAGCAGTTGATAGTGACCCAAAAGTGTCAGAAATGTAGTGATTGGTGTGTAATGATTTGATTTGAGATCAAATTATTTGATTTATGAGTGAATAACAATTTTAATTTGGTCTGTTCGTCATACAAAATGATTGCATGCCTTCAGAAGATTTGAATTATGATGCACGAGTCGAAAAGACTACTTTTGAAACACTTTTGGGGCAGTGTTCCACATTTGTTCTTGCTGAGCAAATCCTATTTCTATCAGGCAGAACCTTTGGCCACCTGAGCAGACACATTACACAGTGAAATTTCACAATTCTTGATATTTGAAATTAAATACCACAGTAAAAATGGATAATATGCTATTGAACACACTCCTTTATTTAAAAAGTTAAATATTAATGTAATGTTAAAATAAACATATTAAATAAAAACAAATACATGTTTCCTTAATTAAGTAAATGATGCTTCATGTTTAATTATGTTAATTATCATGTTAATTATTCAGGTAAATTGTCATAATAATAAAGTAGCCTAAGTATTAAGTAATCTAAGAACATAGTAGGCTCATAATAACAAATAAATAAAGAGCAGTCAGTGGCTTTTTTTTTTTTTCAATATTGTTGTTTGATTAATATTAACAACACAACAGCAGCAGATCTATTAGGCTGCATTAATGCGTTTATATTGCAAATGCTTATGCACAAATCCAGTATTTTGACACAACTGAGTTGTTGCATCTGTTTGCATTCATGTTAGACATAAGCGATTGTTTACTGTATGTTAATCACTCGTGGGATGGGCATTGACCATGAAGCACATTTAACCATTTGGCACACAGTCACATTTCTGTTCAGTTCAATTAAATACTCTTAAAGGGATAGTTCACCCAAAAATGAAAATTCTCTCATCAGTTACTCACCCTTATGCCATCTCAGATGTGCATGACTTTATTTCTTCTGCAGAACACAAATGAAGATTTTTAGAAGAATATCTCAGCTCCGTAGGTCCTTACAATGCAAGTGAATGGTGACTAGAACTTTGAAGATCAGAAAAGCACATAAAGGCAGCATAAAAATAATCCATACGACTCCAGTGGTTAAATACATATCTTCTGAAGCGATATTTACGATCAATCTTCACTTTCATTTGTTTTTTTTTTGGTGATTCACATTCTTCATGCATATCGCCACCTACTGGTTGGTCTGGTGAAAGATTTCTTAAAAAAGGACTTATTTATTAATAAATATTGTTCTGTTTCTCACCCATACCTATCACTTCAGAAGATATGGGTTTAACCACTGGAGTCATATGGATTACATTTATGCTGCCTTTATGTGCTTTTTAGAGATTCAAAGGTCAGCATTTACTTGCATTATAAGGACCTACATAGCTGAAATATTCTTCTAAAAATCTTAATTTGTGTTCTGCAGAAGAAAGAAAGTCATGCACATCTGGGATGGCATAAATCAGTAAATGATGAAAGAGTAAAAAAGAATTTGGTGAACTGTTCCTTTAGCTTTTTCAAATGTGAGAATATTTGTTGGAGGACTGGTTATTTTATATTTTAAACATATGCTCTTACGAATCATTCATCATTTTTCTTTTCATAGGTCTACCTAATCCTCAGGCCATATGTGAAAGAGTTCCTACAAGCCATGACCAAGCATTTTGAGGTACAACAAAGACTGACAGTTTATCAGGGATGGTTCCCAAATGCTCATTGTTTCCTGTAAATAAATGTGTATTGTTGTTTTTCTGTTCCAGATGTTTGTTTATACTTCTGCTAAAAAGGAATATGCAGAAAAGATTGTTGACATATTGGATCCTAATAAAAAGCTTTTTAGGTGAGGCTTCATGCATGTTTTGAATGCCATATACCCATTTTCCGCCAAAATTGTGCTGTTGCCTAACCTCCCTTAGAACCAGCCCGAGAGCCAAACAATGATTTAACTGACTGAGTTACTACTTAACTTGATGATAAACAAAATGCTGTATGACAATCTTTGATGAGGGGTCTTGCTCCTAGTTTTTACATTTTTTATTTTTCTCCCCAATTTGGAATGCCCAATTCCCAATGCACTCTAAGTCCTCGTGGTGGCGTAGTGACTCGCCTCAATCCGGGTGGCGGAGGACGAATCTCAGTTGCCTCCATGTCTGAGACTGTCAATCCGCGCATCTTATCACGTGGCTTGTTGAGCATGTTACAGCGGAGACATAGCACGTGTGGATGCTTCACGCTATTCTCCGCGGCATCTGCGCTCAACTCACCATGCGCCCCACCGAGAGCGAGAACCACTTTATAGCGACCACGAGGAGGATACCCCATGTGACTCTACCCACCCTAGTAACCGGGCCAATTTGGTCACTTAGGAGACCTGGCTGGATTCTCTCAGCACGCCCTGGATTCGAACTCACGACTCCAGGTGTGGTAGTCAATTTGGTCTCTTAGGAGACCAGGCTGGAGTCTCTCAGCACGCCCTGGATTCGAACTCGTGACTCCAGGTGTGGTAGTCAGCGTCTTTACTCACTGAGCTACCCAGGCCCCCTCTTGCTCCTAGTTTAAAAAAATATTTTAACTTCGAAAGTAATTTTAAAGCCATGTCAAGAAAACAGAGGCTTTCAAAAACACTCTAGCTAGCGGCAGCAAAGCAAATTGTAATTTTTTTTGTTTGAGCAACCCGACTAGGCCCGACATAACATTAGCTAAACTGGTGGTTTTCAATGGCCAATAATGATATCTAGAGAGCAGGATGGCCGATATAAATGCTGATAAACATAATATGATTTAACAACAGCAGAATAGATGTACACAAAATTTCAAAAGAGAAACAAGCATTATTTTATACAACATTTACTCAAAGTTGCATAAACTTGAAAAGAAGAAAACCTTGAAAACAGAAAGCGTTGACTATCTATTGACCAATCTGTTGGTGACTTTTGGAAATGACACAAGGGAAAATTAACACTTTTGTTAATCGGCCAAGAGAGCACTCTTATTGTTCAGCAAAGAGAGACACACAGCATTGGTTTAGCTTCGTGATAGACCGATATGTCAGGAAATTTAAACACTTTAAAGAAGGATAAAAATGGCAATTCTTTGTAATTATTTGGCTTTCTTTTTTTCTCAAGGCATCGTTTGTATCAGGACGATTGCGCTTGTGTGCTTGGACACTACATTAAAGACTTGAGTGTGCTGGAGAGGGACTTGTCAAAGACCGTCATCCTGGACAACGCTCCCCACACTTTCCCCTACCACGTATGTCTGTCCTTTCAGCACAGTGTGAAGGATTCTTTTGCATGTGGTTTGATAACCAGTATTCCAGTGTGACTTTTTGGTGGCATGTTATATGCATGAATGAGTTTGGATTGGATGGAATGGGGCTTGATCTACAGTGTATTTGTTTTTTGTAGCTGATTAATATGATTCCCATAAAGAGCTGGTTTGAAGATCGAGAGGACCGGGAGCTGCAAAAGCTCATCCCTTACATGGAGAAACTCGTGCAAGCAGTGAGTTCTGCTCATGCATCATTTTCACATGTAAATAGGAGTCTTAAAGCTACAGTAGCAAAAATTTGGTTGCAAATTTTTGTAGTAATTAGCATTATGCCACAAATGCTGTTGATTGAGCTTAACTTGTATTGAACCCGGAACATTCCTTTAAAATAAATATAATTAGAAATTAAAAAACATTACAAGTAGACATCAGGAATTAAATATGAATTGTTATAATTACTCCTTTTTTCTTTTTTCTTATCCCCTTTTCACCCCAATTTGGAATGCCCAATTCCCACTACTTAGTAGGTCCTCATGGTGGCACGGTTACTCACCTCAATCCGGGTGGCAGAGGACAAGTCTCGGTTGCCACCGCTTCTGAGACAGTCATTCCGCGCATCTTATCACGTGGCTCGTTGTGCATGACACCACGGAGACTCATAGCATGTGAATGCTCATGCTACTCTCTGCGATCCACGCACAACTTACCACACGCCCCATTGAGAGTGAGAACCACTAATCGTGACCATGAGGATGTTACCCCATGTGACTCTACCCTCCCTAGCAACCGGGGCAATTTGGTTGCTTAGGAGACCTGGCTGGAGTCACTCAGCACTCCCTGTATTCAAACTCACGACTCCAGGGGTTATAATTACTCCTTTTAAATCTTTTCTTTTTGCGTGTTACTATCATAATTAAAGTACTAACTTTATTAAATGAAAACAATTGGTTCATAGTAATGATCAACTTATTGTTATTTGCCTGTTTGCAGGATGACTTCAGAAACGTTCTAAAGAAGAGAACCGACCAATTTCACAGGCTGCTTTCTGAAGACTGAACCCTTTGTGAAATGCAAATATCTGTAAAGCCATGCAATGAAATTCCCCGCTGACATGCCAACCAAGGCAAAATATTTTTTATGCTTTTACTCTGCTATAATGTACACCAGAGAGAAGCACAAGTGTTTATTAGATTTATTTGAGAACAGTCTTAACATTTCACCCTTGGTCATCCTGGTCAGCTGGTGTTCTGACTCCTTGTAAAGATTAGGGCTAGAATCCTGCCTTTAAGTTATTGACAAACCTTGAGATTTTTGTACAGGATTGTGCGGAGTATATAATTACACTGCTGGAAAATTGTTTTTGCTCCTTTTTCAGACTTTAAAGAGTTAACTTGATTTAAATGATTTTTTCTGTTGTACTCAGAAGTTTATTTTTAAAGGACTCTAATAAAATAAGAAAAACGTTTGTTTTCTTATATGTTTGAGTTTCTTCATGAGTAAATTCACATTATGCTTATGTACACCATCTCGAGTGATACAGCTTCAGACAGGCCCTTTTCGGTTCTGTCTGGCTCCCACTATTCTTACCCTCCTGCAGCACGCAATGGGTGCACGAATCAGCAAAACACAACGCCGGTATGAAAAATATCAGGATCTGTCCCACATAGAATGATATAGACCCATCTGTGCCTCCTGCAGGTTACTTTTCTCCCAGGGAAACTTTCTACGGGGGCCTTCATCAGGTTTCTGACATATGACATATTCACATAGTCCCACAATTACCAGACCTCCATAAGAGAATCCTTCTTGAACCCAAACATGCTACAAGAAGGAAGCTTCAGGAGCAAGACTACAAGTTTAGACCTGTAATTCAGAGATAAATGACAAGTCTCATTATATCACAGTGTTGAGAACTCCCGCCACTATATGTGGTTGTACAATTCATGTTTAGTTTAGTTTATTATAATTATTACTACACTCCATAAAAGTTAACATAATAATAATGTATTAAAATTTTAATATTGTAATAGTTTGGTGTTGAATTGTATTTTGGAAAACAATGTACTTTTGCATCGGGATTTAGTTGACGATAATAATACTTTAAATACTGTGCGGTATGTTTTTTAATGTAATAACTAAATGTACAATGGATTTTCAAAGGTCTTTTTTACCAGAGACAGTTTAGCAGAGACAGACCACTTGTATTTAAATGAATGGGGGAAATTGGAATGGCCAACGAATGTAGAAAAGGAAGTCCCACCTCACAGGTAAAAGAGCCAATCGCCTTTTAGATACAGCCATCGCCTGTCAGTCAACTCTAGAACGCGTAAGCGCAGCAGCTGAACCGGCCTGAAAAATATAGCTTTTTGTGTGTGTGTGTGATCTGAGCTAAAGAATCTTATTTAATGATACCATTATTGTCAGATTTTACTGCTGATTTGAAATATGTTCTTTGATCGTAATCTTGACCAAACGTTTTGGAGATTTCGTTCTTTCCCCATTCAAGTAGATAGGAGCTGTACTTTTATGCCGCTTGTTTACTTTGAAAATAGCTGCCCAGTCTGCAAGTAAGCGTTCCAAAGATGGCCGCCGAGTGGACTGACTTCCCTTAAAAGGGAACTTTGCTTTTACTCAAAGAGAGGAAGTGACGTCACGACCGAAAGTAGGTATTATGTAAAGATGGTTGCGTTGATAGGTAAGTAAACGGGACATTTACGATACGTTTTTAAACCTAAAGATAAGGCAACATCGCTCTTACCAGATAATATTTAGATGAATTGTATTAGATGTAACTCCACGATAATGCATCTTCTCCTGTTAAGTGAATTCTGTCATGCAGTGAAGAAATTTCCGAACTGACCTTGTTACTCAACATTACTGATCTGAGACTGACTCTCAGATATAAACAAACAACTTGCATTACTGAAAGATTAAACTACACAGACGTCATATTTGAACTACTTCTGCTTTTCAAAATAGAGAAATGACAAGCACGCTGGCAATATGCCGCGATGTGTGTATTTCATTGTTACAAAGTTGATACTTGGAAGCCTTGCTGACTCTCAAAGTACACAAATGTAGTGGAATCATACAATAAAATCTGAAATCATATTTGTGAGTTAATGTTGAGGCAGTGCTAATGTTAGATTTCTTTTATTGTTGGTTGATATGTGCATATTTTGTTATTCTTTTGATAAACACTGTACTTGACAGACAATATAGCATAAAGTGTAAATCTATGTCTGAACTGGATCATGCTGTGATGCATCTTATAGCAGATACAGTGCTGTGGAAAAGTATTTGCCCCATCCTGATTTCTTCTTTTTTTGCGTATTTTTCCATACTAAATTATTTTAGATCTTCAAATGAGATATCAAATTAAATCAAAATCACTTTTATTGTCACACAGCCATATACACAAGTGCAATAGTGGGTGAAATTCTTGGGTGCAGTTCCAAGCAACATAGCAGTCGTGACAGTGATGAGACATATACCAATTTACAATAAACATCAGATTTACACGACACAATTTACATATCTAATATACACATAATTACACACAACACAATATACAGTGTACAGTATACAATATAGAATACACATTATACAATAAAAAATTTTATATATAGTACATATAAAATGTACAGTAGGTTGTATTGTACTGTATTGACATTCAGGCTGTCGATTGATAGTCAGTTGCCAGTGTGTTGTTAAGAGAATATAATTTATGATAGTCCGGTGTAAGATTAATAAAGTGCAGTACTGATGTATTTTGATCGTGGGAGATCAAGAGTTCAAAAGTCTGATTGCTTGGGGGAAGAAGCTGTCATGGAGTCGGCTGGTGCGGGTCCTGAAGCTGCGATACCGCCTACCTGATGGTAGCAGTGAGAGCAGCCCATGGCTCGGGTGGCTGGAGTCTCTGATGATCCTCCGAGCTTTTTTCACACACCGCCTGGTATATATGTCCTGGAGGGAGGGAAGCTCACCTCCGATGATGTGTCTGGCAGTTCGCACCACCCTTTGCGGTTGAGGGCAGTGCTGTTGCCATACAAGGTGGAGATGCAGCCAGTCAGGATGCTCTCCACAGTGCAGGTGTAGAACCATGTGAGGATGTGGCGGTTCATTCCAAACTTACTCAGCCGTCTCAGGAAGAAGAGGCGCTGATGAGCCTTCTTCACAACGGCCTCAGTGTGGACGGAACATGTGAGTTCCTCAGTGATGTGGACACCGAGAAACTTGAAGCTGCTGACTCTCTCCACTGGTGCTCCATTGATGGTGATGGGACTGTGTTCTCTTTCTCTTTTCCTGAAGTCCACCACAAGCTCCTTTGTCTTACTGACATTGAGGGAGAGGTTGTGCTCCTGACACCAGTGTGTCAGAGTGTGCACCTCTTCTCTGTAGGATGTTTCATCATTGTCAGTGATCAGACCTACCACCGACGTATCATCAGCAAACTTCATGATGGCATTGGAGCTATGTGTTGCCACACAGTCATGTGTGTACAGGGAATACAGGAATGGGCTAAGAACACAGCACTGCGGGGCTCCAGTGTTGAGGGTCAGTGATGAGGAGATGTTACTGCCTATTCTAACCACCTGGCGTCTGCTTGACAGGAAGTCCAGGATCCAGCTTCACAGCGAGCTGTTTAAGCCCAGAGCCCGGAGCTTCTCATCAAGCTTGGAGGGTACTATGGTGTTGAATGCTGAGCTGTAGTCTACAAACAGCATTCTCACGTAAGTGTTTCTTTTTTCCAGGTGGGAGAGAGCAGTGTGTATTGTAGATGCAATGGCATCATCAGTGGAGCGGTTGTTGCGGTAAGCAAACTGCAATGGGTCTGGTGATGGAGGCAGCACAGAGCAGATGTAATCTCTGATTAGTCTCTCAAAGCATTTGCTGATGATGGGGGTCAGAGCAACAGGACGCCAGTCATTTAAGCAAGTGATTTTGGATTGCTTTGGTACAGGCACAATGGTGGACATTTTAAAGCATGTGGGGACTACAGACAAAGAGAGGGAAAGGTTGAAAATGTCAGTAAAAACTCCAGCCAGTTATTTTGCGCATGCTCTGAAGACATGGCCCGGAATGCCGTCTGGTCCCGCGGCTTTACTGATGTTCACCCATCGGAAGGATCGGGTTACATCCGCTACAGAGATGGAGAGTGAACTAACCTGTGTAGGTTCGGCCGCGAGAGCTCTCATAAATAGATATAACATAAAACAAAGGCAACCTGAGTAAACACAAAACACAGTTTAAATATTTTTTTTTTTTTATTGAACCAAAAAAAAAAAAGTTATACAACACCTAGATCACCTATGTGAAAAACGAACCGCCCCCTTAAACAGAATTAATGTTTCCCTCAATTATTTCAAGTCACCCTGGCCCTGAAGCAGCAATGCATTCCCACACCATCACACTACCACCACCATGATTGACCGTAGGTATGATGTTCTTTTTGTGGAATTCTGTGTTCCACTTTCGACTCATCAATCCACAGAACATTCTCCCAAAAGGTTTGAGGATCATCAAGGTGTGTTTTGGCAAAATCCAGACGAGCCTTAATGTTCTTCTAGGTTAGCAGTGATTTTCACCTCGCCAGTCTTCCATGGATGGCATTTTTGGCCAGTGTCTTTCTGATAGTGGAGTCATGAACAGTGACCTTTATTGATGCAAGAGAGGCCAGCAGTTCCTTGGATGTTGTCCTTGGCTTTTTTGTGACTTCCTAAATGAGTCGTCGCTGCACTCTTAGAGGAATTTTGGAAGGTCGGCCACTTCTGGGAAGGTTCACTACTGTGCCAAGTTTTCTCCATTGGCTCTTACTGTGGTTCTTTGGAGTCCCAGAGCCTTTGAAATAGCTTTGTAACCCTTCCCAGCCTGATGTATTTCAATCACCTTTTCCCTCATCATTTCTGGAATTTCTTTTGACCTTGGCATGGTGTGCTACTGGGTGAGACTTTTTACCAATTTCATGCTGCTGAAAAAGTTTTATTTAGGTGTTTATTTGATTGAACAGGGCTGGCAATAATCAGGCCTGGGTGTGTCTAGTCCAGCTAAACCCCATCATGAATGCAGTTTCATAGATTTGGGGATTTAGTAACTTATTTACACAGGCCCAATAAATGGTTCAATAAATAACATTATCATTTAAAAACTGTATTTTGTGTTTACTCAGATTGCCTTTGTTTTATGTTAGATTTTGTTTGAATTTTTTTTTTAACAATGTAGTATGAGATATACACAAAAACAGAAGAAATCAGGATGGGTGCAAATACTTTTCCACAGCACTGAAATACAACTTGCATTCCTCTTGAAAATGACGACACATTTTTTTTCTGATTTATACAGGTTTTAAATCATGACATTTGTGTTATTATTTCAGTTCCCCGCCTTCCCACCCTTGGCTCTTTTAATCTAAGGTAAGTTTTCATTTTTATTTTCATCTTGCCAGACCTGGTACCTTTAGGCTGGTATAAGAAAAGGTGGGAGTTTCACAGGTACCACTAAAAACTGACAGGGATACTGTCTTAGACTAAACTTAATTTGTTTTAATTGACTCTATTTAATTTAATTTACTTATTTCAGTCACTTTGTACTTTGTCAGATTTTAAGCACATTATGTTGCATAACCAAACTCAGTCTTCTTAAAGGAATAGTTCACCTTAAAATGAAAAATCGCATAATTTTCTCACCCTTGTGCCATTACTGCTGTGTCTGACTTTCTTCTGCTGAACACAAATTAAGATTTTTCACCCCTGGAGTCACGAGTTTGAATCCAGAGTGTGCTGAGTGATTCCAGCCAGGTCTCCTAAGCAACCAAATTGGCCCGGTTGCTAGGGAGGGTAGAGTCACATGGGGTAACCACCTCATGGTCGCGATTAGTGGTTCTCGCTCTCAATGGGGCGCGTGGTAAGTTGTGCGTGGATCATGGAGAGTAGCATGAGCCTCCACGTGCTGTGAGTCTCCGTGGTGTCATGCACAGCGAGCCATGTGATAAGATGTGCGGATTGACTGTCTCAGAAGCGGAGGCAACTGAGACTTGTCCTCCGGCACCCGGATTGTGGTGAGTAACAGCGCCACCACGAGGACCTACTAAGTAGTGGGAATTGGGCATTCCGAATTGGGACAAAAGGGGCTAAAATAAAAAAATAATAATAAAAAAATAAAACAAATAAGATTTTTAGAAGAATATTTCAGCTCTGTAGGTCCATACAATGCAAGTGAATTGTGACCAGAACTGTGAAGCTCTAAATGGCACATAAAGGAAACATAGAAGTAATTCATAAGACTCCAGTGGTTTAATCCGTGTTTTCTGAAGCGAATTAATCGGTTGTGTGTGAGAACAGACCAAAATTTTTTCACTTTAAATTTTGGCATCAGCAGTCTCCTTGGCGATCATAATTTCAAGCTTGATTACACTTCCTAGCGCCTTCTAGTTTTCTGCGAATGCGTCAAGCACTAGGAAGTGTAATCAAGGTTAAAATCATGATCATGCCTAGAGACTGCAATGGCAAAATGTGCAGTGAAAAGGAGTTCTATTTTGGTCTGTTCTCACCCAGAATCGGTTAGATCACTTTTAAAGACATGGATTAAACCACTGGAGTCATATGGATTACCTTTACGCTGCCTTAATGTGCTTTTTGGACCTTCAAAGTTTTGGTCACCATTCAAGTGCATTATATGGACCTACAGAGCTGAAATATTCTTCTAAAAATCTTCATTTGTGTTCTGCAGAAGTAAGTCAGTCACATATCTGGGATGGCATGAGAAAATTATGAGAGAATTTTCATTTTTGGTGAACTGTTATAAATTATAAAGCATAAACTATGTGCAGTCATCTTTAGCATAGTATGATATAGCATCATGATTTCCTATCTTTAAACTTGATTTTGTGTGTGTGTGTGTGTGTGTGTGTTTGTAATATAGGGCAATTTCATCATTAACTGCTCACAAAAAAGTTCTCTTGACAGACACAAAGGATGTAAACTCCAAAAGGTGTGGAATAAATTATTTTGTTATGGTCCTGGGCGTTGTCATTTTTATCATTATTTTAATCATTATTAAAATAAACTGAGTTCACCTCCCTCTTTCCACTCCCTGGTCCCGATTAGAGAGAAAAGCACGGCTCTGGCACCAAAACCAGCTTCAGCTGTCAGCAGCAAAGGTGAATACATCATCACCAAGCTGGATGATCTGGTCAACTGGGCACGCAGAGTATGCAACTCTTTACTCATTATTTAGGTTCAGAATAAATGCATTTTCTGCTCTACAATTGAACAAAAACAGGTTCTTTCTGTACACTTTGTGAGATGGTGTGTTTTGAAAGTGGAATTAGACTCTTCATAAAGCAACGAAATCAACAACAGTGATTTTGTTGAATCTGTGTTTGTGTTTAGAGCTCCTTGTGGCCCATGACCTTTGGCCTGGCCTGTTGTGCTGTGGAGATGATGCACATGGCTGCCCCTCGTTATGACATGGATCGATTTGGTGTTGTGTTCAGAGCCAGCCCCAGACAGGCTGATGTCATGATTGTGGCAGGGACACTAACAAATAAAATGGCCCCTGCTTTACGGAAGGTATTTGCACTAAAATTACCTTTAAGTATATTAGGCTTTGTTCACTCTGCACTTGAATGCAATTTGGCTTTTAAATCTGATCTTTAGGACTGACTTTCTGACTGACAGAGAGAATATTTATGCATATGCTGTGTTTAAAACCATTGACTCTTTCACTACATTGTGAATGCGTTGTTGTCCTCTGTAAGAGAAAAACAGTCTCCAGACACTATTGCGGCATTTGTGAATGACGTTATATATGTTATGTCCCAAATGGCAAAAAAAAAGCTAAACTTTTCAAATTCTCAAATAACTGTTCAAACTGAGACACATTCCAAAAAAATCATATTTTACTTTGGTTTTAAACCACGTATGGATGTGGTTTGCATCAGGTTTGTAAATCTCTTACTGCTTTCACGTGGTATTTTTGGAGTCTTGCTTTTCATTCCTCTTCTTATGTCTCTGTGTTACGAGTACACACATGACTGTTCTGTATTATTTGTTTGTCTCACTCATTACAGGTGTATGATCAGATGCCAGAGCCCAGATACGTCATTTCCATGGGAAGGTAAGAAACAGTTCCTTCGTCGCCTGCTTGAGAAAGAAGTTGATCAGCACAGACTTTGCAAGAATTTGCAAGAAGCTTAACTAGCTCGAGCTGGTTATAGGACCTCACAATACTTGCTACATTTTAGCAGACTGAAATTGATTTCTGATTTGTTTCTGGTAGTTGTGCTAACGGTGGAGGCTACTATCATTACTCTTATTCGGTTGTCCGGGGTTGTGATCGCATTGTTCCAGTTGACATCTATGTCCCAGGTTCAGTAAAAATTCTGAAAGACATAATTAAGATTGACCATTTCAAATATTGTGGTTTTAAATTTGTATAACTGGCTGGGTATTCAGGTTATCAACAGCAATGTGTTTAATTGTTCCACCAGGCTGCCCTCCAACGGCAGAGGCTCTGCTTTACGGAACACTACAGTTACAGAAGAAGATCAAACGAGAGAAGAAAATGAGAATTTGGTATCGCAAATGAGATGTGATTGTTGATGTGTCTGGTCTGTAAAAAAATGTTTATTTAAAATTGCTCATTTGTTATGCTTAGAGGACTTCAGCGTAAGCTTCTCCACTTTGTAGCTACAATAAAAGACTTTCTGCCTGAACGTGGAGTGCTTCCATTTTGATTCAAGTATTTTTATGTTACCACTGTTGTCATTTCGTCTCCATTGTCTATGCTGAAAAGACTTATAAGGTCTTTATAAGGTAAATAAGGTCTGTACACCCAAGTATTGGGTGCATCTCATAAACACTGTCAAAAACTTTTTGAGTCATGTTTCACCCCCCAATTTTTATATTACAAAATATATATGGATATATATGGATTTTAAAGGAGTAGTTTGCCCAATAATGTTCACCCGAATGCCATCCCAGTTGTGCAACTATTTTTTTTCTGTAGAAATTTAGTAGAATATTTCAGCTGTGTAGGTCCACACAATGCAAATGAATGGTGAGCAAAACTTTGATGTTCAGAAAGCATATAAAGGGGGCAACAAAGTAATCTATACAACTCCATTGGTAACATCCATGTCTTCTAAAGTGAATAAGTGTGGATGAGAAACCGATCAATATTTAAGTCCTTTTTTTTACTATAAATCTTCCCTTTCACTCCCACGTTGTTCTTCCATTTTTTTGGCAATTCACATTCTTCACCTACTGGTTGGGGCTGTTCAAAGGTGGAGATTTATAGTAAAAATTGACTACATTGAGTGGTTTCTAATTCACACATAGCATACTATCATATTACCCCCTTTCCCCTGAATATCTTGCCACTGCACAATCATGATTTCAAGCTTGATTACACTTCTTAGTGCTTGACACATGCAGAACCCTGGATGGCACTAGAAAGTGTAATTGATCCAGAAATCATCACCAAAGAGACTGCTAATGTCAAGAATTATAGTAATAAAGGAGTTATATTTAGGATTCCTCCGGTAGGAGGAAACCTGTTGTTATTGGTGGTTTTATTATTATTATTATTAGGATTTCTCTGATAGGAGGAAACCTATTGTTATCAGTGGTTTTATTAGGATTCTTCTGGTAGGAGGAAACCTGTTGTTATTGGCGGTTTTATTATTATTATTATTATTATTATCTTTGCACCCCAATATCTCAAAAAGTCACCAGTAAACATTTTTTTTAAGATGACATCACTCTGAAGTACTGTGCAAAATTTCACCTTGATATATCAAAAGATGACTGAATTACAGCTATTTGAACTTAGGCCAAATCTGACAATGCTAGCCAGTGGTTCGTTTTTTTATACAGAAACTGAAAGCAGGAATACACAGCAATGTGAATAGCTAACTTGGCTAAGATGTTGTGCTGGTAAGTGAAGGGACAATGGTTTAAATCCTACCTTAGCCATAATTTTTTTGTTTAGTATTTAGACAGAAAGACATGTTTTTTAGGATTCCTCCTTCTGGAGGGTTTAACCCCAACCCTCTACTGATCAATTTTTAAATGATTTGCCATTTTGAGGAGGAATCCGCATTGCTGCTTGCAGCTATATTTATTATTATTATTATTACTACTATTATTATTATTATTCTCTTTGCGCCCCAATATCTCAAAAAGTCACTAGTCAAACATTTTCTAATTTGGCACATTGATACTACAGGCCACCGGGAATCCCCACACCAAGAATGGCCCAAATTAGCCCTTAGGGGGCGCTACAGGCCACGCCCAAATGTCCCATTTTCAAAGTGATGGCATTTCCACCCCATTTGTCCAATTCTTCTGAAACATGGTGTACATGCCTCATTTCTCATGGGGAACAAAAAAGCCTCAAGGACCCATAAGGTCCGCCATGATGGATTTTCCTGTACAGTGAAAATTTGGGAAAACCTACAAAATCTTCTCTTGAACCGTAGATCCAATTGACTTCAAATTTGGTACCCATGTGTAGAATTGATGTCTTTCAATTTGTTACTTAGCAAAAATGAATACAATACAAAATAACTGAAAGGGGCGTATTTATGTAAATGTCTACATTGCCTCAATATATATGTGTCAATAAATCAAATGTCATTTTGACTGATGGTTTTTCAAACCTAACATGCTTCAAGACGACATCACTCTGAAGTACTGTGCAAAATTTCACCTTGATATGTCAAATTACAGCTGTTTGAACTTGGGCCAAATCTGACAATGCTAGCCACTGGTTCTTTTTTTATACAGAAACTGAAAGCAAAAATGCTCAGCAATGTGAATAGCTAACTTGGGTAAGATGTTGTGCTGTTAAGTGATGGGTCAGAGGTTCAAATCTAGTCATAGCAATAATTTTTTGTTTAGGATTCAGACAGAAAGACATGTTTTTTAGGATTCCTCCATCGGGAGGGTTTAATCCCAACCCTCTACTGATCAATTTTTAAATGATTTGCCATTTTGAGGAGGAATCTGCATTGCTGCTTGCAGCTATATTTTGGTTTGTTCTCACCCTAAACTGATTGGATCGCTTTAGAAGACATGGAACAAACCACTGGAGACTTATGGATTACTTTTATGCTGCCTTTATGTGATATTGGACCTTCAAAGTTCTGGCCACCATTCACTTGAATTGAATGGACCAACAGAGCTGAAATATTCTTTTAAAAACCTTCATTTGTGTTCAGCAGAAGAAAGAAAGTCATACATATCTGGGATGGCATGAGGGTGAGTAAATGATGAGAGAATTTTCATTTTTGGGTGAACTATTCCTTTAAGATACATAAAGCATGACATGCAACAATTTGTAAATCATGTAGTGTTTATTTTCATGTAATACAATCAAAGAAAGAAGAAAAAATACCTTTGCATTGTACAGCTACACATGATCATTTATAAAAACTTTTTTGGAGTCATTATGAGAGATTATAGAGCAATCCGCCATTAAAAATTAATTAAATAATTTGGAAACTCTTGAGACAATTGACACTATACTGATGGGTTGGAAGTTTGTGTTTTCTTATTCTTTAACAATAGTTGGTGTGATCATCTTCTTAAAGGAATAGTATTTGCATTCACTGGGAGGACTGATATCCATCAGTGTGGTGCTGATCTTCTCTTTTTTGAATCCAGCTTCCAGCAGGTGGGGAACTTGTGTCTCCTGAAAGTAGAAGATGCCCATCATAACACAACATCACAAAATACTGCATAAGGATTGAGTTAAAAGGATTCTGTTAGGAGTACATTTACTCACTTGGAACATTTTGTCAATGTCGTTAAATTTACTTTTCAGCAGTTCACCCCAGGAGGTAAGATTACAGTATGTGAGCACACCGCCGGGCTTCAGGAGTCTGTTTGCATGACTCTACGAACAGAGGTTTTTTCATGATTACAAAGCACCTAAAAAAAAACATAAGTTGACTGGATTTCGCAGTGTGCAGTTAGACACAAACCTTGATGAAGTTGAACTGGTGTGTGTGCCAAGTTTCCTCTGACAGAGGGTATGTGTCATAAAGAATGCCTGTGATTGGGTTACAAATATATACAGAATTCTTCACACATCTGTAAAAATCTTGAATATTATATTTTCTAACATGAAACAACAATTAAAATCTTTTTACCATCAAAGTGATTGTCAGGTAGAGTTGGTACCACATCTTCCCATAGGCCTTTTAGAGGAACAACCTATGTAGTTAAAAACAGCCATTTAATGAACAATATTAGTCCTTAACATGTAATAACAGCCTAACCCAGTATATAAAGAGCAGACTTGGCTGTTTGATGTCACTAATGTTTAATGGGATATTGCAGTACTTTGTGTGGCTGGATCTTGGCCCATTCCTGCAGCCTCTGGAACACGCCATCATTGCACTCGATGATCCAGTGCTCCTCAATGGGGAACGACTCCACCTTAGTGGCTGCTATGGCCATTCCAAAGCCAATCTCAAGCACCCGTCCACCTATAGATTCAAAAGGGGAGTTTAGTTGTTTACCTATGCTTATTTACTGTTGAACATGATTGCATGGTTAATATATTGCTGCCCAACTCTATCATAATCTACTCAATTGCAATCTTCATCTAAATGTATTGTATAATGTGTATTGTATTTTTTTGTACATTCCGTACATTGTATATAGTGTTTAATGTTATATCATACATACATACTTGATATGGTATGCTTACTGTGTAAATGTAAATAATTTTTAATTGACACCTTCAGTTTTCTGTATAGTAACAATGTTAATCATACTATCGCGAGATGTGAATGGCAGAGTGGTGGTCATGGGAAAGATCCTGCCTCAGAGCTACAAGAGGTGATATTTCAGAGAGGGGTAAAAATAGGCATGTGAGGAGTAAAAAGAGGTCACTAGTGTCCCGCCCTTCTCATATGAAAAAGAATTTCGAGAGATTCCGTTTGTAAACCATTAAAAGTGACACACACTCTCACACACTGTAAATATAAGAATCTTTTGCAGCCTGTGTAATGATTTTGTCATCAAAAAATATATTTGTCAGTAGCCTATGAAAAGTGAATGAATTGTGAGGTGTGCATTTGCAACAGTACAACATTTACGGTAGTTCTCTGTATAGCTGAATCACAGCACAGTTCCAGAGGGAAATAAACTCCAAAAAGATGTAACAAATGAAATAAACAACAAACAACATGTAAGCATGGCTGATGTTACATGAGCACGGCGGTCAGTCTGCGTGCGCGTTCACAGAAACAATTGACAAATTATAGTTTATCCCTTTTACTAGTCTTTAACTTTTGTATTTCGAGGGGGGGAATTTAACACCTGTTCTTGTCGCAGTCAGATACTGTAGATAAACGTTCTTATCTCGCTGCTGCAACGTTAAAATTTACGTAGTCCTACTACTGGGAAGGCGTGCTCATGAATATTAATTAGGTCACGCCATTGGACGATTCAGGAAGGTTACGACGCAACTTCAGCAAAACTATATTTATATTAATGAGCTAGGCGCAATTGATTTGTGTGTTTAAAGAAGGCCCCACTGTAAGGTTTAAGTTTTCGACTGAGATTGAATGTGGTTACATACAGCATTATAAGTAAAAGTTAACAATAACAGTTGTCATTAGAAAAGTACCTTTAGATGCAGCAACTGTTCCAAGGGAGTGCATATATGGAGTCTCCCAGCGCTCCATAACAGGTTTGCCCATGATCTCCAGGTGTGTGTCGGCCTCATTGTAGTCAGCACTCGCGTCGTGCCACACTTGTTTGCAGTTTTCCCCCTTTGAGAAAATCGGCTGTGCAGTGTTCATGGTCGATTGTTGAATGTTGACAGGTGTGTTGTGGTGTCTAGGCGTAGTCGCTGAAGAGATCCTCTTCCTGCTGTCTTGGGTTGTGTATATATATAAAGAACTGCTGATTGTGCGAGAATAAGTGTAGTGATAGAATGAGTGCACTGCTAAGTTGATAAGGAGTACTCTGTGAAGGGGGTGGCTTCTGACATGCAGTGCGTTAGACAGCTGGTCTGGAGCAGCTTGTGATTCATGATGGTTAACCCCCACTGTAACCTTCTTTACTGCTATTCGTTTGAAATGTCGTACTGGGTAATGCATTCCTTTAAAGTAATGTGGCAGTGTCATGGTACAGTTATGGTATCAGATGGTTATACCAATGTAGGCCTATACTCAAATAATACCTTGTTACTATAGTACAAAGTCCAAAAACATGGTATTGCCATGATACATGTCCAAAGAAAACTGTAGCCTACTCCTTTTCTATTGGTGTTTGAAAAATCCGGACACAACAGGATAGTTCACCCCAAAATGGAAATTCGACTGATTTTCCAGATGTGTACTGGAAGTCGTACTTTCGTTCTTCTGCAGAACACAAATGAGTTTTTAGAAAAATAGCTCAGCTTTGTTGGTCCATTCAATGCAAGTGAATGGTGGCCAGAACTTTGAATATCCAAAAAACACATAAAAGCAGAATAAAAGTAATCCATATGACTCCAGTGGTTAAATCCATTTCTTAAGAAGCGATATGATAGGTGTGGGCAAGATCAACATTTAAGTCCTTTTAACTATAAATCTACACTTTCACTAGTGTATTGCATGTTCAATAGAGGGCCGAGTTCTTCTTCTGTTTTTTAGCGATTCGCATTCTTCATGCATATCGCCACCTATTGGGCATGGAGGAGAAAGAAAAAAGAGAGAGAATCAAAGCAAAGGTAAAGAATAAATAAATCATTATGTAACAATGGAGAGCTTCAAAAGTGGGGTATAAACTTAAGGTACTCTATGGTCAGGGTTCATAGTGTTTTTGGACTAATAAATAAATCATATTTGCACAACAGCACAGTAGGTGATTGACAGGGCTGGGGAGTAACCGAATACATGAAACAGGATTACATATTTAAAATACAAAATATAAGTAACTGTATTCCACTACAGTTACAATTTAAATAATTGGTAATTAGAATACAGTTACATTCAAAAAATATTTAGATTACTGAAGAGATTTCTTTGCATTTTATTGTCATTTGTTTCATTTAATATTTAGTCCTTTCAGATGGGAAACATTTATACATATAAATGATGCGATCCAAAGTGCATTTGAACAGCAGTGAAACAATTTCTTATGATGTGTTACATTCATACGAGCAGATAGAGAAGTACATTTGAAGTAAGTTTGGAGCAGAAGAAATAGAAATAAACCTTGTGTAAATTGTCAGCTTTACGCTAAGCTAAACTGCTATTTCTAGCCATTTTACATGCACGTGACCAGGCATGATCATATTTTTTTATCAAGGAAATGCATGTTGGATCATAATTTCTTTTTTCTAGTAAGACCTTTGATATTAGGGCAAAAATCATATTCTTGATAATATTTTTCTATTGTTTTCCTGTAAAAATATCTAAAAATCCTTAAAACAAGATACAGTTTATCTTGTTTTAGAAACAACACTGCATAAGATATTTAGGTTTTTCAGAGAATGTATTTTTAACACGTGTATTTTGTCTTACTGTACTGGCAGAGTTTTTATAGTCAAAACAAGTGAAAAAATCTACCAGTGCTGGAGAAGTAATCCAAAGTATTTAGAATACGTTACTGAACTTGAGTAATCTAATGGAATACATTACAAATTACATTTTACAGCATATATTCTGTAATCTGTAGTGGAATACATTTCAAAAGTAACCCTCCCAACCCTGGTGATTGAAAGCATGAAGAATGCAAATCAGCACAAAACAAACTCCCATGAAAGAGGGTTGTTTTAAAGTGGATTTAAAGTTTAAAAAAGTACTTCAATATTTAGGTGTTTCTCACCCACACCTATTGTATCGCTTCTGAAGACATGGATTTAATGACTGGAGTCTTATGGATTAGTTTATGCAGCCTTTATATGCTTTTTGGGGCTTCAAAGTTCTGGCCACCATTCACTTGCGTTGAATGAACCAACAGAGCTCAGATACTTTTCTAAAAATCTTCTTTTGTGTTCAACAGAAGAAAGTCATCCAAATCTGGGATGGCATGCAGGATAAGTAAATTCCTTTAAGTAAAAAAGCTGTCTCAAAATATCAGCCCTAATCACATGTGTCTGACAGTTGAAGTTGGGCAATTGTCCAGAACAAGCAGACTTTCTGAACTATTCAGATGCCAGGTGGTGACATTTTTGCAGTTTTTGTCAATATTTTTGTAGGCTGCTCTAACATCTTTGATTTAATTGAGGTCTCCACATTCCAGCTGTTACAAAATGGTTAAAAATTATCTCAAGAATCTTTTAGCTCTTGAACAGTTATTTGATGTGTACTGTGCCATGTTCTGTTACCATATCTTAATATATCTTTTTTTTTCCTTTACCTCTCTGTACAAATTTGCTTAACAGTTAACATTTCTTTAGTGAGCAGAAAACTGCAATATCATTTAGTTATCTATGGGTCTCTGAAACCTTTGCTAAAGATCTTTGTATTCAGAAATAAGTTTTCAATTAATAAAGTCGACTAATTACACAGTTCATGTTAAGCTGATGTGTACAGAACACAGAATGGCAAGATATGGATGTCTGAAAAATTAAGTTCTCCCTAACTTAAGCACTCCAAGTAAAGTAAATTATGCTGGAATGTAATAATTTCTTAAGAATAATGTAATTCTGGTCATGCATGACCTGCACTGTTAAAGTAATGTGCCTGTATGTTATATATTTTATGCATCCTGCAACAGCTTCACAACAAACTGTAGCATATAGATATATTAATGTATTACTTGACCAACTAGAGGAAAAATGTGGCTGTATAAAACCTCTCTGTCTTTCACACTCTCTGTACTGTAGTACCTCCTTCTCCTGTCTTATAAACACAGATAACTGCCATTCCAATGTGTAGGCTATCAGTGAAATTGTTGAACCAAGTTTGCTGATAATGCAACCCTGATCAAACATATCACCATATCCTCCTGAGACCCAGCAATTCATTTTTGTCCTCTGTAGAGGACATTTTATTATTTAACCTTCTCTTAGCCCATAGACGCCATGTATCCTGCAAATGCTTTTAGACATTAAAAAATGTTTGAGAGTTAGCCGTTAAAATTTCATGTCCTTGGTCTTAAAAAATGACATCCCATTTCAGCACATTTTATGGAAAGAGCATTAGGTTTATTATTGTGTAAGGATCAAAAGTATTTGATCGATTTGCTTGTAGGTAAACATCAAGAAAAATGTAATGAGTTTTCCAAGCAGGATATGATTTTCTTTTACAAGAAAGATGTTGATTTCTTCAATGTCCTCTGTAAAAGACATCAGGACTCAGTACATGTGCACCTATTGGGTGACACTACAGCTGAATAAAAATTGTATTATTATTAAATGCAGGCACTGCTCATTCATAAACATTTCAAAATACAAGCTATAAACATCCTGTATATACAGTGCATTCAGAAAGTATTCAGACCCCTTCATTTTTTTCACATGTTCCAACCTTATGCTAAAATGCTTTAAATGATTTTTTTTTCTTCACATCAATCTACACTCCATACCCCATAATGACACAGCAAAAAAACAGATTTTTGAGTAGAAAAATTGAAATATCACATTGACAAGTATTCAGACCTTTAACTCAGTACTTAGTTGAAGCACCTTTGGCAGCGATTACAGCCTCAAGTCTTTTTGGGTATGATGCGACAAGCTTTGCACACCTGGATTTGGGAATTTTCTGCCATTCTTTTCTGCAGATCCTCTGAAGCTCTGTCATGTTGGATGGGGACCATCGGTGGACAGCCATTTTCAGGTCTCTCCAGAGATGTTCGTTTGAGTTCAAGTCCGGGCTCTGGCTGGGGCCACTCAAGGACATTTATAGAGTTGTCCCTAAGCCACTCTTGCATTGTCTTGGCTGTGTGCTTAGGGTCATTGTCCTGTTAGAAGGTGAACCTTCGGCCCAGTCTGAGGTCCTGAGCACTCTGGACCAGGTTTTCATTAAGGATATCTCTGAATTCTGCTGCGTTCAGCTTTCCTTCAACCCCGACCAGTCCCCCAGTCCCTGCCACTGAAAAACACCCCCACAGCATGAAGCTACCATCACCATGCCTCACCATTGGGATGGTATTGCGCAGGTGATGAGCAGTGCCTGGTTTCCTCCAGACATGACGCTTGTAATTTAGGCCAAACAGTTCAATCTTCATTTCATCAGACCAGAGAATCTTGTTTCTCACAGTCTGAGAGTCCTTTAGGTGCTTTTATGTGTCTTGCACTGAGGAAAGTCTTCAGTCTGGCCATTCTGCCATAAAGCCCAGATTGGTGGAGTGTTGTAGTGATGGTTGTCCTTGTGCAAGTTTCTCCCATTTCCACATATGATCTCTGGAGCTCAACCACAGTATCCATTGGGTTCTTGGTCACCTCTCTTACCAAGGCCCTTCTCCCCAGATTGCTTAGTTTGGGCAGGCGGCCAGCTCTAGTAAGAGTCCTGGTTGTTCCAAACTTCTTCCATTTAAGAATTATGGAGGCCACTGTGCTATTGGGAACCTAAAATGCAGCATAACTTTTGTAGCCTTCATCTTCTAATGAGGCCTCCTCCAGATCTGTGCCTCGACACAATTCTGTCTCTGAGCTCTGCAGGCAGTTCCTTTGACCTCATCTTGGTTTTTGCTCTGATATGCATTTTCAGCTGTGAGACCTAATATAGACAGGTGTATGCCTTTCCAAATCATGTGCAATCAATTGGATTTTCCACAGGTGGACTCCAGTCAAAGTGTAGAAACATCTCAAAGATGATCCGAGAAATGGGATGCACCAGAGCTAAATGTATAGTGTTATAGCAAAGGGTCTAAATACTTATGTCAATCAGTTTTTTTCTTTTTTAATAAATGTGTAAAGTTATCAAAAATATGGTTTTTGCTTTGTCATTATGGGGTATGGATTGTAGATTGATGTGGATTTTTTTAAAAGCATTTTAGCATAAGGCTGCAACATAACAAAATGTGAAAAAATCACAATCACTTTCTGAATGCACTGTACATCTTTTTCAAAAAAATGTAAAGCAGTGTTGCAGAGTATGTGCTAGGGAAGAAAATTAGCATCATTCCTAAAACTACATTTGTTAATAGTAAAAAATAAACAAAATAAAAAAAAAATCGTTTTGCCTATTTTCAAGATTTTTGCATTTAAATTTCATAACAAATTTCCATCAAATTGAATTATGTAATCTTTAGCTAAATTAAATCAATATAACTTAAAATATGTACATTTCTAAAATTGTATTTGATTAAAGATTACTCGATTCAGTTTGATTAAAATTTTTATATGAAACTGAAATGCGTAAATCTTAAAGTTATTTTTATATATTTTGAATGTGGGTCCTGGCATTCTTTTCTGAAAACAAATATTGTCATATAATTTTTTACAACAAGCACTTTATTGACAAACACCATAAAATTGCAAATACTTTTTTTATCATCATATTTATATTTTATATGTATTCTTTATATATTTTATGTGTATCTATCTATGTATTTATCCATATTCTGTTTATCTGTGAATATTTACAAAAAATACAAAAAAATAAAAAAATAAATAAAGTGGTAACACTGTGCAATAAGCCTGTATATGTTAAGATTTTTTCAATATTTTATGCATAGTTATGGTATTGCATTTGTAAAATGTTTTATTTTTGATACATGTGGACATAAAATGTAAAGGTCGGTTACTGTACAGTCAGTGTCAGGGTGCAAGTTGCCATCAATGTTATGTAATATCAAGGACCATTCCACAATAGAAATAACTTTCTACATTTTACATAAAGCTAGACAAGTATAAAGAAAACTGTTTATTTGGTCCACGGATTGGGAAGGAGTAAGAAACATCCATCCAGATTTTAAACTTAAGGCTCATCACCCATGCAAGTTTAATTTGCCATCCAGTACAGTAGGTGGCGATAATGCTCCTAAAGAGTTGATCGCCATTAAACAAGAAGAAGAAGAAGAAAACTGTTTACGCTATGGGACAGTGCACTTCATTTCCCAGCATGCTCTTCTCTTGTTGCACTGCACCTGCTGGTGAGCCCCGTGGCTCGCGTCAGTATTGCGCAGATTCGGTTTGAACCGAAAGCGGAGTGTGACCTTCCCGGGCGACGGAGACCGGTAGGAGACCGAGCGAGAGGACCCATGTCAGCACTCCCGTCCACAACCCTCGCCACGGAGATGAACAGCAACTTAGCTGGAGACGAAATCGGGTAAGACACGCTGGGTTATATGGACAGTGTTTGTATGCACTGCAGCCGCTCCAGCGGGGAGAGATGCGCTGCGGGCCACCCGGGGTACAGTAGAGCGTACTCACACCCGTGCACCAGTAAACATAATTATACGAGGAACCATGGGACATCGACATGTTCTCGGTTAATTAAACAGATAATATATGTACTGACGATACAGTGAGTGAGAGAGAGATTGATCTCGAAGAAGAATCAGCTGTAAAACTGGGCTTGTATCGCTCTGTCTTTCAGGCTGTATGTTTTATAATCAAACTAGAGGCTCATATTGCTCTCTTTTACATTTTAAGTTGTGTAATATTGGGTAATCAAACTGCATGTTTGTATCGCTGTTACGTGGATTAATGTTCCGACCTTAATACAAATTAAGCTCAATCGACAGCATTCGTGGCATAATGTTGTTTACCACAAAAATTGTTTTATTTCGACTCGTCCTTTGTTTATTTAAATATGCAAAAGTCAGAGTAGGACATTTACAGTTGCAGTTAATGTGGCCAGTCCATAAACATTCAAATACACGCAGTTTCAGAAGTATAGCCACAAGACGTCAAAATATAGGTGTTAATATGATTTTAGAGTGATACAATTGCTTAATAACCTTCTCTTTGTAAAGTTAAAGCCAGTATGACAACTTCGTTGTCATGACGACGTAACGCCTGTAAACAGTGTAATCTGGTAAAAGAAGTAACGCTGGTAAATTGCTGCTTTTGTTTAATGTTTACATTTTGCAGCTATACTTTTAAAACAGTACCTTCTTTAAATAAACAAGGGACGAATTAAAATGATTTTTGTAGCACTCAACATTATTCCATATAAAACTGGAGGCTTGTATTGCTCTCACATACTAGGCTATAAAATTATAATCGCGTCATGGGAGATTAGCATTCATGCACAGTGTCTTCCCATGTCCCAGCCAGCAGTAGTTTACTTTAGGCAGGTTGATATGTTAACCCTGTCTATTTTTTGAGGTGTGTTCTGAGCTGGTCGTGTTCGTTTGGATGGATGAGTGTGTTCTGATCACCCGTTCACAGATCCCTCTGTCATTACAGGCAAAGGGCAATCTTTTTTTTCTTCTTCACCTTGACTTGTGTTTCTTTCTGAGTAAACACATTGCATGATGCCATTCTTTCATCTTTGTGTTGCAGGAAGCTGTTTGTGGGTGGATTGGATTGGAGCACCACCCAGGGTGAGTTGAACTGCAATATGAATCTTCCCATAGTTTTATACAGCAACATTAGTTATTTAGTTGCCTTGTGGGTGTTCTCAAGTCATGCATGCATGCACTGCAAGCCTGTATCAGTCTGGTTTTGCATTTTTGGGTAGATTTGATGTACAGTAATTTCTATCATGTGAATGTTGACCTTTGGGCCAAATGTTTGTCCTAAAGCTGAATTCTATTTATAAAGGTGTTGGGGCATTTGCTAGAATATACTACTGAGCAGGGTCAGTAGTAGGATGCAATCTTTTGGGGGGGCTCCCTTGATTGTTGGGGCTCCCTTGATTGTTTCTCAATCCAAACGGAACTGGGGGGCACTAGAAAAAAGAATCTCCTGTTACTAATGCACAAAAAACAGTTTATCCCCACATGGATTTTGTAATTGACTTGTATACAGAGTGTTTTGTAGATGGGTTAATTTAATAGGCTGTTATTAAAAAACTGCTTCAGCTTTGTAAGGCATTCATAGGCTTGTTTTCCACGAGTCCATTAGCTGAGCTGCGTTGGGCTGTTGTGCTTGTGTTTTTGTTGAAGTTTTCCTTGAGGCTCTATAAAATTGGTGATCTAAAGGGTATTTACAGGCTTTTTTTTTTCTAATTATGCCTTCCTCTGTTTTGTTAGAGACATTACGAAACTACTTTTGTCAGTACGGAGAGGTTGTGGATTGTGTCATCATGAAAGATAAAAGCACAAATCAGTCCAGGGGCTTCGGCTTTGTGAAGTTTAAAGACCCCAACTGCGTACGGACTGTCCTAGACACCAAACCTCATAACCTGGATGGTAGAAATGTGAGAAGGCGATTTAATTATTAGAAGTTACAATATTTTGCATATTTATGGTCATTGCATCACACAGTGATGGTATGCTGGTTTGATTTAGCCTAAATTCTTTTATTTTGTATTTTTTATTTATTCATGCAGATTGATCCAAAACCATGTACGCCTAGAGGTATGCAGCCTGAAAAGACTCGGGCAAAAGATGGCTGGGTAAGAGTTCCGAAATGTAAAACTGCTCCAAATTTGTTTTTCAAATCAAAGTTATTTCAGTCTGGAAACTACATTTGTCATGTGGGTAAATGATTTTCATTTCTGTCCTGGGAAGATGCAGTAAAAATATTTTCGTATTAGCCCAGGCATTTCAATTCAAGCTATCTGGCTAAAATTAAAGGTGAAGTGCATACATTTTTTATGTTAAAACTAGTGCTGTCAATCGATTAATCACATATTTTTTCATAGTTAATCGCGACTAATCACAGGTTTTAGAAATTCTGAAATTTGACTCTTTTCCTTTCAAAATGCATTTATTTCCTTCTTAGGAAAGAAAACAAGACAATATGTAACAATAATGCTTTATAAACATTTTCCAAACAAAGCCTTCCAAAGTATAATGATAGAAATGCACTAAAACAGGGAAGCCCGTTAGAAAAAAGACATTATTTTTGCAATTCCGTTTGTTTAAATTACACATTTTACTTTTAAAAGGATAGTAATTAAATTCAGTCATCTTTTACTCACCCTCATGTTGTTTCAAACCCGTATCGGTTTCTTTCTTCTGTGGAACACAAAAGGAGATGTTAGGCAGAATGTAAGTCTCAGTCACCATTCACTTTCATTGCATCTTTTTTCTTTCATTCAATGAAAGTGAATGGTGACTGAGGATGAGTATATAATGGCAGAATTTTCATTTAAAATTAATTGCTGTGATTGTCCAGTCCTTGCTTATCTCCTAATAAAAATATGTGCTCTGTTTATTTGTTGTGTTTTAGAAAGGAAGCAAAAGTGACAGCAATAAATCTAAGAAGATATTTGTGGGTGGAATTCCTCATAATTGCGGAGAAGCTGAACTCAGGGATTATTTCAACAGATTTGGAGAGGTGAGATGGACACAGATGCTGTACGTATGTCTTCGATTAGATAGATATATCCAGATAAATTCCATAAAATAGTAAAAAAAATTTCAGAGGATGCAAGTGTGTTATATTAAAAGTCATGCATTTGTGACATCTTTGTTTCATCCTTCACAATACCTGTTCTCCCTTTTGAAGGTCACAGAGGTGGTAATGATCTATGACGCAGAGAAACAGAGGCCTCGAGGTAAACCACACATTCAGTTTTGCTCCCATTTAGTCTCTCTTTCACCTCACACTCATGACAAACTATTCCCACCCAAAGAGAAGAGAACATCACACAGGCCATCAGTCCCTCTTGTGTGTGTGATGCTGGGTTTGGCGTGTCTCGGCTCTTGCATGGCGGCAAGGCAAATCAGCAGCATCCGCACGATGTGCAGACATTTGCATTGAACACGCTGCTCAGTCAGTTGAGCTTTTTACACATCTTCTTGTGTCTTAAAGCTTCAAAACAGCATAATGCAGCATGCCTGCCATGTTCAAAAGTCACTATTTTATTAGCCAATCAGCACCAGTTTTCCATATGAGCACCCTGTCCAGTTGCCGAAGTAAATGTGAAAAGAAAGCCAGTCAATATCACTGAAGAAGAAAAAAATTGCTTTTTTTGTTTTTATAATCAATTTCTATAACCTGTTTATGGATATTGACCTTTTACCAAGCTCCGCCTCCCTTGGTTAATTCTGCTCGCTGAGATGAGCTTTACAGAATGTCCCATAGGAATTAATTAGAGGTTTCCGTGAACTGTGTGATTTTCTGTAAAATGTGAAAAATTGAACGGATTTCATTTTAACGTGGGCTGGAATTAATTGTAACGTTGCAAAGCATTTTTATTTGCTGTTTTTCTTTAAAGAAATTGTTTAATTACACAGAAACGTGCTTAAAAACGGTGGAGACTGGAACACAGAATTAATGCAAATGCTTATCACAGTTAACTGAAAAGAGAAAAGCCTCATGTGATAGTGATTACAGCTGCTAACATTAGTGTAAATGATCAGAACTGTTCCTAACTTTTTTTCAAATACTGACTAGGTACATTGAGACCTACAGTATAATTTAGTATTGACTCTTCTATTATCTGACACAATATGTATATTAATTCTCATTAATCTACTTTGGAGCAGAGGTCCTTACTGATATTATACATGATCATTTGGGAATTAGGGCTGACAAATATTAATCCACAGCATTATTTATCTCAAGATTTATTTTAAGATTTGTAAAAAAAATAAAAATACATTATATATCCTTTTAGGGTTCCTCATGTCAATATTATAAGAAGTGTTCAGTAAGATACTCAAAAAAGAAATCCACTACAAATTAGTTGTTAATTTTAATCAGATTACTTTACTGATTGCTTCCTGGAAAATGTTATCACATTACTAATTACTATAATTTTAAGTTACTTTCTAAAACACTTTGTTACAGAAAACTTTGTTTTTCCGCTCAATAAATTCAAAATAATTTTGTATTCTTCATAAATAATATAATTTAGAAATGTGTAACCCAAGGAATGTACTTAAAAGTAATTAATTGAAATTTAGTAAAAGTAATCTGATTACAAGATTTTTAAATGTAACGTTACACTTCTTTGACGAAAAAAATAAGTAATTGTAATCAGTAATTTTATAACCAGATCACACCCAACACTGATTAGTGCCCTGGTACCAACATTTTAACACATTTTTGCATAATTTCTTGAAAATGGTTTTAAACTATCAAAAGACATAACTTACTTAGGCTTACATTAAAAAAAAAAAAAAAAAGAAAAGAAAAAGTTCTATGGCAGGTGGCAACAGTTGCTAAGGTTGGATTGGTCAAAAAGATTTTTAAGGCGGGGCTTAGCGAAGGGTCAGTTTCTCTTCCATAGGTTCATGCTGACTGCACAGCTGTCTTTTTTGCTTTCACTATTCAAACTGAAATGCTTTTTACATTTCACTCTCTTTGGGGATATGTGGAGTAGTTTGACGTGTGAACATTTGGAATTTATGACATTTCCAGTCACTGAACTCATTTCTATTAATCTTTAGGCATTGAATAAGTTTTTTTTATGAACATTTACATTTAATTGATCTACAAAATTAGTGTTTATTGCAATGTAGTACATTAAGTAAGCCCTCTATCTTTCTATGTCTCTGTTTCCCTTGTCAAGTGTTTGAATGCATTAACGTTTTTCCTGAGATATGTCTGTTCTTTCCTGTAGGATACAATACAGATAGTGGCACCACACAGATTAAGGCCTGGTGTGAAACACTCATGCCTGTTTCTGTGGTGTAAACACAGTTAATGCTTACATTTGTGGCCAGCTAAAGGTGGTGGCTTGTCCTCAGTTTACGAGTTTACACAAAAAGTTTGCTTTCAGTTCACTAAATTGCATAAAATACTTCCTGTGTTGGCATTTCACTTTTTTTTTTACTGAATAATATTCACTATATATTTGTGGTGATTTTGATGGCAACAAAAATCTAAAGCAGTTGTGTGTATCTTTTTTCGATGTTAAAATTCTTTATAGTATCCCAGCTTAATATGCAGAGTAAGGCTGCAACTAACGATTATTTTGGTAATCGATTAATCTAACGATTATTAGAGCGATTATTCGACTATTCGGCGATTATTGCAATGATTAATCATTAGCTCTTAACCGATTATTCAGCTTGTGCCCCGACTTAAAAGGTTGAATTAAACATGCTTACTAACAATAAAGAGGACAAAATAATCTTTTAAAAATACATCTAAATGACATTCACTGAATTAAAGGGAATAAAATATGTTTTATTATGTTTAATTCAGTAAAGAAATTCACTGCAAAAAATCCTATTATTATCAAGTGTTTTTGTCTTGTTTTCCACTTAAAATAGTCAAAAAATCCTTAAAACAAGATACATTTACTTGAAAAGAAACAAATAAGATATTTAGACTTGCTTTAAGAGAATGTATCTTAAATATAAGTGTATTTTGTATATAAGTGTATTTTTTCACTTGGTTATACTTCTGCGAGTGCAGTAAAGACAAAATATACTCATATTCAAGATCTATTCTCTAAAAGCAAGTGTAAATATCTTATATGCTGCTTCTCTGGTGAATGCATATGCATTTTTAGATATTTTATAAAATATTTGTATTTTTAATATTATATTCAAGATTCTCAGATAACAATTTTTATCTTCTGCAGTATAGCTGCTAAAGTAAATGTACATTGTTTTAAAGGAGATTTAGATATTTATATTGGAAAATAAGCAAAAACAAATCAAAAACGTATTTTGTTGCAGTGTATAATAGGGCGAAGACTACCTCTCTCACCTTTTTGTTCTCTTAAATCACCTTTAACTCACAAAAAAAAAAAAAACCTCTGTCTAATTAATAAAGCTGCGTATTGCCAATTTTCTTCACGATAAGTAATGCACAGTGACACATACATTATGATTCAATAAGTCGTGAGCCATCACGTTATAATCTAGCTGCAGCATGCACGTGCGCTCGAGGGATGAGCATCTCCATGCCAGAGTGTGCCTCAGCCGGGTGCAGTTTCAATCTCTCTCCCTTATATCGGGACACTTCGCATAACTCATAGAAGAGGCGCTGACTGCACAGAGAAATGCCAGTTTCGGAGTTTGTAGTTATTTACATGATCTGCTTCCGTATTATTTGAACTTTAATAAAGCTATAACGCATTAAATATATCTGCATTAAAGATGTAACGGCGGGGTGTTTCCTTTAAAGACGCTCAACACGCAAGTTTTGCTTCAGCGGAGCGGCAGCTCCAGCTCCACTTAATCCATAACGAGTTTGCTTCTTATTTGGTATTTTTGTATAATTCCATCATATTTTGCGACCTACATCACCTGAAGCTGTTTGGAAAGTTTAGAGTGCATCTGTACTGTGAGCTGTGTTTTCTTCCTTTCCTCAGTCAGGCACGAGCTGCTGTGCTGCTCTCACGTGTCATCATTGGAGTTTAAAGTGATCTTATGTTATGTTAAATGAGATCGAATGACTATTCGACATTCAAATTTTTTATTGCCGATGTTGTCGATAACGTCGACTAAACGTTTAAGCCCTAATGCAGAGACGTATTTTGGCACTATCAAAACTGTTTCAAAACTGTTTAATTTGTTTGAGCAGCCCATCCAGCCCGACACAGCAACATTGGCTCAACCAGTAGTATGAGTTTGGGGCGTAACTTTGTAAAACCAAAGGAACACAGGGTATTTTTTCTGGAATCTGTTTGAAAACAGTAATTATTCTTTTAGTTTGCGTTTGGTGACGCTAGTGGCAAAGAAATTACACACTTCAGTTTTAAGCAACGAATCATGATTATTGCTATGATTTTTAATGTGCTTTTTATTTGGAAGTTATATTCCCTTAAGCTTGAGTGTTTATTAATAGATTCTACTGTATTTTACTTCTTGCCTAAAACATTTTAAATCTGCATAACTGTTTGGTTGAAAGGACGGCTCCTCCTAAACCATTTTAGAGCAAATACACAAATACTATGAAATACAGTATATTGAATATTGTCAAAAGGCTGAAAAATATCGATATTTTATAAAGAAAATTGTTTTTAGATGTTGCACTCAGCTCTAGTAATTATATACTGTCTAGCTGTCAAACTCAGTTGCTTCATGGATGTTGGACTTCTATCTGGAACAGGCAAGAGACCATTAAGTTGACTCTTTAGAAGTCTGTATAACTGGCAACTTTCTTCTTAAATGAAACCAGGCCTGATGATGATGGGCAGGTTGGGTATCTTTAGTCCTCATTTTAGACAGATGGTTCTGCTCCAAATTGTGTACTAATTCTCAGATCCCTTCAGTCTCAAAGGACACGCAATCGGAATCAGGTTAGATCCCAAAGTGGAGATTCTCGCAGCCCAGTTCTGCCACAGTTATCTGATCTAATGGAAACTAGTTCACACTGGTGGATCTGGTGCAGCTAAACTCAGCTGCTGCTCGAGGACGTGTGCTCTTATCGTGCAAGTGACCTTGGAATCCAGCTTCGCCTGAGTGGCACTGTAATAGTTCTATCTCCACGACCCCAGCACGCGTGAGTGCACACAGTCGCTTTCTGTTTCGCTGACCCCGAGTCTTGTGAAATGCAGATCTTGCGAATCGAGCATTAACTGGGGTTACACCATATTAGAAACTGGCTTTATTAAATGTTTCACAGATATCCTTATATCCTAGTGGTGCTTTTGTTTGCAATGCTGCAATCTCTGTTCTCTTGGTTTGCCCAAAGTACTGTCATTTTGGGAGGCTTTGAGAAAAACAGTAAAAACATGTAGTTTAATAATCATTCTTGTTATGCATTGATAATTGTGGTTGCTGCTCGCATTTGTTGTGTAAGATTTGGGGGGTGATCGAAAAAGGTTTGGATGAAACTTTTAAAAAGGCAGAGATATTTACAATCCATTCTCTTAAAATGAGTAAATAAATACAAATGTAAAAATCAGATCAACATTTGATATTGCCAGTTACATTGCCAAAGATCCTTAAAGTCATAGTCCACCCAAAAATACAAATTCTGTTATCTTTTTCACACCCTCATGTTGTTTCAAACCTGTATGACTTCCTTTCTTACATGTAACACAATTGGAGAATGACAGTCTCAGTCAGCATTCACTTTCATTGCTCAGAAAAAAGATTCAATGAAAGTGAAAAGTGACTGAGACTACCTTACATCTTTTTTTTTGTTTGGGACAACCTGACTGTGTTTGTTGGGTGAGTAACTGATGACAGAATTTTCATTTTTGGGTAAACCTTTCAAATCACTGTTCAGGATCTAGTACCACTAAGGTTACATAAGTTGCCCTGACTTGAGCAATCAGATGCCTTCTATGGCTGTTAATCATTAAATATGTTTAGGGTTAAAATATTGAAGGGAGCAGAGTAATATGCATTACGCAACACTTCTGTCCTTTTGGTCTCCATTTGTCACCTTTTCTGGTGACCTGGGCCGTGATGTCATCCGAACCTTGGGTACCCCCCCACCCCACCCCTCTTATGTTCTTCTAGCTGTTCTGTCCCAACACCCTGCTGCTCTATTGACTTTTGGTCGTTGGCTAGGTTTTGGATTTATTACTTTCGAGGCCGAACAATCAGTGGACCAGGCTGTCAACATGCATTTTCACGACATCATGGGCAAAAAAGTGTGTAGTTGTAGTTTTATTTTCCCCTAAAACAGAAACTAAAGCTTGGGCGACCAAACATTTGAGAAATTGACATTTAATTTGACATTTAAAATGCACAAGGGAGTTGTTACACATAAAAATGATTGATGATTTTTTTCTCTCCCTACATGCCATAAGGTACGGGGCAGGTTTACAAAATAATGAACAAAACCTTTCCATGTTTTGTTTGTCAGACTTAAACTCCTAAAAAAAGTCTTTAAGATTGTCCTACAATGTTTAAGATGCTCTTTTATACATTTAGTTTCTCCTACTTGGAATACACACTTCTGACCATGTTAGTCGCCCAAGGCTTGGTTCATTTGGAACGCTCCTTTAGGTGCTGTAATGCTGTATAAAAGTGACTCATTGAGGAAAATTAAATAAAATAAAATTAAGTTCTTTACTATTGGATTGTAAAGGATTACTTGGGTACTGCATAGATACTAAGTGAACTATAAAGGATTAGGTTTATACAAGCATTCACCTAAAGAACCGGCCAGTTTCCTTTTTTAATTTGTTTTATTTTATAAATATTTTGTTTTTATTCAGGTTAATTATTTGGGTTTTGTCAGGTCACTTACTATTTGAGTTCTATATTTCCAAGAAGGCAAAGAGAAGTCTCAATTAAGTGACCTCAGTATTAGAATCTCCATACTGTGTCCATTAGACATTTAACACCAAATGGGTTTTGGGTGGGTACCAAATGTTGCCTCTGTAGCGTAAGATTATTGTCTGATACCTGCATTTAGTTTCGAGGGATAGTGCAAGACTGAACAAGTTGCATGACGTGTTATCTCACCTCACCAGCTAGACTTAGTAATAATATCAGTGTCAACATGACTGGCTTAAGGTTGGTCAACCTACTGTGTTCTGACAATATAATATTAGCAATTCTTACATATTTTGACTAATAGCTGTTTTAAATTATGCAAACTTTGACAAAATACAAACTTTGATATTGGCTTGACAGAGCCTTGTCTGAAAATTGTAACTAGTTTTAGTTATATCGACATTACAGTAAGACAAACAAATAGATGGATAGATGTCCCCATAATAGGGTTATATAGTTGCTAGTATGTTCAGTCTGGCCATGTGTGAGTTTGTTTACATATTTTGTCAGCTGGAATTTGAATAGTCTTGGTCCATTTGAATATTTCGCCTATGTATGGAATTATTTTCACGCAGAGCTTGCCCAAATTAAGACCGATCTGTCTATCGTGAATCCAGAAATACAGCAGACTTTAACTGAATGTGTCTTTTTTTCCAGTCTTTGGGATTTTTAAGTGTTTGATGTTCTGTTGTACAAAAACCATAATTTCAATATGTTAGAAACATAGCAACCATAGTCAGGACAGTCTGAAGGTCTGTGCCAAGTTTGGTGGATGTAGCTTAAAAGCTCTAGGAGAAGTTACAATTGATAATTTTGGTATAGGTTTAGCAATCTAGGAAAAAGCCAAATCTAGGGATGCACCATATATTGGCAGTCGATATATTATTGGCCGACAACTGGGAAAATCAAAATATTATAACGCAGATAATGGAATTACCCCCAATATTTCACCGATAATTTGTTACAGTTTATTTGCTTGCGGCTGAGAGTCTCTGACTGCCTGCGGCTGCTCTCTTCAGGCATAGACTCGAGCAGTCTAGAGCAACAGTGCGCGTGCGCACACAGCGTGTGTTAGTGAGAGCCAAGATCATGTCAGTCTGTGAGGATTATTTCAACGTCTTTGCACCTTATGTAGTTTTGGGGCTGATTTCAGTCGGGATCATCTGCTGCAAGTAATGACATGCCATTTCCCATATTGTGTATGTTTCATGAAGCAATAAATGAAAACGTGGCAAAATAATGTATGCATGTGACTTGGGGGCAATCGTTTTTGCTTATTACTTCTTGAAACATAAACAGAATATGGAAAACAGCACACTGTTATTTAGAGCACAGCATTGTGATTTAAAAAGGATTACAGTAAACACTAAATTTAAATGGGCACCATACAATTTATGCAAGTGTATAGACCTTATTCACGCTAGTGCCATCTTTGATTTTTAATGGGAATGACAACGAGGCTGTGAGGGATAGACTTACCATCTCTTCAATGGCACGAACGGCATAAAGCTGTGTAAAGCTCCTAGATTACATGTGATTTTCCATAACTTAGGTTGTCTGGAGTTCTTTGTATACTGAATGTTCTTGGACAGATATTTTATTATATCTGTCCAAGAATAATTATCGGTTATTGGTACCAGGCCAGAAATTCCATATTGGTGCACCCCTACCCTAAACCCATAGTATAACAGTGACAAGCCAACAAAATAAGTTGAGATTGCATTGATTTAAGCTCGAATGCGGAACGAATCATGCAGGCCTGTGCATTTTCATACAGGCCCGAGGCATTTTCTTGTGCTCTATCATGTCTGCAGTGTGCTGATTTAAAGTGAATAACCACTTCTAGGAAGTTTGTTTGAGACTCGAATAGCTCAGAAGCGTCTGTCCTACATTGAGTTTGTTCCCACCTGCTGACGCTCTCCTTGACTCATGAAAGAATCAGGTGCTATGGTACCTGGGCTATTGTTCTTCACATGACATAATTGCGATGGGACTTGAGTGGTGGTGGGGCCCATACGTTATAAAATTAGAAAGTGGAGCATATCAAACTGTGTACCAAATCCCAGCTCTGCTGTTGGATGCGAAGACTTGCGTGAGACCTCCCATCACTCTGAGTGGTGATGCCCACGGGAGCGTGGGGGTGGGGGCTGCATTGCCGATTTGAGGGTTGCAGACCACTCGCTCAAACTGATACCTAATTAGGTCGACATACGAGAGAGGAGGAGAGAGACGAAAAGGGAGTTGTTACATTTATGTTGCTTTCCAACTGAAAAATATCGTCCCTCGCTCTTGATGCAAGGTGACCCCAATAACTCACCCCCTTAAGAGTATCAAGTCTATTTCTGGATCTCCACTTTAACTGGAGCAAATCTTCCCTGTGTGTGTTAAACTGCGTTTTTTGTTTTGTTTTTTGTGGCAGGTAACTATAGAATGTCATTGGCCTAATTGGATAATTAGATAATTGGTGGTGCTTACAAAGGCAATTATCACTGTTATTTTTGCTCATACTTGGGGTTTAACAAAACCATTCACGCTAAGAATTAAACTTCAATATAAAACTTGTCGTCCCACACGTTTGTACTACAGACATGAATGATAATTTAAATCATGAGGTTTGTCATTTTATTGTTTTTCGAATGGATCAGACTAAATTATTTTTGCCTAATGCATGATTAGACAGGCAAAATATAATATTTTGTTGATTAATTTATTATAATAAAATTAGAATGAATAATTTTGAACAGGAAAGCAATTTTTGATGGGTTTTTTTTCTTCAGAAAATGTAAAAAAATCTATTAATTTCATTTTTTTTATATTTGACACAGTATGAAGATTCATCTCTGATTAGTCTTCTCTCTCTATTGTTAATATTTGCATGTTAATTATGTGAAACAACTAGATTATCATACATTTAAACATCATTGACCCTTATATTTCTATTGCCATATCTAAACTGAGGTTCTTAAGCATTAGCCAGGGGAAGGTAAGTCTTAATTTTCTATCAGCAGTTTATACCTACTTAAAGGAGCTGAGATATAAGATATATGCAGGGACAGTGTCTCTCAGGTACATCTGTGGTAGTGAAAAATAATATCTGTTAATGCTAAATCTCAATTTTTTAGCAGAAATAATTTTGCGTGATCAGACTCATGGAGTTGTAGTGCAGTTTTGAACACCTTAATGTCACCTTTATACCCAAGTACCTTAGAAACATTGTTTAAAAGGTCTCAAATAGAAGAGTATATAGTATATTCCATTCCATCTGGACTACGGTCTTGCATTTGGCCTAAGTAAGAGTATCTATTCTGAGGTGAGGGCTAAAGTTTCTGATAGGTGAGTGGGGGAAGTAGGCAATATGTTAATTCTCCTCTCGCTAGTTACGACCTCTTGTCCTTTGTGCAGGTTGAAGTGAAGAAGGCAGAGCCTCGGGACAACAAAGCTCCTGCCCCCAGTCAGCTGGCAGCCAATCAGTGGGGACCCCGAGCCATCTTAAGCACAGCCAATGGCTGGGCAGCACAACCGGCTCCGAGCTGGCAGCAGAGCTACGGGCCTCAGGGTGAGTGACACGCTGGGCTAGAACACAGCGGGAGTGTAGCACGCCCCAACCTGTAAAATGACACCCAGAGCCAACTAGTATCAGTTGCGCTTTGCTTTAGGTCTGGCTGCATTGTTTGCTCCATCTGGCTAAAACCACACAGGGTTTGTTCACTGTGCAGGAGGAATTATTTTCACGCAGAGCTTGCCCAAATTAAGACCGATCTGTCTATCGTGAATCCAGAAATACAGCAGACTTTAACTGAATGTGTTACGGCTTAGCTCCCTTTTGGCGTATGTGAGAAATCTGATATAGTTTCATGGTCTGATTTTTGTGAGTTAAAATATATATTTTTTGTTCTAGGTGTTTGGGTGTCTACAGGTCAACCTCTTGGTATGTTTTGTACGTATTACAGTTTGAACTGATATTGCATGCCATATTCATTGTGTAGGCTAAACATCCAAAAACAAACTAAAATCGGTGTTCCTAAATTACTTTATTACCGTTTCATAATCAAATTTACATTGTCCCTCTGTTATTCAAATGTTGAATAAAGTATACATAAAAACAAGCAACAGGCATGTCTTTGCTAGGTAACAATCAGGGCTTGACATTAACTTTTTGGCTCACCGGCCACTTTGACTAGTGGGGTTCCAAAGTCATCAGCCACTCATCATTTTCACTAGCCAAAATCCCCCACCCCAGTGATAAAGTTAACTGCAGCCTTTAACTGCATGCATATGTTTGGACATTTTATTTGAACGAGAATTATATACGTTCAGCAGGACACAGACCTGTCATCCCTGAAAGCAAACATGATCAGTCAGAACAGGATTAGGCTAGAACAGGTGGAAAACTTTGTCAATAATGTGTCCATAATTCACAGAAATCCAGACTTTATGCACCATCATTCAAAATTGTACAGGATGAGCCCTTATGAAAGGTTACCATTGTTCTTCCATTATTTAATAGTAGTATTTTTGGAGGGCCTGGGTAGCTCAGCGAGTATAGACGCCAACTACCACCCCTGGAGTCACGAGTTCGAATCCAGGGTGTGCTGAGTGACTCCAGCCAGGTCTCCTAAGCAACCAAATTGGTCCGGTTGCTAGGGAGGGTAGAGTCACATGGGGTAACCTCCTCGTGGTCGCTATAATGTGGTTCTCGCTCTCGGTGGGGCGCATGGTGAGTTGTGCGTGGATGCCGCTGAGAAGAGCGTGAAGCCTCCACACGCGCTATGTCTCCGCGGTAACATGCTCAGCAAGCCACGTGATAAGATGCGTGGATTGACTGTCTCAGACGCGGAGGCAACTGAGATTCATCCTCCGCCACCCGGATTGAGGCGAGTCACTACGCCATCACGAGGACCGAGAGCGCATTGGGAATTTGGCATTCCAAATTGGGGAGAAAAAAAACCGAAAAAACATTAGTATTTTTATATTAAGGGTATAACCACAGGTAAGACCAGTTAGGTCAATGTAGATAGTCTACCTAGGAAAATAAACTAGTATTTTTATTATTAAGGAACTTTTATCTAAAAAAATAATAGCCTAAACTACTTTTAGAAACTTAACTACAATGTTCACAGTTGTATTAAAAATAAAATCTAATAGATTCTTTCAAATAGTTTTAATATAAATCTGTAACATTTCTTTCATAATTCTGCACTCGCTCCAGAGATTGGAGCACAAAGCATTTCACTCGCGCGAGTGGGTCTGCACAAAAGATGAGAAAGAAGAATATTAAGTGCTTAAAAAGCACTAAACGCAAGATGTATGCTATATCATTTTATTTGCTTCAGTGGCCCGACATTCACAGAATTTTAAATGCAGGAATAACCCTGAAACGTCACCTGCCAAAATGGATTGTAAGAGTGAAGGTTACCTGCCACTGCCGATTTCTACCCACGTTGGGCAGGTGTTAATGTCAAACCCTGGTTACAATGCTAAACCACTGCAAAAAACAAAAGAACATTTTGTTTCTTTTTTCTTTTTTTCTTTTTTTTTGTAACTGAGACTTTTGTTATCAGCCTATTCGCACCAAGTCTGAATTTACAGCGAAGTATTTTTAACACGTGCGACAAATTAAAAAACAAAACTATGCATCTCTATGAACTTATTTGGTGGTGGAAATACAGTAATGATCTATAGTTTTTTTCTTTCAGTGCATTTAACAATTGGTGGTGATTTATTTTTTAGTTTTAAAGCAGTTTTATTGATTATTTGTATGTCAAACAATTAAAGGTGCTGTATGCATTTTTAGTGTTCTGATGCTTTCACCTGACTGAGCCGTTGAATTAGCCACGGCCCTTAATTTCAAAACCCTGCCCTCCAAAGATAATTTTGAGACCAAAACCGAGCAAAAGAGCAGCATTGTTTGTTCCTGTGGCTGTCAAATTCAACAGTGGCACAGTAGCGTCCTCAACTGACAAACATTATGAATCATTGCCTCAACGATCCACTTCAAATAAAACACTATGAGAACGAGCAAAATGATTGACACGTGAAAAGTTCCGCGGACACATTTTTGTTTGCTGTTTACAAAGTCTACAGCTGTCACAGAGACCGGTGAGATATCTCAAGACACTTATTTGATTAATATCTTTAAGGGAGTGGGAACATTTTTTGCATACATTTCCATGAACAAATCGCTTACAGCACCTTTAATTCAGTTGTCCAAACATTTTTAAGACAATGACAAAAGTTTGACATCAGACTTTGCAGTAATATTACTGGTATAAAAACTTTGTTTTTGTTTTTTTTTTATTCTTGCATGTTGCATCAGACTTGGTGTGAAAAGGCCTTAACACATTGCTAAAGTGTGTTTTGACAAAATGTTAGAAACCTGTTCTATGTCTCAGCTGCGTATGGAGCTCCTTTACCTGCTGGCCGAGGGGCACCTGCACAGCCTCCCTCTCCATTTAATGCATTTCTAGTCGCAGCGCCACCTACAGGGGGATTCGGGGCACCTCAGGGATATCCCCAACAGGGCTTTAGCACACAACCACAGTTTGGTATGTGAAACAATATTTTTAGTAACATTTTTCACATTCATATTTGTATTTTTTTGGGGAGAAAAATAATTTGACATATAAAGCTGAAGTATGTAATTCCTGTGAATCTAGCGCTACCAAAGGGAATTGCAAAAATAAACTTTGTTTTCAAAACTAAATGCCCCCCCCCCCGTCTGCTGTTTGTCGACAAATAGATAGTCTTGCCCCAACTCACGCCATTGGTTGAGTAACGTTGTTGGGGTGGGTCTAAGTAAGTGGATCTCTCTAAACAAACAGAGCAATTTTCAAAGTGCCACAGAAAGACAGTGTTTACAGTTTTCAAGACAATTAACCTATGAATGGCTTATTAATAGTTGTCTCTGCATATTAAAGGTGCACTCAGTAATTTTTTGTGTGTGTTGATTTGGACTTACACTGACAACTAATGGCCTGGATGTAGCATCATTCAAAATCATTCGTTTTCAGTTTCAGATGCCATTATAAAAATTCACTATTCACAGTCAGCTAAGATTACTTTAATCCATGAGTGAAAGTGTCCAATATCAGGCTGGTTACTGAGATTAAGCGAGTTGTAATCGGCTGGTCATGTGATTCTAACATGGCATTCGCCAAAAGGGGACCCTCTCCATGTAGAACACAACATCTATAAGGTTACTGATATGACTGGCGTCTTCATCTCATGTGAGTGATCATGATTTTATAAATATATTTCAAAATTACAATTAATTTCTTTAGGAGTAAAACTTTTTTGAGGAAAAAATTACTGAGTGCACCTTTAAGCTTGGATAGGAGAAAGTATGTTAACACAGAGAAAGTTACATACATCAGCTTTAATTATTTCTATTGAACTGAAATGTATAGTCAGAACAAGCTAAGAATGTAATTGCGCAAAGCACCAAAGTCCAATGCAGATGAATGAGAAACAAGTGATAAAGATTGCAATATATCACATTTTTGAACCACAGTACATTTAACAAAGAATTGCAATATTTTGATATAGTGGTCCAGATATTAATATATTATTGTATCACCAATCCCTGCTGATTCCCACCCCTGATAAACATGTATGCCCTCATATGAATGCAGCATCCTCATTACGAACTGAAATAGAATTGTAATGATTTCTACATTGTTTTTCTTATGTCTCTATGAACATAGGATATAGCTTTAGCACACCTCAAGGTGACCAATTTGTAGCACAGGGAGTGCCTCCCCCTCCCGCCACACCAGGGGCAGGACCTCTGGGTTTTGCCCCGGCAACGACTCCCTCTCAGGACCTGAGCAAAGCCGCCCCAGCACAGCCGGACTTCTCCTACAGCCAGTATGGTAAGAGCTCACAGAAAAGTAGCACCAAACCACTGTAGAGGGCCTCTGCTTCCTGTTCACACGGCTGAACGGGCATGATGACATCACATACACATGCTTCCACACAGACCCTCACTCTAATTACTCACTCTAATTATTATGTTGTGTGGTCTGTGGAGGTTTATCCAGTGGTATGTGTGAATTAGATCATCCTGTACTGCAATGCTGCTTTTTATCAGACGACACTTTATTTAACACAAACACTTTTAGAGGATATTTATCACAACCTGTACAGTGATATGGAGGATTGAAATGTTGTTTAAGCCCTGGGGTGGGCAGGTGGGAACGTGTAAAATCGCAGTGCATGTGAGACATTTCATAAGTAAACTTTAATAACTTTAGAAATTTGACAAGTGTAGAATATAGCAGGAATTTTTCTTTGTGCAGGTGCCAACACAGTACAGAGAAAATCTGGAGCATGCATTAGACTATAGAAAGTAGAACTGACTACAGAAATAGATTGAGTAATTTAGGGGTCCATAGGAACAGCCAGATCCAGGAGGACGGTAAAATATGGGACACTGTATAGCAGTCACACAATCTGCCTAATATCAGTCTAATAAGAGAATAGAAGGCTTTTCATTGTATTCCATAGGAAGGGATTGAGGGAATAACACAAACAGTTTTCTAAAACAAATGTTACATCAGATAAGTCAAATTTATCTGGATTGGATGTCATTAAAGGAATTGTTCACCCAAAAATATAAGTTCTGTCTTTTACACACCAAACCTGTATTACTTTCTCTATTCCATGGAATACAAAAGGACAAATTTTTGTTTTTTGAAGAATTTGCATGCTGTTCTTTTCTATACAACAACAGTTCATGCTGAATATGTCTGTCAAGCTCCAAAAAAATAAAATAAAAAAACACACAAAAACAAAGTACCAGGAAAGAGTCTTGCATTATATTCCAAGTCTGCTGAACATACTGAAATTTAAGCCTTTATTCACTGAAAGCCTTCTGCGGTAGCTCTCAAAACTCTTTTGTACTTTTGTATTTAAACCTAATACACATCTCATTTGGTTACGAAACACACTAGAACCAATGGTATTTGTTGTCAGTGACGTCAAAATTGGCACGACAAGTCTCAACGCATAAAGTGTGAATACGCATATGCATAAATAAGACTTGAGAGCTTTGGCGGACTGCAGGATTTTCAGTCAATAACAATTTCTGTTTATTTCTTACACAAAGCTATAAAATATAATAATATCATGCACTTTTATGGTACTTTTATATTGCTTTTTGTCCTTTTTGGAACTTGGCAGCCATGGTTACTGTATGCTTTCATTTTATGGAAAAGAGCGGTGTGAACATTCCTCAGAATTTCTCGTTTGTGTTCCATGGAATAAAGAAAATCATACAGGCTTGAAATGACCTGAGGGTGAGTAATTGATGACAGAATTTTCATTTTTAGGTCAGCTATTTCTTTAAACCTGAATTAGTCCCCAGTTCTGTGTGCATTTCTGTAGGATTGATGTAAAACTCAGAGACATGTAGCCTATGCATATAGTGGGCTTTTAGAGTGAGGGTCAGGCCGCATGTGTGGGTTGTATGTTGTGGGTAGAGGGGTAGTGTTATGAGACGAGTGTCATCAGTCGCTGTATGTCACGCTTCGCTTCCATTCATCAGCATCGCGACAGGCGAGCAGCCTGATAAACACACTCATTTAGCAACAGCGCAGGGCTGATTCATCCATCTGCTGTGTTCATGAGCTCTGAAAGCAGGAGAGGGCAGCGTTCACGGGAATAGGAGCTTTAAGATAGTAGTTAAGTCAGACTCTCTCTGGGTCGAGTCAACCTGGTCTCCTCATCTCCCTGCTAGGCTTGGGTAACTATCCTCAGGATCCCTCTGCCTACGGACCAACGCGTCCTTCTCACACTTATGTACAGGAAGAGCAGGGATATAGCGCAGGTAGGTGAGCAACTGCATCCTACCACCACTCAAACCCAATAGAACAGCCTATAGATTCGTGAGGCTTCAAACATCTCAGTTCTGTTTTCTGTCATGCATCTCAAATTTAAGTGCATGTACAATATGCATATGCTGTGTGCATATTCTACGTACAGCTTAAGTATATCTCTTCAGTTGTCCATATGATATACTAAAATACAGCTACATGTCATATAAGAGTCTTTAAAAGATGCATGTTCACTTTGATCTTGGTGTTAGATGATTTTGGTATTAGGAAATACTGCTCTAGACAATATTTATGGATGTAATTTGTATGGCTTGTAGCTGTAGTTTACTATTCGAACACAACTGATGGCTTTCTTGTTGTTTTCTGTGTCTTGGTCAGTGCATTGCTTTGCTGCCGAAAGGATGATCTAATAGTGTCTCTACTGGGTTTTCTGTGGATTTTATGCCCCTCAAGCAAGTGTGTGACAGTCACACCTGAATAAATCTAAGCGGATTTGCTGAAAGTTGAAAATTAAATGCTGTTTGTTTCTTTAACTACTCAAAAGAATCAGTTTCTCTTCATTTGTAATAATGTAGTCTAACCTTCCACTTTCATCTCTAGAGACTTAAATAAACTGTCTCAGCCTCAGTATTTCAGTAGCCTCATGATAATTTTTTTTGTTGTTCCTGAATGCTTTAAATGTTTTAAAAACCTGTTTTCATGACCTGTCTATCATCCTGTCTTTGTTTTTTAGATGTTTTCTGTTCAGTTTAGAGTTTTTCCTTTGTAGATAAAGATTATTTGGCCACGTACACAATGCTAAGTTTTGCCGCATTTAGAACGGGACTGAATCCTTTAAATTATCACACCAGGTGTGTGTGGAATACAGAAGTCACTCACAATGATTGATATAGTGATAACCAAAGCAACGGTTTGGCATCTCGTGGCTATTAACAAGAAACAGAGATGTAAACTGTAGCCCATTTAGTGTTCACTATTTTTGAACTATTTAGAACTACAGCATTGAGAAATTTTTAGTAAACAACCATTTTTTAGGGAGCTGCCATGTTTTGCTGAAGATCTTTTATTTAGTTTAAAAGACTATTCTGAGTTCAATACAAGTTAAGCTCACTTGACAGCATTTGTGGCATAATGGTGATTACAACTAAATCAATTTTGACTCATCCTTTCTTTTCTTTAAAAAAGCAAAAATGGGGGGCCTGGGTATCTCAGCGAGTAAAGACGCTGACTACCACCCCTGGAGTCGCGAGTTCGAATCGAGGGCATGCTGAGTGACTCCAGCCAGGTCTCCTAAGCAACCAAATTGGCCCGGTTGCTAGGGTGGGTAGAGTCACATGGGGTAACCTCCTCGTGGTCTCTATAATGTGGTTCTCGCTCTCGGTGGGGCGCGTGGTGAGTTGTGCGTGGATGCTGCGGAGAATAGCGTGAAGCCTCCACACGTGCTATTTCTCTGCGGTAATGTGCTTAACAAGCCAGGTGATAAGATGTGGAGGCAACTGAGACTCGTCCTCCACCACCCGGATTGAGGCGAGTCGTTACACCACCACAAGGACCTAGAGCGCATTGAGAATTGGGTATTCCAAATTGGGGAGAAAAAAGCAAAAAGCGAGGTTCCAGTGAGGCACTTACAATGGAAGTGAATGGGGCCAATCCAGAAACGTTCAAATACTTACTGTTTCAAAAGTATAGCCACAAGACGTAAACAATAGGCGTGTTAACATGATTTACTGTGATAAAATACCTTACTAAATTTTTTATGTAAAGTTATTGCCAATTTTACAACTTCGTTGGCATGATGTTGTAACACAGTAAACCCTAAAACAACTGCAAAAGCGATGTCTTAAACAACTTTACAAACATTACACAGGTTTTAACACAAGAATTAATGTAAGTGCTTTTCTAAAATTATAGGCTTCACATTTCTGCTTTAAACAATCCAAAAATTGGCCCCATTCACTTCCATTGTATATGCCTCACTGTAACATTGATTTTTGATTTTTTTTAAAGGGGTCATGACATGAGGAATACAATTTTACTTTATCTTTTGACATATAAGAGGTAATTGTACTATAAAATGTACTGTAAGTTTCAGAACTCAAAATGTCCTTCAAACTGCAAAAAGAGCATTTGTTGAAACCAAGCTGCCAAAACCACTCTACTTCCTCCACATTGTGATGTCACACTGTGGTAAACATTTGCATTTGACCACCTCCACAACAAAACATCAACGCCTACTTTACCTTATTACTTCTGTAGCCCCGCCCAGTAGTGGTGAGCAGTGAGATGGCAAGGAGAGCAGGTCAGTCAAGACCAGAGAGACAATCATAACAGTGGGTGTTTACTGTCAAGTCTTAAAGGAAAAGCAACACCAAAACTGAGCGTTTTTGACAGACGGTCAAAAAAAGGGTGGGAAATGATCATGTTTTATAAATATATCACTGTTTTTTGTGCAAAAAACTAATATCATATGTGAACCTCAAAGAACATAATAACATAATAATAAAAAGGCATGTCATCATGACCCCTTTAAAGGAGAGGAGGGACGAGTCGAAATTATTATTATTAGAATGCAGTTGTGTGTCTGTCTGTGTGTTTGTACACAAGAGGATTGACAATCATTATTAGCTGCAGTGTGTACATGGCCTTTGTTTTGAAAGGTAAAAACTCTGTCCTGAACAAAAATTTCTGAGGGGTAATGAGAAATGCCCAGAAAGCCTAGTCACATAGTGAACACGTTTTGAGTCTACTGAGGTTTAACATACCGTCCCATGTTTTCATGTCTGTTGAGACAGGTTATGGGCAGGACCTGAGTGCTTTTGGTCATAGCTTTGCCGACCCCAGCCAGCAAACTGCCTCATACGCTGCACCCCCCTCTGCACCCTCGTCAGCAGCCCAACCGGCAGCGGGCAGCTTTGGAAGAGGACAGAACCACAATGTACAGGGCTTCCACCCCTATCGACGCTGAGCTGCTCTTCCACCCCCCGCCCCCCAAATGCAATACACATCGTCAGGGATACAGTCGTTTTGATCGCATACTGAACTGGATTTTGGGATTGTCTTTCTGAACATTGCGAGCAAATATAAGGGGTTTTATTGTGTGTAAATTGTGGAACTGGGGCTCTACTCTGATAATAGGAGACCACCGTACTCTTCTATATTTTGTAGTAAGACTGAACTACTGAAGTATTTATCAATAGATTTGGATTGTCTGGTGAGACATCAGCACAGAACAGACACGGCAGACGTCAGTGACAGGGTCTCCCAATTATCAGCTTTAATTCTGTTAGTGGGGAAATGTTTTTATTTTCAATTTTGTGAATTTTGTTTACTTGATGAGCCTTTTACCATTTTATTTAAGTTTGAAATAGATTAAAAATGTGTATTATACACCTAAACTGTGCAATTTTTTAAAGAATTTTGTACTAATATATGTGCGCTTTTCTTGTTTTGTTTTTTTATTATTATTTAAGGACGTAGACTTCCCTCAGGTGGCTAGTGGTGCACTTTGCACTTATGCAAAAAAAGAAAAACTACAAAAATGAGAGTTTATTTGAAATAAATGATTTAAAGAAGCTGAATGTTGTGCAATTTCATTGTGATGTGTGTTGCCTTTGAAATTCACAAATATGAGTAAGAAAAATTAGTACAATATCCACAGTTTTATATAGTCTGTCATTATCCAAGTATTTTATTATATTACATTAAGTATATTTATGGGTAGTTGACATATGCACATGAATGTTAGGTTAGAAATGATAAGAATGTATAAAAGAAACTATGTTTTAGGCAGGGATGGATTAACCACCATGCCAACTGGGACGTTGCCCAGGAGGCCTCTAAAGCAAAAGGGCCCAGAGCTTTAAATAAATTATTTATTTATTTACTTTGAGATGTCTATTATAAATCCACGTAAATTTCAGCCTTATGTGAAATACCATTTGTTCGGCTGAATGCATGCTGGATGACATCAGCGCAAGCACAGCCACTCGAGTGCGTGCTCAGAGAATCTACATCTCACAGGTGCAGCGCATTTATTTGAAGGACTTAAGAGAACAGCGTCTGATTTACAAAATGCTTCCAAACACAAAAATAAGGTGCAGTTTACCCTGGCTGTGTACAAAGCTGATGGTTTAAATTCATATAAGCGACAGAATTCGAACAGTACAGAGGAATTTAAAATGTCCTGCATGCATTTAATGTTTAATGATAACATGAAAGATGCCTTACTACCCTAAATATGTGCATGTTAACCTTTTGTAATATTTGGTTTACCCCGAGTGTTCACAAATGGTTATTCTGTTATTTTGCGGCAAACACAATCTCAGATAGTAGGGAATAAAGTGCACAGTGATCTCTGAGCCTAAATAGCACAATCAGGGGCGTAGAATAATTAAAACAATTGTTTATACCATGATCAATGGAAACATGTAAATGCTTCACACTGCAACCAAAACCTGTAGGTTTGTCGGGTACCGTAGGACTCAGATCATGTTGAAAACCTCTTAACACATGCAGAATAACTGAGTAGTGATTTTGGTATTTGAATATCGTGCACATCCCTAATAACGCTTGATTTTGGATCGGTTCATAATTAAAAATACATCGGGCAGGGTACCATGTTACCCCTCTAGAACCGCCCCTGCTCCATGGTGTAATGGCTTCTCAGTTCTTAATCCGTCCTTGGTTTTAGGTGCTATGACTGATCACCCTTTATTTATTTTTTTTACTTTTTTCACCATTTTAAACTTTGCAGTGTGACAAATACTCCATGTAGTCTCTCAATTAATATGAAGTCATGAAAGCTGCATGCATAACAATTATACAAGAATTAGCTAAATGGTGTTTAAAGAAGTTTTATATTGGGAGTAGCATGTCACACCATAAGACGTGTCATACATGACACTACTTTTTTTCCCAGATCTATTAAGTTATTTACAAAAACACACACACACACACAAACCAATTACTTGAATACATCTTACTAAGGGTATGTTTACACGACAACGATGTACTAAAATCTGAAAAGTTTTTAATTTGTGTTTTTGAAAAGTTTCGCGTACAGACGACAACGTTGTTAAAACGATGCCCGTTCACACAGATCTGCGAAAACGACTAAAACGTTGTATTATGCATGCCAGGCCAGTAGTTGGCAATGTCACTTTGTAAAGAAACACTACGCGCCTGCGCACATAAGCATTCTTCCACAGAGTGGTGAATACAAACAATGAAGATGGTGAAAGCATCGAGCAATTTTGTCTGGACGGACGATGAGGTTGCTTTATTACAGAATCAGGATCAGAATGAGCTTTACTGCCAAGTATGCTTACACATACAAGGAATTTGTCTTGGTGACAGGAGCTTCCAGTGTAAAACAATACAAAAACAATACAAAAACAGCAGCAAGACATAGATAATAATAAAAAATAAAAAATAATTATACACACGTACAGACACACACATACATACATACACATGGGTAGTGCAAATCTAATACAATCTGTTATGTACAGTGTAAATACAAATCTGTTATGTACAGTGCAAATGTTTTTTTTGTTGTTGTTTTTTTTAGAGGAATGAAATGGCAGAAGAGGTTGGTTGTTTTGGATAAATATAAGAAAGACTAAACTGTGTATTGCACATAGTTATTGCTCAATGGGGCAATTTAGCTGTTCATGAGATGGATAGCCTGAGGGAAAAAACTGTTCCTGTGCCTGACGGTTCTGGGGCTCAGAGCTCTGAAGCGTCGGCCAGAAGGCAACGGTTCCAAAAGGCAGTAGGCTGGGTGAGTGGGGTCCAGAGTGATTTTTCCAGCCTTTTTCCTCACACTAGAAGTGTAGAGTTCTTGAAAGGGGGAGGGGGGCAACCAATAATCCTCTCAGCAGTCCGAATTGTCCTTTGTAGTCTTCTGATGTCTGATTTCATAGCTGAACCAAACCAGACAGTTATTGAAGTGCAGAGGACAGACTCAATGACCGCTGAGTAGAACTGTATCAGCAGCGCCTGTGGCAGGTTGAATTTCCTCAGCTGGTGAAGGAAGTGCAACCTCTGCTGGGCCTTTTTCACAATGGAGTCAATGTGGGTCTCCCACTTCAGGTCCTGTGAGATGGTAGTGCCCAGGAACCTGAATGACTCCACTGCTACCACAGTGCTGTTTAGAATGGTGAGGGGGGTCAGTGTTGGGGTGTTCCTCCTAAAGTCCACAATCATCTCCACCGTTTCTCTGCTGGAGAAGCGTCAATAAACTCAAAATCTTGAGCAGCACAAACACAGTCCTGTAGTCTGCCATTGTAGTTTTGAATGTCTCGCGCGTTGTTTTGAAGTACTTGTGTGCATGCCTATAGACTGAACTCTCAAGATTATTCAATAAACTCTGCTCATTTTTACCATCACATCATCTCCTGCCTTCTTCTGTATTCCCCCCGCTGACTCTTGGGCTGGTAGGAGAGTAAGTTAACATAACAAGCTGTTGAAGTTGACTGGTTTTGGATATCAGACAGAACTCTGATATATGGATATCTTCTGATGGAGAGAGAGGTCTTGTGTACACTGGATCTAACATGGATTTTCACTACCTCGTGTTTTCATATTCTAAGCATACCATTGAATACTGTACATGACATCACATCTCTGTCTATAGGCTATACACATAAGCGGTGGGTGAATGAATTGCAGGGTAAAGGTACATCAAATAAAATTAAGTAAATAAATAAATAACATTTAAAATACAAATACATTTTTCCCATCTGAATCCACACATTAATTAATTTCAAGATTTTCAAATTGCAGGTTCTGCCTACTGTACAATGTTCACACTCCATACAAAACGAATGAATACATTGTTGATTATTGTTATTTGCACAGACATATTCATATTGATAATTATACATCTCAAATCTCTTTATATAACACGTAATACGCATGCGCATGACGTCATTGTTTTCACAAATTCATGTTTTTGTATGTTTACACGGAGTCGATAACGGCATCGTTTTCAAAAACTTGCACTTTGAAACCCGTTTTCAAAAGTTTGCGTTTTCAGGCCCCAAAAACGCTGTTGTCATGTAAACGAACAGCCAAAACGCATAAAAAGTTTTCAGTTTTTAGTTGAAAACGTTGTCGTGTAAACAGCCCCTAAAATGAACATGTTTTCCATTTCTGAGTTCAAAGACACTTTGATCTTTCTTTCTGGGTCTTTAAGTAAAAAAATTATAGGTCATAGGTCCTCAAATTACATAGCTTGTGGTCCACTTTTAGAAATTGCTGGGTGACCAGGGGCCAGTGAATAAAATGATCTGGTAAATCAAGTGTCCTTTACTTAGTTGGCCACGTTTTCACCTCACCTATATCAAAACAGTCATAATTGCTGGTCAGACACTTTATTTTTCCATAACAATGTAGTCAGTGTTTCATTGTGTAGCTTAGTGTAGTCTTATTTACACAAAAATGTTTAGCACTCTTCTGTATTACAGGCATACTTGTGGTCTCTTTTGAAAGTGGACACTTGAAAGTTTGTTGTCCTAAAGACAATTAATAAAAGTTATGAGCAGCATGGACTGTTGCTCACATTATCTACTGCATAAATCTTACTTCCAATCATAATTGAGTTGTTATAACAGCTGATTTTTCTGATTTCATGTGGATTCCAGTTTTTAGAATGAGGCAGAAAGCAGATTATTTATAGAATATCCAGCACGCAGTAGATGACAGCTCCAAAACTGTCCATAAACATATACAAATTCCAAAGACAGCTTGGAAAATATAGACAAACCATATATTTTTGTAATGGACTATTTATCAGCTACATCAGGCCTAAGACTTCCTCTTGAACCAGACCAGAGACTTCTGAGAAATACTATGCCTTACACTAGAGAGGCCTGAGTGGTATACTGCTGTGTACAGCACTCATTCTTTTCAGAGATGTAGGATGAGGGAATATTTCACTACTATTATTACACGGATCTCTGGAATACTCAATTCTGATTGGTCAATGGTGCCATCTAGCGATCTGTTATTTCTCTGTAACAACCACACATTCACGTATCAGACCACTCATCTGGGTATTTGTGAGCCATCGTTCCTACTTCTTGGATCACTATGTTCTCTACAGGTAAGCTAATAATATAATTTAAACTCAAATTAATGTTTCATGTGCATTGATTTATTTATTTGGCTAGCAGTCTTGTAATAAGATAACATGTGTTGCACATATTGATAGAAGATGTTTCTCACACCAGAGAAGCTGGTGTGCCAAGTTTATCAATGGCCGTGATCGAATTTCCCTTGGTGCTTTATGTAGGCAACAACAGCCATGTTGTCGGTTCTGATCACAACATGAAACCTGTTTCAAGACACAAGCTCGTTCACGGCTTGCAGTAGCGGGGAAAGTAAGATGGCTATTAGGTGATGTGGAGGCACCTAAAATCTCTGTGTTGTGACATAGGCAGTCTCCTGGCATGTATCCAACCATAGTAAAAACAGGGCGAACCGTCCTGCGTTACAGAGGAAATGATACACTGTTCCCGGCTCACAACGGCAGGGGAAACAAGAGCCATATTTAAGGCGATAGCGCCAGAGACCTGAACACTGACTAGGGAGAATATCATGTCATAATAAGCTGTTCGTGCTGCTCTGGAAAGAACGGCACCGGCAGCAAAACTCGGAGGCACCAACAATCTTCACACTATAAGCATCGCTGTCTCAGAGGTCGCTTCGTCCCATTTTCCCACCCTCGGGGGACAATTACGGTAAACATCTAATAAGAGCATGTACATGTCTGAAGCCCAGTGACAAAGTACACCATAAACACCACCATGAAAGATTACAGTGTGCTAGTGTGAGCTGTCAATCACCACGGAATAGTCGAGGCCGCTGGCAAAAAACATCACACTCAAATTCTCTGTACTCGGTATCCCGTCCTCATTAGATATAGGGAGGAGAGGGGAACGGCTTCAGCTCAACAAATAGAGAAAAACAAAAAGTTTATCCAGTCAGAATGTATTCCTTGATGCTTACAAGCAAAGCATGACAACTGTTTCACAAATCGCATGCCCGAAGCAGCACGTGAGTCTGAGCTCCACTCCATCAGGCCTTCAGAATTTCCACAGAATCCCTCAACACTGCAAATGAATGAGCAACTAAAGTCAGATTGTCAGATTCATCAGACAATCAGATTGATTTATTTGTTCTTGGTGGGTGTGATCTTTAGGATATGTCCCGGTCAAGGCCTTCTAGCTGGCCTTGAGTGACGCAATCACGTTTTAAGTGACATAATTTGAAAGCGAAGAGCGCAAGATCGTCATCACTGTTGCTATTGCCATTGAGAAAGAGATCCTTATGGATTTAAAAACAGGAGATGTTCTGCATGACCGTGTGATTGCTTAATTTATTAAACAGGAAAGGAGGCCTGATTTTCACTTCAAGTAAATTGGTAAGTGCTTTTAGCATTGTTAGAGCAACATCAGGAGTTTTCAAAGTGTAAATTAGGCTGCTGGAGCATTCTTTGTCAGATCAAGTTTTGAAAAGTAGTGCTGCGTTCCATTCAACTCGGAAAGGCGGATTTTACAACTTCCTACTAGGAGAAGTGCAATGGATGCATCTTGATGTCAGAATTACAATTTGTAGGCTCGTGCAGAAATTCTCAACTCCGATTTCGTCGAGATGCAGGGGCATGATGTCATACAAACATGTCGACACTCAGGGAGATATACAAAGTAAGTGATAAACATTCACTTTATTAATTAATATCGATAAATGAGTTCGTTTCCACATTACATGATATTAAAGCTTGTTTAACAAACGCCTGCAGAAACAGGTGTATAAAACATCATAATCTCTTTTGATAATCGTACACCTGAAGCACAAATGCTAGAGCTGCAGAATTGTTTATCAGTTGGGTTGCTAGGAGACATCTCTAATGAGAGTCAAACCCCTGCTAAGCTAACAGGAGTGTTGCAGTTTTGTTTCTTAAACGTCATCTTCCGAATATCGGGGAATGGAATGCATTTATGGTCGGAGATATCAAGTAGGAATATCCCACATCCAACTTGAATGGAACACAGCATAACCGTGTACCCTGATGAAACGAAATTTATTGCAATCAACATTTAAATCGCAAATATTATTAGATAGATTTTTCCAGGTATTATAGACCTCCTTGGTAGATTCATATGAAAAATTATGATTTTTGAATGTCTGTTTGGGAGTCATTCATTTCACAAAACAGTCATGCTGCAGTTAAAATTAGGCTTGCTTGAGCATTAAGTGTCGTTTCAAGTTTTGGCTTTCATGGGTGGACGTGTTTTTAAAATGTCAATTGTTATTAATAGTTAGCTGCGACATAATGTATGATGTCCATGGGCATAGGGTGTCTTATTCATTGTGAAACTGTGTTTTCTTAATGGCATGAATCACACTGAATGCCTAGACTTTAAATGTACGGCCCACCACTGCGTTTTCGGATATCCGTCTTTTCCTTTCATTATTTATTTGTCCATTCGCTCTGATAAGATGTCCTGTATTCATGTGTACACCGGTGCCTCGAACCACATTCATCCATGCAGATGAGCAAAGCCGAACCACAACCAAAATAATGTCCTTCTGCAAGACGCATGCAGTTTTATTTTTTAACCGCTAGAGGGCAAAAAGTTACATAGTGTAGCGTCAAGTCATTTTTTTACCATAAATTCTTGTCTCTGCCACTTGCCCAGTAGGTGGCAATATGCACGAAGAATGCAAAAACAAAAGTATGTGAAAGTGAAGATTGAAAGTACTGTTTCTCACCCATACCTATTATATTGCTTCTGGAGATATAGATTTAACCACTGGAGTCTTATGGATTACTTTGATGCAGACTTTATGTGCTTTAAGGAGCTTCAAAATTGTGGTACCCATTCACTTGCATTGTGAGGACCTACAGAGCTGAAATATTCTTCTAAAAATCTTTATTTGTGTTCAGCAGAAGAAAGTCATACACATTTGACATGAGAGCTAGTAAATGGTGAAGATTTTCCTCATTTTTGGGTGAACTATTCCTTTAATATTGATGCTTTCACAATGATGCCTCAAAGAGAATGTGGGCCTTAAGAACTCTGATAGCAAGCTCTGGCCAAAAGTGGCAGGGCAAAGAAATCTTTCTGTTGTTGATGACTCATGGCACATTTTTTAGGCAACACAGTTATGTATTTTTTAATAATCATATTTTTATTTTCTTCATGCTGAAGAACATAGATACATGATAAGTAGCTTTGACAGACTCCGAGACATTTGGACATTATAACAAGGGTGTGACATCCTAGTGAGTTCCTGGTAGGCGATGACCTGTTAACTGTAAAATAAATAGAAACACCTGCTATACATAGATTGTTCCAAGCGATAAGTCCCTGCTATAGTATGTTGTGAATCTATTTAAAATAAAAGGCATCTGCTAAATACATACATTCAAACCTAAACTCTTTATATCACAAATATGAATGAATGGAATAATTTCCCTTCAAGCTGTAACATTTCTAAATATCTTACTGATTTCACTTCACTGCTTATCTGTGCTTTGCCAAACCAAGATTTTGGTAACTATGATTTGATTTGAAGTATGATGACTTTTATTTAAAGTGAAAACATGCAATCCCCACTAAACTATATATTTTTAAATAATGCACAGCTCACATTTCTTAATAACAGGCATTTCAGTTGTTAATTTAAATTTATTCAGTAGTTTTTCTAGCTTTAAGGTGTGTATTTTCTTCATTTCTGTATTTTATCAATTAAAATAATCCAAGTTGTATTAAATGTGCAAACTATTACAGCTTCTTCAATGCTTTCAGGATTTATTGTTAATCATGCATCATTTCTTACATACAACTACAAAGTCAATCATTTCTTCACTTTCTCTCAGCCTCTTTTTCAGATTACTAAGCACTTCCTCACACTTTATATTTCTGCTCATCTCTTCAGCAATATCACACTTTGAGATCCAAACTGTGCGCTCAGGTTCTTGAAGTTGTACTTTAATGTAGTTTCTCTCCCTTCCTTTGATTCCAAGTTTAGATTCAATGGCTGTTGTGATTTCAAAACTGTTCAGCTCCCTGCCCTCCTCACAAACATCACTGCTCTCTCTCTATTTCCTGCCACCATCTTCTCTATCTTCTCTAAAAGATCTGAAACCTGATAACCATCCCCAACCTGACTAATATTGAGGAAATGAAACCTTTTTCTACATTTCTCCACAAGAATCTGAAGGCTGTGTTTCTTGATAAACATTTCTATGTTCTGCTTTTCTTGTTCATCAGTAATAGTGAAAAGGATCATAACCCTCTCCCAGCATCTTTCCTCAAACATATTCTCCAACATCTCTCTCTCCTCTTTAGTGATCTGTTTTACTGGTGACAAGGATGGAAAGCATAAGGCCCCTGTGAACACAGACGGATGCAGAGTTGTATGTTTTGTCTCATTTCTATCATTGAAAGCCCTGAGCTGACACAGTCAGGAGTATCCACCACAGCCACCTGCCCTCCAGCCACTGTTCCACTCTCTACTGTTATCTTCTTGGGGGCTATAAAAGCTCCATTCTGATTCATCTCTTTGCCAAGTATGATGTTTCCTGCTGCGCTCTTCCCAGATCCAGATATGCCCAGGAGAACAATCATAAGTTCTGATGAAACAGTTGGATCTGTTTTATCTGGAAAAAAAAAAGTAAATGATGAGTAAATGATGAGAGAACTTTCATTTTTGGGTGAAGTATCCTTAAGTAATACAGATAAGTCATAATACATAATCTCAAACAGAAAAGTCATACAATATTATCTACTTTTTCTAATCTGATTTGAAATTTGTCTTCAGAAAAGAGAACTGAAACACTTAAGTTATTATTAATCATTTACCAGCAATCTTTGAAAGTTGAACTCTGGGTTCCTCAGGCACCTTGACTTAATTCTCCCTGCTGGACTGTCGCTGGTCTTTTGTTTCTTGGAATCCACAAGAATCAGTTTGGTCCATTGTAGCTTGGTTCTGAAATCGATCAAACACATTTAAGTACAATGCTTGAGAATAAACCTAAGATTGTGATTCCTATGTATTGTAGACCGAATACAGCTGTAACACTCTTCACTTTGCAGCACAAAAACTGACCAGAAATAATATGCAATTTGTTTTCATGAGATGCCTTTATCTGTCCACCAACACATATCAAAAACCTGCTTAGATCGTTCTATTTTCCCCAGTTAGTGTGTGAAGACAAGCACCTTCCTCTTGCAATACCAGGACAGCTGTAACACTAATTTGTAATATGATAAATAAGGCATTAAGCCTACACTTTAAAATCTTAAGTGAAACATACTGACACATTTCAAGTCTGTGATTGTTTTCAAATGCTTGTATATCTATCAAATCTTGGTTACCTAACCCTTATAGGAGGCATCCTGTAGCATGCACACACATGCAAACAAACAAAATACACATACGTCTTGCTTAGGGTTGGGAATCGAATGGAATTTATTGATTCCGGTTCCTTAACGGTTCTAGTAACGATTCCAGTAATTCTTTAAGTACCTTTTTTTAAAATAATTATTTGAAAATGAGAAATGCAATTATTTTTGTATATACTACCCTCTGCAGTCTGTTACCAAATCATGATATAATTTCAGATTTCTACAGAGCAGATATAATAAATCAGAATTAAATGTAATACAATTCTTGTAAAAGGTGTGTTTGCTGACGTCTTAGAGACATAAATACAATCCAATAATAGATCCTAACTATATTTTAAATAAACAAACCTAAACCAACAAGAAATGTGTTGGCATATTTCATTAATTTGTTTATTCATTTATAAAATTCCACTTATTACAACTCTCATGTAGCTTTAATTATACATTGTCATACTAGTCAGTCACTGCACTGCTTGATTTAAGTCTCACAGCTGATAAATAAACAGTAACAGTTCCAGAGACAGTTTAGATTGTGTTCTGATGTCTAATGTTGTACTTCAGGCTTGTGAGACTTCAACAGTTCTTATTTAATTTTGAGGTGGACATTCATAACTTGCACATCAGTATAAAGATAACTTGTATACTGGACTATAAATGGAAGCGCTGTGTGTTTTGCGCAGTAGATTCAAAATAACTGTTGTGCTAACACATGCTAGCAACACCTAACATTATGCTAACACATGCTAGCAATGCCTAGCTAAGTGCCAAAATTTGCTAACAATGCCTAGCTAAGTGCTAAAACATGCTAACATCATGGTAGCATCATGCTAACACATGATAGCAACACCTAGGTAAGTGCAAAAACATGCTAACAACACCCTAGCAACTGCATAGAACACCCTAGCAGCAACCGCCTAGCAACACCTTGGTAAGTGCTAAAACATGCTAACAACACCCTAGCAACCATATAGAACAACCTAGCAACTTTCTAGCAACACCGAAGCAACCAACTAGAACACCCTAACAACCACTTAGCAATGCCCTAGCAACCACCTTGCAACCATCTAGCAATGCCCTTACAACCACCTAGAACACTCTAGCAACCAGCCTAGCTAAGTGCTAACACATGCTAGCAAAACCTAGCTAAGTGCTAAAACATGCTAGCTACATGCTAGTAACATAATAAAACATGTTATCAATGCCTAGCTAAGTGCTAAAGCATGCTAGCAATGCCTAGCTTAGTGATTAAACATGTTAGCAACATGCTAGTAAGGTGTTAAAACATGTTAGCACTGCCTAGCTCAGTGCTAAAACATACTAGCAACACCTAGCTAAGTGCTAAAACATGCTAGCTACATGCTAGTAACATACTAAAACATGTTAGCTACACCTAACTAAGTGCTACAACATGCTAACAATGCCTTGCTAAGTGCTAACACATGCTAGAAACATGTTAGCGACATGCTAAAACATGTTAGCAACACCTAGCTAAGTGCTAAAACTAGGGCTGTCGATTTAACGCATTAGTGCGATTAATTATATAAAAAAGTAACGCGTTAAAAAAATAACGCAAGTAATCATGTCCCCAGATCATGATAAGGAATATTCCTTCCATCTGAGCAATTCAAGCTTTAAGTACCACCTGTTTTCTCCAGGGGGCATTAAGCGAAACTTTAGCTGTTTGAGCAACGTGGTTATACAGAGAACAAACCACACTCACCGACAGCATATAAAACAAGATGAGAACACGTCTTTGCATTCAAACACAGCTTGATGGAGCGCAAATACGAATGCATGGATCTCAAGACGTGTTTTCTAAGCTTCAAACTATGTTTAACTTGACACAGAAACCTAAAAACTACACTGGCGGCCAAAAGTTTGGAATAATGGACAGCTTTTGCTCTTATGGAAAAAAATTGGTACTTTTATTCACCAAAGTGGCATTCAACTAATCACAATGTATAGTCAGGACATTAATAAAGTGAAAAATTACTATTACAATTTGAAAAAAAAAATCAGAACTTCTTAAACTACTTCAAAGAGTTCTCATCAAAAAATCAATGACAGCTTTGCAGATCCTCGGCATTCTAGCTGTCAGTTTGTCCAGATACTCAGGTGACATTTCACCCCACGCTTCCTGTAGCACTTGCCATAGATGTGGCTCGTCTTGTCAGGCACTTCTCACTCACCTTACAGTCTAGCTGATCCCACAAAAGCTCAATGGGGTTAAGATCCATAACACTCTTTTCCAGTTATCTGTTGTCCAATGTATGTGTTTCTTTGCCCACTCTAACCTTTTCTTTTTGTTTTTCTGTTTCAAAAGTGGCTTTTTCTTTGCAATTCTTCCCATAAGTCCTGCACCCCTGAGCCTTCTCTTTACTGTTGTACAAGAAACTGGTGTTGAGCGGGTAGAATTCAATGAAGCTGTTAGCTGAGGACATGTGAGGTGTCTATTTCTCAAACTAGAGACTCTGATGTACTTATCCTCTAGTTTAGTTGTACATCTGGCCTTCCACATCTCATTCTGTCCTTGTTAGAGGCAGTTGTCCTTTCTCTTTGAAGACCGTAGTGTACACCTTTGTATGAAATCTTCAGTTTTTTGACAATTTCAAGCATTGTATAGCCTTCATTCCTCAAAACAATGATTGACTGATGAGTTTCTAGAGAAAGCTGTTTCTTTTTTGCCATTTTTGACCTAATATTGACCTTAAGACATGCCAGTCTATTGCATACTGTGGCAACTCAAAAACAAACACAAAGACAACGATAAGCTTCATTTAACAAACCAAATAGCTTTCAACTGTGTTTGATATAATGGCAAGTGATTTTTTTTAGTACCATTAGCAATTTAGCATGATTACTCAAGGCCTTATCCTGTTGGAGTGATGGCTGCTGGAAATTGGGCCTGTCTAGGTTTGATCAAAAATGACTTTTTTCAAATAGTGATGGTGCTGTTTTTTACATCAGTAATGTCCTGTCTATACTTTGTGATCAGTTGAATGCCACTTTGGTGAATTAAAGTACCAATTTCCTTCTGAAACAGCAAAATCTGTACATTATTCCAAACTTTTGGCTGGCAGTGTATATGTTTGTGACGCAACGCAAACGAGACGCTCAAAAAGCATCTGATGCAGGTGTGCATTGACGTGTTCTTAGAAAAGCCCTCATAATAAATCCATCTCGGACTGATTGATGAATTTAATTGCAAAATGGATTGTGTGAACTGTAGGCCAATGATAGGCAGATGACATAAGTTCAGTAATATGGAAATAAACAATATATTTCATACTAAAGCCACTTTTTGAATTGTCTTTTTGGTAACACTTTACAATAAGGTTCTATTCGTTAATATTATTTAATGCATTAGGTATCATGAACAAATAATTAACAATATATTGTTTACAGTATTTATTCATCTTTGTTAATATTAGTTAATAAACAAATTGTTGATTGTTAAGTTCATGTTAGCTCATAATGCATTAACTAATGTTAACAAACACAACTTTTGATTTCAGAAATCTATTAGTATATGTTGAAATTAACATTAACTAAGATTAATAAAAGCTGTAAAATTATTGCGCATTGTTAGTTCATGTTAACTAATGTTATTAACTAATGTTAAAAAATTAAACCTTATTGTAAAGTGTTACCGTCTTTTTTAATGCTTTACTCGTGTGCCACAATGATGTAATGCATTTTAATTATCTCTATTATTTTTTATAATATATATTTTATTTATAATGATTTAAATATAACTATACAAGTATTTAATCATTATTTATTGAATTATTGTTATCTGAGGGGCTCTCTAAGCAAATATTTATATATGCGATCAATTGCGATTAATTCAATTAATTAATCGGCATACCATGTAATTAATTAGATTAAAAATGTTAATCGATTGACAGTCCTAGTAACATGCTAGAGACATGCTAATTTTTTTTAGCAATGCCTAAATCAGAAGTGCTGTATGTTTAGGGCAGTGGTAGCTTAGCGGTTAAGGCTCTGGGTTACTGATCAGAAGGTCAGGGGTTCAAGCCCCAGCACTGCCAAGATGCCACTGTTGGGCCCTTGAGCAAGGCCCTTGACCCTATCTGCTCCAGGGGTGCCGTATCATGGCTGACCCTGCACTCTGACCCCAGCCTAGCTGGGATATGTGAAAAAGAAGAATTTCACTGTATATGTGCAAATGTATAATGTGTGATGAATAAAGAAAATTATTATTATAATTATTAATTATGTTTTGCGCTGTAGATTCAAAAGAACTGTCTCATTAGAATCATTATTTTGGGAATCGAACTGTACCGGAAGCGCCATATGTTTTGGATGTAGATACAAAAGAGCCGGCTCGAGATCAGGAATCAAATACACTGGTAGAACTGTGTGTTTTCACGATGTAGAGTCAGTAGAGGGTAGCGCTGCTACAGAGATGCGCTGCTGGAAACACTGTCCGAGTATTTCAGGACGCTGTTCCAGCCACGTTGGGGGAAAATTGCACATAGGAGAACCGTTAATGGAACCGAAAGTCACGAAGATCATCCGATTCCGGTATTTTTTTAAAGAATGGAACCGGTTCTGAACAAGAATCGGTTCTCGGTTCCCAAACCTAGTCTTGCTTCATTTTCTAAAAAAGCTAACTCAAAATCTTACAAACTCTGGAAGGCACATTTGCTAGACTACTTCTCAGAGGGCTTCAATAACCACTGGGCTACCATCACCCCACAGTGTTGTTATTAGGTAACCTATTGTTATACTATTTGAGCTTATTAGGCTGGCTTGCAAGCAGCCTTGTTAGTATCACCCTGGAAACTGCCTAGCAACCAAATGAGCTCACCCTAGCATCCAAGTAGCAAAACACATATCTTTGCACCAGAACATCATAGAGACTTCTGGGTTAGCTCATTTGACTCACACTAGCAAGGAGCCTTGTTAGTTTCACCCTGGCAAATACCTAGCAACCAGATGGGGTCACCCTAGCAACTGAGTAGCAAAACACATACCTCTGCGCCAGAACATCGTAGAGACTTCCGGATTGGCGCATTTGACTCAGGCTAGCAAGGAGCCTTGTTATTATCACCCTGGTATCTGTCTAGAAACCAGGTGGACCACCCTAGCAGCAGTATACCAATTAAATTCAGTACTCGCGAGCTGTTTTCTGTGACACAGACAGCCAAGCTGCGTCGTGTCTTTGACAACGCACGAGCTGTTTTGTGTGACACAGAGCGCCGAGCCACGTCGTGTCTCTGACAACACCCGAGCCCCGATGAGAGATCACTTTCGCTTGCGTCCTCACGAAAGTTTGTCAATTGTACGTGTTTAAAGAGCTGAGTTTAGGCTTGAATCTTGTAATATGTGTAGGATGGGCTGGACATTGTTAAAGTCAGCTTTTGGCATGTTCTCTAAGGAGGCATTTATTTCTGGATCACAGAAAATTTTCTTTTCATCAAACTCAATGATGTGCAGTCCGCTGAGTGACGTTGTTCTGCTGAGTGCAACGTATGCCATGCCTGGTTCGAATATATGCTTCAGAGATACAACAGCACAATCAGTTGTCATTCCTTGCACTTTATGGATGGTACATGCGAAAGCAAGCTTCATGGGAAATTATCTGCAAACTGTTGCCTTTCCTTTTAGCGGTTCTTCTGACCTTTCAATATAGACAATGTTGCCATCTCCATCAGGTGCTTTGTTGCGATGTTTCTGTCCAGCATTTACATTATCCAAATGCAGACCAATTAAGTGCACGTATGAAACATTGTCTCGGTTCTGAGTTGTTATTTTGGCCACATTGCCAAAAAGTACCATTAACCAGGCCATCTTGATTTCTGGTGAGCATCACTCGTGCACCAATAGCAATCTGTAGTGTATCATTAAGGATACACTACAGAACTGTCTCATTAGAATTAGAATTTCTTTATTGGTTGCATAAATGTGTAATGCATCAGAGGGACACTCTTCAGGGGATGATCTTATGACAGCTTCTAACATGCACCTGTCTTCATTCAGATTGAACATTTTCTCCTATTTATCAATAAAGTAGCTTAGAAACTAGATTTCTTTCTGCATTTGAAGTAACTACAACCAGTGCTCGAACTGAATCAAGTCTTATCGGGGGTCCCCACCGTCTCGCAATATACGATTTATACAAAATATACAATATATTTATTTGATCATAATATGCATAACTAAATACTATTTATTAAAAACAGGCTTACATAAAAGAACAGGCATTTGTGTTGATAAAGAATAAAAAAATATATACATTTTCAGTCCAATGTTATATAACAAAGAGAGATAAGCTACTATTCTTCTTTTAAATGACTTACTCCAAGTAACACTGGATTTAGAGGGTGACAAAGCAGCAGACCCAAAAGGGCAACTATGACAAATATACCAGGGAACTACATATAAGGCACTTGAAGACCGTAAAAGCATGTGACTTCAAAATACATTGAAATGTCTAAAAAAAAAAGTAGAAAATAATCAGATGGCTTCCAGACTCACTAAGATTTCACAATATTACTGTTTTTACTGTATTTTGGATCAAATCAATGCAGGCTTGGTGAGCAGAAGAGACTTTTGAACGGTAGTGTATATTCAACAGAATAATTCTAGCATTATTTACCAATGTAGTATTTACTACCCTAAAAACAACTGGATGATTGATGTGACACTTTGTGATAATAATGTTTGTTCCAAAAGACTTGTTTAAATGTATGAAACTAGTTTATTAGATATTAAAAATATAAATTGTGACAAGACAGGCTGTCAGTCTGTGTGTTAGTGTTGGTGGGGATTTTTCAGCGATTTCAGTGCAGTTACATTGTTACGTCAGTAGGTGGTGGCAAGGTACTGTTATGAGTGAGTCAGTCAGCAGACTATTCAACCATCTCAGTCACAAAGGCTGCTTTATTCAGGAACAAACAATGCTATGGTTATCAATATGTCAATCATTGCTATTTCAAGAGCGAATCTCGCATTTATATGCGGATGTAATTCCCGAAACTTTGCAGCGTGTAAGTGGCCGTTGGTCCTACTCTTAGCAGCATGAAAAACAAGTTTTATACAAATTCTGAATGGATTATATATAGCATAGAAAGCACACAATGAGCGCTCCCTTTATAATCACTAAAAAGCTGTCACTCATCTTCATCGCGATCTCTAGCACCCCTGTAGAACCAGGACTATTAATAATGAAAAATGAGTAAGCCTAAATGTTTCCAATTTATGCAAGATGTGACGGACTCAAAGATGGCGCCGAGTATGGCTGCTGCGTTGCGAGCTCCGACACAACTTAGCAATGGTTTGTTTGTTTTGTTTACAATTCTTATGTTTCTTGTCTTGGATGTTGCCTGCCTTATTGTCTACGACAGACAAACACTTTTGGACATTGGCTCAGCGATCTCACACCGTAAACCGGACTTCACATTCCTCAATGCCGACCCGCTGTTTACAAACACGCAAGCGGAGCCCTTTGTCTGGGCAGCACGGCCGCGGAAACGCAGGAGGAAAAGGGGAAACAGAGCCGGCGTTCTCATCAGAGTAAGACGCCGCGCAAATCGACCCCCGCTACCCACTATTCTACTGGCAAATGTTCAGTCTCTGGATAACAAGCTCTGCGAGCTGAAAGCGCGGATCTCTTTCCAACGAGAGACGAGGGACTGCTGCGTTATCTGCCTTACGGAAACTTGGATGTCTGCGGAGATTCCAGACTCAGCCATTGAACCCGCGGGGTTTTCCATGCTCCGAGCGGACAGAGCGAAAGACCTCTCAGGTAAAACTAGAGGAGGTGGTGTATGTTTTATGATCAACAAATCCTGGTGCGATCAGAGGAACATACATTCTATCAAGTCTTTCTGTTCTCCTGATCTGGAATTTCTTATGCTTCTGTGTCGACCATTCTGGCTACCGAGGGAATTCACAGCGGTCATTATCACTGCTGTGTACATCCCCCCACAAGCCGACACAGACCGGGCACTCAAGGAACTGTATGGGAGTATAAGTGAGCAGGAAACCGCGCACCCTGAGGCCGCGTTCATTGTGACCGGGGACTTTAATAAAGCCAGTTTAAAATCAGTCGCACCAAAATATCACCAGCACATTAGTTTCAACACACGAGGGGACCGGGTTTTGGACCATTGCTACTCTCCGTTCCGGGATGGCTACAAATCCCTCCCCCGCCCACCATTTGGAAAATCGGACCACTCTTCCATTCTGCTTCTGCCCGCTTACAGGCAGAAACTGAAACAGGAAGCACCCACCCTCAGAACGATCCAGTGCTGGTCGGACCAATCAGACTCTACGCTACAAGACTGTTTTGATCGCACGGACTGGGAGATGTTCCGGTCCGCCTCTGATGACGACATCGAGCTTTACGCTGATAGCGTAATGTGCTTCATCAGAACGTGTGTAGAGGAAGTGATTCCGACCAGAACTGTGCGAATCTATCCGAATCAGAAGCCGTGGATCAACAGCGATGTTCGCGCAGCACTTAATGTGCGGACCTCCGCTTTTAATTCCGGGAACGCGGAGGAGCATAAACAAGCCAGTTATGCCCTCCGAAAAACTATCAAAACAGCAAAACGCCAGTACAGGAGTAAGATTGAGGGACAGTTTAACACCACCAACTCTAGAAGCATGTGGCAGGGAATTAACATCATCACGGACTTTAAAGGGAATAAAAACTCCGCCATGAACACCGCTGCCTCTCTCCCAGATGAGCTAAATACTTTTTATGCTCGCTTCGAGGGAAATAACACCGCCCTCGCGGAGAGAGCTCTCACGGCCGAAGCTACAGAGGTTAGTTCACTCTCCGTCTCTGTAGCGGATGTAACCCGATCATTCCGACGGGTGAATATCCGCAAAGCCGCGGGTCCAGACGGCATTCCGGGCCGCGTCATCAGAGCGTGCGCGAACCAGCTGGCTGGTGTTTTTACGGACATTTTCAACCTCTCCCTCTCTTTGTCTGTAGTCCCCACATGCTTTAAAACATCCACCATTGTGCCTGTTCCAAAACAATCGAAAATAACTTGTTTAAATGACTGGCGTCCTGTTGCTCTGACCCCCATCATCAGCAAATGTTTTGAGAGACTAATCAGAGATTACATCTGCTCTGTATTACCACTCAATCTTGACCCGCTGCAGTTTGCTTACCGTAACAACCGCTCCACTGATGATGCCATTGCATCTACAATACACACTGCTCTCTCCCACCTGGAAAAAAAGAACACTTATGTGAGAATGCTGTTTGTAGACTACAGCTCAGCATTCAACACCATAGTGCCCTCCAAGCTAGATGAGAAACTCCGGGCTCTGGGCTTAAACAGCTCGCTGTGCAGCTGGATCCTGGACTTCCTGTCAAGCAGACGCCAGGTGGTTAGAATAGGCAGCAACATCTCCTCATCACTGACCCTCAACACTGGAGCCCCGCAGGGCTGTGTTCTCAGCCCACTACTGTATTCCCTGTACACACATGACTGTGTGGCAACACATAACTCCAATGCCATCATTAAGTTTGCTGATGACACGACGGTGGTAGGTCTGATCACTGACAATGATGAAACAGCCTACAGAGAGGAGGTGCACACTCTGACACACTGGTGTCAGGAGCACAACCTCTCCCTCAACGTCAGTAAGACAAAGGAGCTTGTGGTGGACTTCAGAAGAAAAGACAGAGAACACAGTCCCATCACCATCAATGGGGCACCAGTGGAGAGAGTCAGCAGCTTCAAGTTCCTGGGTGTCCACATCACAGAGGAACTCACATGGTCCGTCCACACTGAAGTCGTTGTGAAGAAGGCTCATCAGCGCCTTTTCTTCCTGAGACGGCTGAGGAAGTTTGGAATGAACCGCCACATCCTCACACGGTTCTACACCTGCACTGTGGAGAGCATCCTGACTGGCTGCATCTCCGCCTGGTACGGCAATAGCACTGCCCACAACCGCAAAGCACTGCAAAGGGTGGTGCGAACTGCCAAACACATCATCGGAGGTGAGCTTCCCTCCCTCCAGGAAATATATACAAGGCGGTGTGTGAAAAAAGCTCGGAGGATCATCAGAGACTCCAGCCACCCGAGCCATGGGCTGTTCTCACTGCTACCATCAGGTAGGCGGTATCGCAGCATCAGGACACGCACCAGCCGACTCCATGATAGCTTCTTCCCCCAAGCAATCAGACTTCTGAACTCTTGATCTCCCACGATCAAAATACATCATCCCTGCACTTTATTACTCTTTTATCTCACACCGGACTGTCATAAATTATATTACTGTCATTATATTATGTCTCTCTTAACAACTGACTATCAACCGACAGCCTGAATGTCAATACAGTACAATACTGTACATTCTATATATATACTTTTTTCATATATATTTTAATTTTTATTGAATAATGTGTATCTATATAGTATCTATATAGTAAAAAACAAAACAAAAAAAAAAAAAAAACAAAAAACAAAAACAGCATATTGTATACTGTGCAATGTATGTTATTATTGTATATTGTTGAGTGTAATTGTGTATAACAGATGTTTAAATTGTGTTGTGTTAATTTGATGTTTTAAGTTGTGTAATTATGTATAACAGATGTTTAAATTGTGCTGTGTTAATTTGATGTTTTAAGTCGAGTTTAATTATGTATAACAGATGTTTAAATTGTGCTGTGTTAATTTGACGTTTTAAGTCGAGTTTAATTATGTATAACAGATGTTTAAATTGTGTTGTGTTAATTTTATGTTTATTGTAGATTGGCGTATGTCTCATCACTGTCACGACTGCTATGTTGATCGGAACTGCACCCAAGAATTTCACACACCATTGCACTTGTGTATATGGCTGTGTGACAATAAAGTGATTTGATTGATTTGATTTGAGATACACAAGCCCCGACATGGAGTGGATAGATATAGTAGAAAGATATAGAGAGAGAGAAAATTACCCCTCAAAAAAGTCAGTAAGAAGCTTTATCTAACCCGACTGCGAGTAGAGGTTTATTATTCTCCATTTTTTAGCTAAAGTTAGCTTCACCGGAGCAGTGCCAACAAGCAGTCATGTCAACGATGTCATGCGCTTAGCAGCTTTTAGATGTGGTTTACACAGCGTTTACATTTTAAAGAGACATGACAACTAGCCTATAAACAAACTTAATATAAATTATTGTAAATAATTAATTCACAGAATTTACCGTATCCACTGCATGAATTTAATCAGATTTGTCATTATTATTTTTACTAAAATATAAATATCTTGGGTCCCTAATGCCTTATGGGGGGTCCCGGATACCCCCAGCCCCCCCTCAATTCGAGCACTGACTACAACCCACAGCTTCACTATTAAAAGATAGACTTTGCATAAACAGGTAGGACTAATTCAAATAAATGTAATCTTACTGTGTTAAGCTGTGCACAAGGCGACCCGAGTTCCAGTCCTTGTTCAAGGTTCGGGCTTTCTCAAGCCAACATCAAAGTTTGTTCACAAACTTTAGCTTCTAGTTATTATTATTATTCTGAGACCCAAAATTTCTCAATGCTACTCCTAGAGCTTTCAAGCTACATCCTCCAAACTTGGGAACAGGCCTGATTAAATAGTGACTCCCATTTAAGATTTTTTTGACTATACTTGCTTGAAAAGCTTTCAAGCTACATGCACCAAACCATGATAGACAGAATAGCAAAACATACTAGCAACACCTTGCTACATGCTAGCAATACCTTGGTAAGTGCTAAAACATGCTAACAACGCCCTAGCAACCACATAGAACACCCTAGCAACTGCCTAGCAACACCCTAGCAACCACTTAGTAATGCCCTAGCAACCACCCAGAATATCCTAGCAACCGCCAAGCAACCATCTAGCAACACCCTTACAACCACCTAGAACACCCTAGCAACCAGCCTAGCTATGTGCTTACACATGCTAGCAACACCTAGCTAAGTGTTAAAACATGCTAGCAACACCTAGCTAAGTGCTAAAGCATGTTAGCAATGCCTAGCTAAGTGCTTAAACATGCTAGCAATGTCTAACAAAGTGCTAAAACATGCTAGCAATGTCTAGCAAAGTGGTAAAACATGCTAGTAATGCCTAGCCAAGTGCTAAAACATGCTAGCAATGCCTAGCTTAGTGTTAAAACATGCTAGCATAAGTGCTAAAATATATTAGCAACATGCTAGAAACATGCTTAAACATGTTAGCAACACCTACGTATCTATCTATCTATCTATCTATCTATCTATCTATCTGTCTGTCTGTCTGTCTTTCAATACTATCTATCTATCTATCTAAGCTTTTAAAACTTTCAGACCAGGCTTTTTCAAGCCAACCTCAAAGTTTGTCTACAAACTTTATCAATCTAGTTCTTTTTATTTTACTATGGTTATGTATAAGTTTTAACAGAATTAAAGGAAAAATAATTACATAAATTTTTGAAAATGAATGCCCATGTGTATAAAAATTGTGCACAAAAAACATAAATAGAGATATAAATGATTACTTTGTGCAAGATCAAGAGCAAAGGAAGGGACCACCAGTATCTATTTTTTGAAATGCATAGTCCAGACAAAATTAGTGAACGTATTTTTCCCCCTCATTAAAGGAAATGTCCACTAGATGTCGCCAAACTATAATGAAATAAATCACCTTACGTACAGGTTTAGCAAATATTAGCAAAAGGCAGCAATGCAAAATACAATGCGGCAGCAATGCATGTTTTGCGTAGGCCTGTGTTGTCTATCATGCCATCGGGCATTGAAATGTATTTTTAAATGAAAATGTTGTGTTCTCTTTTGTCCACAACCCATTTAGGCCATTACAAAATGCGGATTTGCATGGCTCGACAACAGTTTATCAGATATGTCAATTGTTATCTTCACGTGCTATCAGAATTATCATAAATACGAGTTTCCCACTATTAAGTAGCACATGAATGACTCCTCAAGTCATAATTACAACTGGGAAACTCTGCGATAATTTTGATACCCGAGTTTTCGAGATGGGAGGAGTCCTAAACTTTTAACATGGTGGAGGAGAGTACAGTTTCTGTACTGAATGACAGGTTTTGTTCCTTTTTCTAAATGCAGCTAATCGTTAGCACTTGCCATTTTGGTTATATTCATTTACAGTATGTATATCAGCAACCATTCTATGCATGTTGTAAATTTTAACACCTTGAAAATAGCTTGTATTTGACCAAAATTAGATTATCGTCTGCAAGCTAAATGAGTAATCCAACTTTTTCCTGAACGCGGAACCGTTACACAATTTGACTGTTTTCAATTTCCGGTCTCCAGTGTTTTCACTCGCATCGGCATATATTCTAAGTAGGTAATGTAATGTTTAAGGTATTACATTTGTAAAAATGGTCAAAAAACATGACGATACTTAACTGAGTACAGTTGATTTTTTTATAAACAGTGCCTCACCTGAGTGTGCAGATGACATGAAGCCAAGGTCCGAGGTCAGTTACGTTGAAATCATTAATTATTCTGAGTTGTTATGACAGCCAACAATGGCACAAGTTGAGGCAGAAATTCATTTTTACACCAAGTAACACTTTAATGATTGTTGTTCTCCTCTGGATCGCTCGTTTTGGCAGTTTTTACAGACCAGAAATACAAAATAGGCAATTAGAATCATCATGGTGCCGCCCAGTGGTTGCTCAGGAAACTGTGGATATGTGTTATGGTGTCAAAATAAAGGTTCCTCAAGAAATATGTACGAATGATCCTTACGTCCTCCATGTTTCCTGTTCTTTCTGACAACAAAGCAAGTGAACAGGAGGTACTGGTAATTACCACTTCAGAAGTGGGAAGTAATATAATTCCGATAGCACATGAAGGCTTTTAATGCGAACCATAAAAGGACTCTTTACAGCACAGTTTTGAAAACATGTTGCTGAATACAAAACCACAATCATGAATTCACAACTAAATCATTGTTGCACGATAGAAGAACAAATGGCAAACATTTCCCCTCATTTTCAGCTGGTGCTCACCTGAACTGCTCTCCACTTTATCTTCTTCAAACGCAACACAACAATCTTTCACTTTCATTTTGACTTGATGTGAGGCAACAAGTGATAAACAGTGTAGAAATGGCTGAGTTCAGAAGAACGTGCGCCTATGTTGTCTATCATGCCTCTTAGTATCCACACGTTTCTCCTCATTTCAGCAAATACCCGTTCTGTTCCTGGGTGACAGAGCTTATTATCATAGTCCTGTATGAGCAGTTTGGTTGCTGGATGGTGAGGATCCAGGACTATTGGATGTATTGTCTGGAATTTTAGACCTTCAGCACGACATAGACGTCCTCCGACCCCTGTATAAGCTGACTGGATTCACCAAACTCTGGAGATAAAGTGAATAAGCGGCTTGTAGTGGATACATGCTTACCAGCGTTTAATCATACATATTCCTCGGGGAAGCTGTCACGTTGGATATTCTGGAAGATGAGACATTCTGCCATCACGTAGTCTTTAGCTGTAGGTGAACTGGATTGGTTTGAGTCACTTTGATTGTGCTGGACTATGGCTTCAACATGGTATTTCCAGGTACTGTACTCACTGGAGTCTAAGGGATTTGACACTCAGAATACATTCTTTCTCTTCTCCACTTCATCCTCAGGAGGTTTAAGGATTGGCATAACTGGCTACTCTGATTCAGCCTGTAGTAAGAATGGTGGGCCTTGACTCCATCTGTTTGGTGATGCAAGCTCTATTAGGCTGCGACCCATTGTGAGGTCATCTGCAGCGTTCCTAGGGGAATCTACGTATCGCCATTCATGTCGATCAGTTAGGTCTTGAATTTCTGCTATCCTAGTCCCTACAAAGACTTTGAAGCTGCAAGACTCCGATTTCAGCCAGGAAATTACTGTGGTGAAATCAGACCATAAGACCACTCGGCAGATTTCCACGGTGAGTTCATTTTCTAGCAGCTTTGCCAGTTGAGTGCCAATAAGAGCTGCACATAGCTCTAGTCTAGGGATAGTTTGTTTGCGTTTGGGGGCAACTTTGGATCTGGCAATCAGGAATGCAAGTTGAATTTTGCCCTCTTTTTCCTCAGTTTTCAGGTATGACACAGATCCATACGCCTGTTCTGAGGCATCACAAAAGATGAATTTGTCTTGTAACATTGGGTTTATCCATGTCTGCTGAGACATAGCACCGTGGAAGTGTAACTTCAGAAAGGGTGGGGAGCTCGTTCTCCCACTCGTTCCAGACTTTCAATAGGTCTGTTGGCAACATGGTGTCATCCCAATCTCTTTGTTTGTTCCACAGCTGCTGGATCAGGATTTTAGCATGGGTGGTGGAAGGGAGAATGAATCCCAGTGGCTTGCTGTCACCTTATAAATGTGCCACATAGTGGGTATGGGTTTTGGCACTGGGTGGTGTTTGTATCCAAGGATGTCTGAGTCATAGTTCCATCTCAATCCGAGAGTGGATTCTTGTGGTTCGACTTTGTCATTTGACAGCCAAAGCTCGATGCTGTCTGAACGAGCCTCTTTAGGTAAGTGATCAATGACATTTGGCATGTTGCAAGCCCATTGCCAGACCTCAAACCCACCACTGGCAAAAAGTTAACCCTACCAGCATTTATGAGTGGCAAGTGCTTCCCTTCGGCACAACTTGCAGCCCTTGCTGTGCCATCTATGCCTTACAGCGTCATGCTATGGATAATACCAAGCCAAATGACACCCTCAGATCAGCGATTGAAAGGAACTTCTATGTAGGCAACTGCCTAAAGAGCGTAATGTTTCCAGATGAGGCCAAGAATGCGACAGTATGCTCCTTGAGATGCAACAGGGAAATGCCTAGTGCAGGTCCAGCAAGGAGGTAGTTGTTAAGGTTATGACCCTTGTCTTCAAAGGAGCAGTTGAACACCACTCGTTTTTTTCCATTATGATGAACCATGTGATGGGGAATAAACCATGATTCTTCCTCAGTAGTCACAGAGTGTGTGGTAAGTTTAACCATATGGCTACTTTCCTCTAGCCTTTTGATCTCTTCACTGTATGCAGCTGCCTATACAGGGTCTTTAGCTAACCGCCGCTCTGTGATTCTCAGGTTAGGCATGACTGAGTCTTTGGAGGCATGGAGGTGAGGCATGTCAGCTTTGCGCAGCAGTGGTGTGGCATAGCACTTCACTCCATCTACCATCACTCAGGTGGTTTTGACTTATAGCAAGTCCATTGCTTTCTGATTTTGTTTGGATCATATGACCAGTCTTTCATTTTTGTGGGGAATGGTATCTCCTTGCCAAAGTCTCTCAACATTCTGGAAAAGTTCTTCCATTTGAGGAGTGACAGAGAGGTGCAGGCATTGCTGAGGCTGACGCTGTTGTTGTAGAAGGCGTGTTGGGCCTAGTAACACCTAACCTACTCTAGTTCTGATTGCTGCTGGACCTCCAGGTGGGCCAAGACATACAGGCTCAATGGGTGTGATCATGTGGGGATGATCTGCCCCTATTAGGAGGAGGGGACATGCTTTGTGAATGGGCTGCAAAAGGATGCCTTTCAGGTGCTGATATTTCTGCTATAGCAATGCAGTGGGGTAAGAGTGCTCAGCCAAACTTAAGTGCTCAGAGGTAAAAGCGTTCTGGATTTGGTAGCTCTTTTGTGGCTGTGATATTGAGCGTACCCTAAAGGAAATGGAGGTCCCAAGAAGTTTCTTGACATTTTGTCAAATTGTTCTTAATGCTAGGTCCTCGGTCTGTCCCTTAAGCCCTAGTTTCTGAGATGCAGCTGGGAGTAGCATGGTTCTTTCGGATCCATCATCGAGCACTGCATAGGTGTTTAGGGTTTGGTTCTTGTGCTGGTAGACAACAGGAATCACTTTCAGTAGAACATGTTTGGAACCTTCAGGCCTGTCCAGGTACAGGGACTCATTTGTGGAACTCACTAAGCAAGTACCCTCTTTCTGAGATCGGTCGTTAACTTCATGAAGGATTTGAAGGTGTTTCCCATTGCACAGGCAGCAGGGCTTTTTCAGGGTGCAATTTTTCGCTAAATGTGAACGTTCACATTTCCAGTAACGGCTGTTGTCTCTAATCCGTTTTATCATCTCCTCTTTACTGAATTTCTGGAAGGTCGGACACTGGCTTAGGAAATGCTCTGTACTGTCATAGTATGGGCACAACACTCTGCTCTGTTCAGGTCTCTGTGCTGTTTTGGGCTGCTTTGAGGGTGACAGTACCTGTGTAGCTGTGTCAGGGGTTTGATCAGCTCCATGAAGAATGGTGGCAAGTCTGGACTTGACTACTGAGCCTGATCTTGGTTGCAACATTCTATGTCTCTGCTCCTTCCTTTGATTCAGGTCCTCACAGTCTTGGCACCAGGATTCAAACTTGAGCCACTCTGCCAGGTCCAGTAGAGTGTAGACTGCACCAGACTGATAGGGCATTTGCCATCTGAATGATGCCCGTAAATCTGGAGGGAGTTTAGTGAGTAGACGGGCTACATGTGACCCACACTGTAACTCCACGTTGCATTCAGGATCTAATGTCTTAAGGAGACCCACAAGAGCTTGGATTTGAAGGGCAAACCTATCAAAACTGGCTGAATCTCCAGGCTGAATATCAGGGGCATCCATGACTGCTGCTATTTTAGTTAGGGCTAACTGGTGAGGTCTTCCAAATCTGTCATTAAGTGCAGTCATAGTGTCTGTGTATGGCCAAGGGGAATTGAGGAATGAATCAGTGATTAGGCGTGCCTCTTCAAACTTCAGGTGATCTAGAAGGACCTGATATTTAAAGAGCTCAGTTGCATCATTAGGAAACAGACTGTCCAGGGCTAATTTTAAATGAGCGAACTTGCTAGGGTCACATCATGTGAAACATGGAATCGTCGGCTGTGGGCCCCTGTAGGATGTCTTTGGACATATAGTGCTTGAGGCCGCCCCGTGGGAGAAGAATATGGCAGATTACGAACAGTGGCAGGCTGTGTGCTTGACTTGTAGGTGTAAATATCAGCACCTGGCTTAAAGGAACTCTCTCTGGGTTGTACTTGAACTCTGCGTGGAGTAAATTGTGGAATGCGGGCGCTGGACTCGGTGCTGCTATCTGAGGGGGTCTATATATGGTTCTGGGGAATGGCACTGGAGTCTGTTTCGTATGCTGTGGTTGTGGAGTTAGTGAAGCTGACGGCTGCTGTACCATTAAATCCTGCATACCTTTATGAAGATTCTGTAACTGCAGAATTTCCTCTTTAAGGGCCATCTGAGCTTCACGCAGTTGCCTATTCTCCCTTTTTAGGTCTTGAACCTCCAACCTGTTTCTAACAGATGTGAGTGAAACCTCATCCTCTCCATCACTTTCATAGTGCAGTGCGGTGGACCACTTTCTGTCAGGTTGTCTGTCAGCAGTCATTCGGGAATATGGAGTACTCATGGCTCCAGCTGCTGCTTCAATGCTGTAACCGTGTGAACTGGAAAGAGGAGAGTCACTACGATCAGGGAGTAATATCCTAGGCTTGTATGTCCTTGCACTGTGTTGTGCCTCCTCTTCTTGCCCATGTGAATGCTGCATGGTGGTGGCCATAATTGGTACAGCGGGTTGCATAGGATATTGTACTCCATAGTCTCTGAGATAAGCTGGAGGCTGGGTTGTACGTTGCGGGTGCACACTCTGAAAGGAAGGTTGCTCTGACATCCTGTCTCCGTGGTAAACGCACATCTGGCTCAAAGGACCACAATGTAGGGAAGTTTGAAATATATTTGCTGATCAGGAGATTGTGCTCGCCCCAAGGTGTCAGTAAAAACACATCACAGGATTCAGAACAGTCTGACTTTTAGATGGGTGTGTGTGGTCTGGAATAAACAAATGAGTAACATATTACAATAATATAATTACAATATACACACATAATAACAACATGCATGATAAACTAAATCTAATACAATTTTCAGTGTCTGGACTGCACTACTTCAATTAACCGCTAGATGGCGCATAGCACATATAACAGGGATTCGTGAATTCTCTGTCTCTCCTAGAAAGTGCTGTGTCATCTTCATATATCAACAGGATTACGGAGAATATGATAAATACCAATAACTTAACACTTATTGAGCTACACTGCACCAAGTATCTATAAGTAAGGAATAAAGCAAATAAATAGCTTTATATGCAAAATCGGTTATATTTATGGCAATCAGTTCAGAGTGACTCTGAGAACTCTTCCAGGAGATAAACAACTCGATAATTTATGTTAAATAAAGTGGTAATGTGGCAAATAACTCTATTAAATAGCACAAATCAGTAAACAGACTTACATTTTCACATGAATGCACACAAGGGAGATAAACTTTGAAGGTTAAGATCAGGAATATAGGACTGTGTTAATTCTCTTAACTCTGCTGGCTGACTGGTAAGATCGGGAATTTTCTAGCTCGCCACCTAGCGTCCTGTTCTGACGTCACTGATTGGTTGAATCTTCTTAACAACTTTATCTTCAAATGCAATACAACAATCTTTCACTTTCATTTTGACTTGACGTGGGGGACGGGGGCGTGAGGAGACAAGAACAGTGTAGAAATGGAGTTCGGAAGGGCGTACTACTACCCGTACTAATTATTACTTTTGCCCTACGATGGTCGCTTTTGAAACAGTAATGAAGTTTCGAAACCCTAACGAATCTTTTGTTTCGAACCAGTTGCTTGAGTGCAAACTGGCTAAGTCACGTGATTTCAGCAAATGAGGTTTCAACAGTGGTTTACTGCTAGGGGGAGTTAATGGCGTTGATCTTATAATGAACCATGAGTGAACCCATGAACCTGTGTCTTATGGCTTTAACTGATGTCAGGTCAGTTTTATAATGTAGGTTCATAAAACTGAAACGATTTAATAGTGTTTGCACTGATCCATAGTCAGGGTGTTGTGTATGAGAAGTTTAATCTATTTACAAAGTTCAGATCGACATGGCTGCTCGTTCAGTACACACGTTTACTTTTTTGTGCCACGCACTCTCACAATGCATTCACACTATATCAACAATGCAGAAGGTTAAACATTAGACATGAGTGTATAACATTTCCCCCTCTCTCCAAAAGAACTAAAAAACCTCCCCTCTAAGAACTAAAGGAACGTGCATAATCTAAAGTATAGTTATAGAAATGCCCAAAACTTTTGCATGAAAGTCTGTGACAGAATCCCTCAGATATGCAGGACAAGCCCTTACTCGGACTAGATGACCCCCCAATGCCACAGGCTGAGGCACCACTTGGTCATGCTGGTTAATGTTAAGTGGTGGTTGAAGAGATTGAGGCACAGAAACTGGCAGAGGGGGTTGCGGGTTAGGTTCTGGTTGTCGTAAGGGCTGTCTGAGATGGGGTCCTTTAGGCACCCGGCATAGCCATGGCTGTACTGGCTCAAGAAGAGGAGGGACTGTGCTCTGCGCTGCTCCTCAAGTGGGCTCCATTGCCTTGAGGCACTTGGTTGAGATGAGAGGATTCAGCACTTTCCGCAGCCGACTGGCATGCCAGCGAGAACCATCACTCAGCAAAAACAAGGAGGACTGCGGTTGGCAGGTCACTTGTAGGGGCTTAGACCAATATAAGACTGATAATATACCCTGACAATCATGTTTCTCATAACATGTAATGTATTATCCATGTTAAAACTAAAAAATTAAAAAAAAACTAATTAGAAGGATGTTTTATCATGCATTATAACTGAATTTTAACTGTAATTTAATAAAAATGTACAAGTGTTTGGTAGGTAATTGATTGTGTCTTACATTCCAGAATGATGGTGTGAAGTACTTTCGGGTTATTTGCAGTTATAGTTTTCTTTTGAAATTCATAATTAAAATGTTCAGTTTTTGAGCTGGAAACTGACAAACCTTGTAACAAAGTCTATAAATTAATTATCTTAAAGGGAGGACACTTTTGACCATGGGCTTTCTGAAAAGCTGCCTCTGATTGGCTTAGAGCCTCTTTGCGGTGTGAACAAACCGAATGGTTTAAAAGACCAGTCTGGACAACCCCCTCGAGGTCTTCTCTAGCTCCGCGCTTCCACTTCCTCTTCAGCTCCTCATACTCCGCCTCTGGCATTGTGGTGATTCTGTTTATGTGGAGGGCCTCTACTGAACATCATCAACTCAATCTTCAGGCCACACAGTAGGCTAGGGAGGGTAGAGTCACATGGGGTAACCTCCTCATGGTCGCTATAATGTGTGGCTCTCGGTGGGGCACGTGGTGAGTTGTGCATGGATGCCGCGGAGAATAGCGTGGGCCTCCACATGCGCTATGTCTCCGCGGTAATGCGCTCAACAAGCCACGTGATAAGATGTGCGGATTGACTGTCTTAGACGCAGAGGCAACTGAGATTCGTCCTCCACCACCTCGATTAAGGCAAGTCACTACACCACCATGAGGATTTAGAGTGCATTGGGAACTGGGCATTCCAAATTGGGGAGAAAAGGGGAAAAACAATGGCAAAACACTGGGGCAGCTTATTTTCCTATATAAAAATTCCTATGACACTGCTTTTGTCTTGTTTTGTCCTTGTCCCTTTCAAAGAATTTCTCATTCAGACATGGGCCTATGCAATTTAAAACAAAATATGTAAAACTGTGTTAATTTCTTAAAAATTTTACCTGTTTGTAAAAAACAAAAGAAAGAAAAAAGAAATCTATAAAAAAGAAACCCATATCACAAAAAAAAATTATGGCACCTCTCCAACATTCCTATCCTCACTGAAAACACTGCCCCTTTTTTTATGATTAACATTTTTATTCAAATACAAAAAAGCAAAACATAAATACATGGAATCAACTTTTAACACCCACTACCACCCCTCCCCATCCCCAACCCCACCCGACCCTCAACAAACACCCTAGTGGTCATACATGAGCACATACAAAAGAAAACAAAAGCAAAAAAATATATAATAATAATAAAAAATATATATATATAAAAATCACACACATTAATAACTAGCCCTCTCTCTACTCTTTCACCCCGTGAACCCTCCAAGAACGGCAAGTATCTACCCCAATTCCCAAAAAACAAATCCAAATTCCCCAGTCTTCTATGTGACCCTTTATCTAAAGCCACCACCCTCCCCATCTCCGAGCACCACTCCTGAAATGGGGGCGCTCCAGCCGACTTCCAACCCCTCAAAATCACTGGTGACCATACCACTGGTTAGGACCTAATCCTCCACATGTTTATTCCCCACATTGATGACCACCCCATTTCCCAAAATACAGAGTCTGGGGCAAAAGAAACCCGAGTGCGTCACATACAAAACTCTGAACCCTCAACCAAAACCCCTGGATCTTAACACACCCCTAAAAAACATGGGTTGTGTCTCCATTCTCCGATTGGCATCGCTGGCAGGTGGGTGCGTCTTTAAGACCAAGCCTATACAATCTAGAGGGGGTCCAATAGAATCTATGTAAAATCTTGAATTGCATAAGGCAAACCTTTGCATCTCTAGATACAGACTTGACCTTTTTTAGAATCCTAGCCCACACTCCCTCCTCCGATACCAAGTTTAAATCTTTCTCCCATAATCTCTTGATAGAAGTTAGAGCTCTGTCCCCCAGACTTTGAATTAACAGGGAGTAATACACTGATGGCTCATGACCTTTTCCAAAAGCAGTAATCACCACTCCAAGAGCATCTGCCTCTTTAGAGGGGTGTATGCTACTCCCAAAAACAATACAGAGCAGGTGGCGCAGCTGTAAATACCTATAGAACTGAGATCTGGGAATCCCAAAATGTTGAACCAAATTTTCAAAAGATCTCAACACTCCACTCTCATATAGGTCACCAAGTGTAGTAACCCCCTTACAATCCACGCTGACCAGCAGAAAGGGGACTTATCAATACATAATTTTGGGTTCAGCTATATGCTTGAGGCAACATTAAAATAAACGTCAGAATTAAACACTCTGGACACTTTTGTCCATACCAAGTGCAAATGCGAGATAACGGGGTGTATCTTAACTTCTCCGATTAGTTTGATAGAAAGGCTTTGCAATGGCAAAATAGGGGCAAGAACTTCCTGTTCAATACAAAACCAGGGAGGGGCTCTCTCAGGTGGAAGTGACCAGTGAGCCAAATGTCTGAGACCGTAATAATAAATAATAATAAAACAAAATCTTGGATCGGCCTAGCCCACCTTTGTCAATCGGCCTATGTAACTTATTAAAATGTAATCTAAAACGCTTACCATTTCAAATGAAGGTCTTCGCTATGCTATCAAGTTGCTTGAAATAAGAGAGGGTGACATCTACAGGGAGAGATTGTAGCAGGTATTTAAATTTTGGAATACAATTCATTTTAATAACATTAACCTTCCCAATCATAGATAAATGTAATGAAGCCCACCTGCCCACATCTCTCGAAAACCTTTTTATTAAGGGATCAAAATTCACTTTAACTAAATCAGACAAATTTTCTGGGAATAAAATGCCCAAATACATAATGCCCTGTTTGGGCCACTGGAAGGTACCCAGCTGGAAAGCTGTTACTGGGCAGTACGATGTCAGAGCCAAAGCTTCGGATTTACACCAATTAACTCTGTATCCTGAGAATTTAGAAAAGGAATTAATAATTATGTTGAGGCAAGGCATAGATCTAGTGGGTAATCATCTGTATAAAGCAAAAGCTTATGCACCACACCTCCCGCCACCACCCCTGGAAAATCATCTTCCCTTCTTATCACGGTTGCTTATGGTTCCAAGACAAGACAGAACAATAATGGGGAAAGAGGGCAACCCTGCCGGGTGCCCCTATCCAGAGTAAAATAATCTGAAATTAATCCATTAGCTACCGGGTGTCTATAAAGTAACTTAATCCATCCAGTAAAAGTATTCCCGAACCCGTATATTTCCAAAAGTTGTAAAAGATAATCCCATTCTACCATATCAAACACCTTTTCAGCGTCAAGTGAGATGGCCGCAACCGGAGTCTGATCATTCACCACTGACCACATTATATTGATGAAATGCCTAATGTTATCAGAAGAGCTGCAGCCCCAAATAAACCCCACCTGATCTATATGTATAAGAGATGTCATAACTTCATGTTAGCCAACATTTTTGACAATATTTTAATGTCTAGCTGGATCAGGGAAATTGGACGTTAACTCTTACACTCGCTTGGATCTTTGATCTTTTGTCTTTGTCAGACTGATCCGGGCTTGTGTCATGGTTTGCAGAAGCTTTCCATTCTTTAATGATTCTGTATAAACTTCTAACAAAAGTGGAGCCAGTTGTATAGCATAAGATCTAAAAAAACTCAGCGGCAAAGCCATCTGGCTCCGGAACCTTGCCTGTAGGCAAGGCCTTAATTACCTCGCCAAGCTCCTCCAGGGTTATCTCAGAATCAAGATAATTTTTTTGCTCAGTCGTCAGTTTAGGGAGTTCTAATGGTTCCACAAAATTTCTGATTTCCTCATCAGTAGACAAAGACATGGAACTATAGAGATCAACATAGAATTCTTTAAAAACATTATTAATATCAATGGCCAAGGTAAAAATTTCACCACCAGCAGATTTCACTGAGGGAATGGTAGACAAAGACTCTCTCTGCTTTATCTATCTAGCCAAAAGTTTCCCTTCTTTGTCCCCTGACTCAAAGTATGACTGTCTTGACCTGAATAACCAAAACGCCACCTTCCGCGACGAAATAGTATTATATCTATATTTCAATCAGGACAGTTCTGAGGCCATCAGATGACATTCTGCGCTTCAGCTCTGCCTTGGCACTTTTAATATTCCCTTTTTAATATGACACAAATCGAGTTCTCGTGCTTTGGATTTTTTGATGAATGAGGCATACTGTATGATCCGACCACTAAGAACTGCCTTAAGTGCCTCCCAAGCCACGCCCACAGAGGTTACTGTGGACCAGTTTGTCTCCATATAAACATTGATTTCAGCCTTTAACATTTGTTGGAAATCAGGATTTTGCAAAAGGGATACATTAAAGCACCAACTAAGCTATTTATTTTTCTCAATATGTGGCAACACCTCTAAACTCACCAGGGCGTGATCTGAGACTAAGATGTTTCCAACTGAACAATGAACAACAGATGAAATGAGGGACTTGGATATAAAAAAAAAAATCTATTCTAGAATAAATCTTATGGACTGATGAAAAAAATGTATAGTCCCTACCAGTTGGGTTTTAAAGTCTCCAAATATCTGTAAGAACAAGATTTTTACACATCCTGTGAAGCGTCAATGTTGCTTTAGGGGGCTTACACACTTTTGCTTCACTGTGATCAAGGACTGAATCCATCAATAGATTAAAGTCTCCTCACAGTATTATATCATGTGGGGTGCCAGTGGCTTGCAACATCCCTTCAGGATCTATAAAAAAGCCCTGATCATCAGCATTAGGTGCGTAAATTTTAGCCAAAATCAACCTTTGCCCAATAATGACTCTTCCTAATTTATCTTTAATCTGTTTGAGACATTTGAATTGTAGATGTTCACTTATCAATGTAATGACTCCCCTGCTCTTACTTGAGCCAGCACTAAAGAAAACATGTCCACCCCATATCTTCCAATATTTTTCAGCTTCCTGAGGGGAAAGATGCATTTCTTGAAGAAACACTATATCATATTTCTTACGTTTAAGAAAATAAATAACCTTCCTTCTTTTTATGGGGTGCCCCAACCCATTCACATTCCACGTGGAGAGAGACAATCCACTCATATTAACACTAGAATTTTTGACATATTAGAAAAAATAGATTGTGTGTCAAAAATAAAATTATAAAGATCACATTCCAACATTAGTGCAACAGTGAAACCCCGAACTTCCCCCCCGAACCAAACAAACAGAAAAACGTGCGCATTAACCCTGCGCACAACAGCGCCAACTGGCATCCACCCCTCTAAACTCAAACAGTCCATGTACGCCTACGAGAGCCTTTGCGACAACTCTGCCGTAGGATTGCTCAAATTTTTGTGAGACAGAGATACATAACAGAATATAATCTATAAAACAAACTCCAGCCAATAGGCAGAATAAACACAAGGAACGTGCAGATTCATCCACAACTGTCCCGAAGGAGTGTTATTCCACAAAACAAACTCCAGCAGCTAGGCAGAACCAGCACAAAAAGAAACAAAACAGACACCCAGTTTCCTTAGATGGTCAAGTGAATGTTCAGTGAGTGAGGTCCACTAGGCTGCAAAGCGAGTGCCACACAATGACTCACTCATTCCATAGACTATATGAAGGATATCGCATGTTGGGGACAAGTAAACACACTATGGCCATCCTTAGCATCTATTCTCAACCTGGCCGGGAACTTCAGTGCAAAGCGACCCTCCGTCGATGCAAAAGTAGCTTCCTTGGACGGTCAAGTGAATGTTCAGTGAGTTAAGCTCATTTGGCTGCAACATGAGAAACACACTATGACTTCCTCAGTCCATTGATTTTATGAAAGACATCGCTTGTTGTGGGCATGAAAATATTTTGCGACCATCCTTAGTATCTGTTCTCAATTTGGAAGGGAACATCAGTGCAAAAGCGACCTTCCACTGATGTAAGAGTTTCTTGCATTCCTTGAATCGATCACATTTCTCTCTTGTCAAATTTGCAAAGTCTGGGAACAAGAAAATGCTGTGGTTCTTCCAAGAAAGCCTTCCTTTTCTCCTCTTTATCGAACGATCTCAGAAATTTGGCCAGAATTGATCGGGGCCTGTCTCTTTAAGCGGATCTCCGAGCCAGGACTCTGTGAGCTCACTCGATTTCCAGCTTATGGCCTGTTATGTCGAGCAGACTCGGGAAGAGCTCGTCTAGGAATTTCACCATATCTCGGCCTTCTTCATTCTCAGGAATTCCTACAATTTGGATGTTGTTTCGCCGATTACGATTCTCAAGGTCTTCCAGTTTTTCCCAAATGCGTTCCAAATCTACTTTGGTCGCTAGCGGATTAGCAGCTAATTCCCTCTCCGATGACTCCAGATAATCGATCTGTTTCTCGACGTCCCCCATTCTTGTAACCAACTCAGTGAATTTCTTCTCCATGGAAGTGATCGATCTACATATTACAGCAAGATCCCCAAGTATGCTATGACCTTCGGCAGCATTGCCGACATACTTGACAGTTGACGCCAAATCTCTCCCGCCGCAGCGTCCAAACCGAGTCCCTGGTCTGCAGCCCTGTCTGGGGTGTCAGCTTGAGCATGTAAGTGTCTTTTAATGTCTCCAGAGCCCAAGGATTTTGAATTCTTTGACATACTGACCTCACAGAACAGTTATGGAACAGGGTATATTGAATCTCACCGGTTTATGACACAAAAAGAATGAAAAACTAGCAAAGTGCACAGAGCTCACTGTTCACACGTCCGACCCTCGCATGATGTCACGTGACTCCCTCACACTGCCCCTTTTTTAATAGAAGTTTTTAATGACAAACATATGTGTGTGTGTGTGTGTGTGTGTGTGTGTGTGTATAATGAAAAAGGTGCTAGATAAAGGCTGAGACAAGCCACTTGCTGCCTCAGCCCAACCTTATTTAACATTAATAGTAATGAATAAGCAGAACTGCTATACAAATCTGTGAGTCCAGGACTAGAACTACAGGACACTGAAGTAAAATATTTACTGTATGCAGATGACTTGTTAATTCTAAAACAACACAAGGTCTCCAAAACAACCTGGACATCCTGAATCAGTTCTGCCAGGATTGGGCCCTAGAAATTAATATCCAAAAAACTCAAATTATGACATTTCAGAAAAAAAAAAAACTACAAAATACACATTTACTCTAAACGATACCATACTTAAACACATCTCACAATATACTTATCTTGGCCTTGTTTTAACCCCATAAGGAAATTTTAATTTGGCAATTAAAACATATCTTTCCAAAGGCAATCCATGCCATAAAAATTTAATGTTATCAAATAAACATTCCAATCAGAATTTGGACAAAGATATTTGATAAGGTCTGGTTCCCACAAAGTAATTAAAGCCACAATGTTTGGGACAAATATTCAGAAGGTCTTCAAGTAGAGTTCTCCTTCATGTCCACAGAAAGACACCCAAGATGTAGAGCAAAACTAGGCCGTCTACCTCTCAACTTACCAATTAAAAAGAGAGTGTTACAATTTTGGATTCACTTATAAATTCCAGTTCTACAGATGCACTTCATTATAAAGCACTGAAAACACAAGAACCGAATCCACTGAAAAGTCCTCTCTGCCTACTAGTGTCACAAGTAACAAAGCTCCCAAAATCACTGCCTCAAAACAATATATAAGAATAAAAGAAATAATGAATTTCGAAATGTATACATAGATCAGTGGAAGGAACAAACAAAAACCCAAAGTCATCTACAGCCTTACCTACCAACTTAGCAGAGGGTCCAGACTTGCTGAATATCTGTTCTTGGTCAGAAATGTCAAACACAGACAATTATTAACCAAATACAGACTTAGTGACCACCAACTGGCCATTGAAATAGGAAAGCATTAAAAGACATGGCGACCTAAAGAGGAGTGAATATGTTGCCACTGTACATTAGATGAAGCTGAGACAGAGCAACAGAAGAATATTTCAGCTCTATAGGTCCATATAATGCTAGTGAATGGTGGCCAGAACTTTGAAGCTTAAAAACCCCCACATAAAAAGCATATAAAGAGAGCATAAATAAAGTAATCCATTCTTCTCCAGTAGTTAAATCCAGAAGTTATATGATAGGTGTGGGTGAGAAACATCAATATTTAAGTCCTTTTCACTATAAATCTCCACTTTCACTTTCACGTCCACTAAGAGTTGCATTCTTAGTGCATATCACCACCTACTGGTATGGGGCTGGTCAAAGGTGGGGATTTTAACTGTATATGGCAAAAATAGTAAAGGTAGTATGGTAGTATGCCATTTCGAATTCAGCTAAAGTGACAATGTGTAAATACTAATATACCTAGGTTTGCTGCTCCTTATATGCAGATTACACAAATTGCATAGGGCACCAATCCCCTAGGCCTAGGAGGACACCACAAACTCCACTGGTCTGTTGTCGTGCCGATTTCTTACTCCCTAGGCTGTGTCTAGAAGGTAACTGTCCAGATGTCAAAGCCTTGCATGAGTTGCATTTTCTGTTACTAAAGTTAGAGTTAGGGGAAGGTTATGCATGTAATTATTTTGATAATCTTACTAGTTAAATTATACCACTGTGAAAATATAAATGAGTATAATATGACAATTGACGATACTCCAGCTTCACGGTGTAGTGCATCTGACATCTGACTCCCCGCTAGATTCTTGCATCACACGAAGCTTCGAGAATGCAAAAAAATTTTGGACAACACAATGGACCAGCAAGTGATGTCACATGGGAGGGTTTTTGGTTTAAATAAATAACACTTCACAAATAACAAATACTATTATATTAAAATTTTTAAAAAGTACCATCTACTCACTTTCAAGAAACAATAAAAACATGCCATTTTGAAATATGTATCCTTTGAATTGAGCCAAGAGGTCAGTGTGTGACGTTCCAATCTTCTGTTGGTCACGCATACTGTCGTCATCCAGATTTGCAGTTCATAGTTCACCAAGCTTGAACTTTGGTACGATGCTTTGTACAAAATTTCTTCGCATGATCTTACGTTTCCAGTCTCCTGCATTCGGATGTGTTTGAATGGGTGTGAATGGAGCGTGAAGTGTAGTCTGACCTCTGCTTTACTCCTTTCTACTGATCCCTATCCCTAAAGCTGACCCTAGACCCCTTAATAACAGCAAATGCGACTCTTGTAAGACTTTGGCATCTGAATGGTTACCTTAGACAAACCCTGCGTCCGAAATTGCGTACTGTCACAGTATGTACGTTTAAGAACTCACTTATCGGTCGGTAAAATAGAATATTCTTTTAGGCATGCATAGGAGTAGTATGAATAGATTCCGGACATACTTCATCCGGGGACATGGATTTTGACCAGTGACATAAATATACGTACAGTATGACGTAAAAACAACAACCGTGGAAATTGAACAGAGTTGTTCGACTTGCAGTTCACCACTTTTCTTTTAATCCAGCATTTTGAATGTGACGTCTCCAGTCTCCTCAGCTCCCGAGGGATTATGGGATTGTAAAGTGCCCAGTCAGTCCGCACTTCAGAATCTTGCCGAAAATAGTAGGTCATCTGGGTATTTCTTGAGTACTGCTTTATGAATACTGAGGATTTGGACATACTTCTCCATGGGCATACTATTTTTGGCATATTATATAGTAGGGAAGTATAGGCGAGAAAATCATTTACAGTGAAAATGCTGTAAATGATGTTCCAGTATTTATGAAACCAAGGACACAGATATTATGCTTATACAAAATAGATACATGCAATTTTAAGTAAATTGTATTAAAATAGAATTAAAATAAAAGATTTCTAATTTTTTAAATCTCGGACAACCTTATTTATATTTTCTTGAAGGCTTCACAAGCAGCTTGTCATAATATAAATCATACAACTCTCAGGCCCAAATTTATCAGCAGAACAGTGTCATCATCAATACTAAAGTGCATTTAGTGCACGAATTTCTTGTTATTTTAGTTGATTAATTTCTTTCTTTCTTTTCTTTTTCTTTTTTTTTTTACACAAAGATCCACTAGTGGAGTCTTTAAGTGTTTCTCATCCTCTCGGCTAGAGGGCGACTCTGTAAATTATGCGTCATAAAGTTTCACTGAACTCTCGCGATATTACTGCGCCTCCCCGTGACGCCTTCCTTTTCCGGGAGTCTCTTAAGATGGTAGGTTCACATCTGTTATGCGATTTACTGAAATATAACAATCCAACCTAATCAACTACTAATATGACACACATCCGAGTAATTTTTATATATCTGTTAATCCTAAATATTAGGGCAAGCTTTCAGGGAATTATTTTTTTACAAATAATTTATTCAACAAGGACTATGACTTTTAGCATCAGTCTTGTGCTCTAGATGATCGCGATGAACTCTCATGACTGTGTTTAAAATTGTTCCTGTGTTCTGCTTTAACTGTGTGATAATGTACGTTTTGTCCGTCGTCTGCGTTTGTTTAGAAGTGACATGAGTAGTTTGGCTTGTAACAGTACATGAAAGGCCCGTGAATAGCTGCTAATATAATGGTTGTGTTTCTCACAGGCGGACACTGAGCAAAAGAAGAAGCGCACCTTCAGGAAATTCACCTACAGAGGTGTGGACCTGGACCAGCTGCTGGATATGTCCTAGTGAGTCAAACCACTTTCTTTCACATTGACACGAAGGCTCTGTAGAGTCGTACAGTACTAACTCGCCCAGATAATGGCGTTTGAGTGAGGAGAAAAGTGTTAAAATTAAAAAAATTAAATGGTCAGTTTCTCGCCCTCATGTTGTTCCAAACCTATATGACTCGAGGAAAACAATTTGTTTTACACTGCACATTTGAAAAACAAAAATGTAATATTATAAACTACATTCTTGCAGAGTTTTTGTAAAATCAGCATGAGATTTTTGATCATGCTGATTAACCCTTGTGCATCAATTCAAAGTTACTCAGAGGTCCATGTAAAAAAAAATGGCCATGTCAAAAAACTGCCATAATATTATTTATTAATATTATTTTCCACTTTTTTAACCAACATCAGTCATGAATATAACTACCAAATATTCATTTTCAGGCTTTTAACTTTTTACATAATGCCACTGTTGTTTTTTTTATGGAAGAGGGAAAAAAAAGAATTTTCCATTTACTAAATAAGGGGAAGTTTTCTTTTGGGAGGAGAATTATCACAGTCTGGGATGTCAGTGATTAGCAACGATGATTTTGCTGCATTATTATTTTTTGTGCAGTGTCAGATAAAAAAAAAAAACCTCCGTCAGTCAAAAAACTGCCATAAAATATTATATATTAATATTATTTTCCACTTAGATTTTTTAACCAACATCAGTCCTGAATATAACTACCAAATATTCATTTTCAGGTTTTTAACTCTTTAAATGCCAGTTTTACATAATGCCACTGTTGTTTTTCTCACACACACACACACACATACATTCCTCAAAACACTCTTGACATCCATACCAACACACACACGATTTTAACTGCATCTTTTATTCAACTGGTCTGTAGTGCTCTATTATACAGAAAATAGGGAAAAAAGCATGTATTTGCTCCATAGGCTAAACACGAGAAAATTGGTGCCATCTGGTGGAAAATATAATTTTAAATTTTGAAGCCAGGGCTCCGGAATGAAAGCATAATATCATAGAATTCATGATTTTATACTTTAATGGCACTGGGTCAAATATTGTCATTTCAATGGGGACATTTTTGTCCTTAAGGTCCTGAGTGTAACTGTTTTGTTTACACAGTGTATTATAGGAACTGAGGTTGAAATATCAAAATTCCCCAAAAGATACACACCTTTGGCAAAATGTTTGCCGTTGGCATTAACACAGCCAAAATGATCGAAAAAATGAAATGGACAAAAATGTCCCGAAGGTCGCACAAGGGTTAAGCTAGTGTCTGTGTTCCCAGTGAGCAGCTGATGCAGCTCTACTGTGCCAGGCAGAGACGGAGGTTGAACCGTGGCCTCAGAAGGAAGCAGCAGTCTCTCCTTAAACGCCTCCGCAAGGCCAAGAAGGAGGCTCCACCGATGGAGAAACCAGAGGTTGTGAAGACTCACTTGAGAGACATGGTCATTCTGCCGGAGATGGTTGGATCCATGGTCGGTGTGTACAATGGCAAGACCTTCAACCAGGTTGAAATCAAGGTGAGAAGGATGACTTAAATTAATGATGTAATGTTAATTTATTCTTTGGTGTGTAGATGTTTCTAGAAGGAATTAATATCAGTGCTTATTAGTTGTGTAGCATTACATCCTTGTTATTGTTGCCATTTATGTTTCAATAGTGCTGATGCTAACAAAAATAAAGCATCATAAAGGTACTAAGCATTGAGTAGAAATGCCAAATGTCTGGTTTGGGATGTGGAAATGTCTGTTGCAAATCTTACTGTCTCATTGAGCCATTTAAAACCTGTATTATCTGTTATTGAATAGCTTCATGTATTTGGCTAAATTTACAGAGATTTCTAATAATAATTTTTTGTAACCAAAGAGTGAATCCATGAAATCTGGCTAATATTTTAATTTATTTCCTCTTTTCAGCCTGAGATGATTGGTCATTACCTTGGAGAGTTCTCCATCACGTACAAGCCTGTTAAGCATGGCCGTCCAGGTATTGGAGCCACTCACTCTTCTCGCTTTATTCCTCTGAAATAAAGAGTACATGAGTCTGTAAATAAAAGCTTCAAAAACATTCTTGAATTTGTCTTTATTCCAGCCCCCATTTAATATATATATATATATATATATATATATATATATATATTTTTATCCTTTGTGTCCAAGCTGCAGGACTTAAGAGAAGTCCTGCCTCCCAAATTGGTGCAGTTCAGGTTTTTATTTTAAAGCAGTAGTTTTGTTTTGAAGGGAGAAAAAAAAAAACCAACTAAGCTTTATTTCGCAGTCTGTGCCATTTACCTCAAGGGATTTAAAGGAATAGTTCACCCAAAAATGAAAATTCTCTCATTTACTCACCCATATGCCATCCCAGATATGTATGAGTTTCTTCTGCAGAACACAAATTATGGCTGTCTCTCGTTTGGAAGGCTGCATGCTAGGTAGGACGCATCCTTTGAAGGCTGAAGCCTTGTTTAAAGGAGAAGGCCTTCGTAGAACAAATGGAAACGGAACATAACATAGTTGCTATGACAGCACGCCACTCTTTAACGAGCGTGAGCGTTTTGAGTGAGAAGGGAACAAAGTCCCTTTAGAAGGGAATGTATGAGGTACGTTTTAGGAGAGTTATAATGATATAAAGAGAAAAGAAAATAGATTTTACAGGTGTACTTTTAGTCTAATACTTTATTTTAATTATATATTAATATAATTATACATATTAAATACTCTGCACCCATCTACTGAGGTACTTCAACTTGGGAATTAACATTCCTTGCGTTTGAACATATTTATGGGCAAATTGGCCAAATTTTTGTTTTTTTGTTTTTTACATTTCCTTTGAAGCAAAGAATTGTGGGTTATGAGTGCCCATGAAGGATACACCTCATGCATCCTCAGAATTCCCGTGAACGAAGGTTGCTTTTGAAGTGTCCTACTCCCTTTTCTGAAAGGAGACACCCTTGATGACGTATGCGGCTGACAAATGCGACCTCCGGAGGACGCAGCCTTCGAAACGAGACGCAGCCTTTAATTTTTAGAAGAATATCTCAACTCTTTTGGTCCATATAATGTAAGTGAATTGGAGCAAAAAATTAAAGCTCCAAAACTCTCATAGGTCAGCATAAAAGTAATCAATAAGACTCCAGTGGTTAAATCGATGTATTCAGAAGTGATATGATCGGTGTGGGTGAGAAACAGGTCACTTTCACATGCTTGTGTTTTTGTTGATTCACATTCTTCATGCATATCGCCTCCTACTGGGCAGGGAGAGGAATTTCAAGCAAAAAATGACAAATATTGATCTGTTTCTCAACCACACCTATCATATCAGAAAATATGGATTTAAACACTGGAGTCTCATGGATTACTTTATGATGCCTTTTTGTGCTTTTTGGAGCATCAGCATTTTGGCATCCATTCACTTGCATTGTATGGACCTACAGAGCTGAAATATTCTTCTAAAAATCATAATTTGTGTTCTGCAGAAGAAAAAGTCATACACATCAGGGATGACGTGAGGGTGAGTAAATGAGAGAATTTTCATTTTTGGCATAACTACCTCTTTAAAGCTTTCATTGACGTTCAAGTGTGGTTGCATTAAATTGAACTTTTTTTTATTTTATTTTTTTATACTGGTTAAAATGTTTTGAATCCAACATCTGCAGTGTAATGCAAATGTAAACCTTGTTAAAATGCTGGAGTTTTTTCTCTGAATTTATTTTTTTCTGGACAGTTGCGTGCTTGGCAGTGTGTGCAAAAGCATCTGTTGTGGTTTTGGAAAGATTTTAAAGTAATAATTGTAATAACACTAAGCTTAAGTCACCTACACTTAAATTGGAAGCAAAAAATGAAAATGACTAGTTGGAAAATACTGTTATAAGGTTTGCTCATTAAACTTGTTAGAGACAGATATAGTGCAATAATTGGCAGGGGGAATAATAATAATAAAAAATTATGGACTTTCAATGGCATTAATTGAGGTGGTCTAAATTGCAGGATAAAAGGAATAGTTGAGGTCTTGGTCCCTTCCTTGTCCTGAACCTCTTGCTTCCAGCTGTACTACCTGAAGAAGAGTCTGGGAGATATTTCTCAGTACTCAATACAATAAATGTAGAATCACAATACTTGTGTTTCAGCATTCAAGAGCATAATACTTGTTCTGTGTTAACTCTATATCCCTCTTAGTGGCTCTTTGTAGGAAATTCTGACAAAAAGAAAATAGGCAATATTTATGAAGTTGTGGTAAAGGCAGAGCAGTATAGCTTTTTCCCAATCACCCTTTATAACAGTCTTTGCAAGAGAACAACATAAAAAGACAGAAAATTAATTCTAATTCTTAAGAAAAAATAACTGTTATTCAGTGAAAATGTTACTTATACGTAACACGATATTTACTGACACAAGTCAAATAAAAGCTAACAATAAAAGCCTGAGATAATGCTGAGAAATGAAAGAAATCACTCCATGTAGACCAAAATCTGCATTGCATATATTAAACTGTGCAACACTTTGAATAATATTGAGATTGTCACTTATTGTAAACCTTTTGGAATGATGGTATCATAAAACTTGTTTTATTGTATATATTCATTGAATGTTTTTTTTTATTTTTTAAATTGGTTGTTTTGTTGCCTGTGGTGGAAAGAAGCGTCACATCTTAAGATCTTAATCTCCTCTGCCAAAACTTGAAAATGTTGAGGCAAATCCCGGATTGGGACAAATGTCCTTCATAGCAGTTCCTTGGGACTTTTCACTGCAGTCTTACACAAATCAGCAGGTGACTGCAAACATATAGTTTTTTTAAACGGCTCTGTTACATTTCGGCCATTCACCAGGTGTAGAGCAGGCTTAACCAATTCCATTTCTTGTAAATCAGCTATTTCTTGCCCTTAGATTTGCTGTCAGCCAGGGCTTCTGTCCAACTATTGCTAATCTTTGGTGCAGTTGTTGGCCTTATTAAGTCTGGTTGAGATTTGGGGGGTGACTTAGGGGCAGTTTTTGGCCTTGCAGTGTCTTCTTGAGGTTTGGTGGTGGTCTTTGTGGTGACTGCTTCCTGTTTGGGTTTTTGGTTGGTTGCTGGCTGCCACAGGAAGAATTCTTGTAAGAGAGTATTAACTACATCAGGGCACTCCATCATGACCATGTGACTGCCATCATCAATGACCTTCAGGAAGCCCAGCAAGAGGATCTATAAGAAGGTGAATAAAAGGATGAGTAAGAGTGCAAGTATGTTACTGTTTTTCAAAAATGTAATTTAAGTAAAAAATACATAAGCAATTTTAGATCTAAACATCATCTTATAAAAGGAGTGGAAACTAGTCTGCTGCCAGTAAAATTCAGCCTGTGATTTCACATTTTATTCACAGATATAATTCTAAGGTGGTAAAAGCCCAAAGTTTGAAACATAAAATGACTGTACCTCTGCCATACGTTGGTCCTCTTGTACCGGTACAAACTTGTCGTACATGCCATGGACCAGCAGAACAGGCACAGTGAGTTCAGCATGGTAAACCTCATCACCCTCCGGCCAGTACTGTCCACTCATCATGGACCGTAGAACGAAGGAGGATACATTGAAGGCATTGTTTTCTTTTAGTAATTTCTTTTCTCGTGCTCCCTGATGGGCAAATCCAGCCCTTTAAGAAAGAAAAGGCATCTTTGTTAGTAAAAACAGAATTGAAATAAATGAGCAAAGTGGTTGCCAGACAGACATTCATGTTCAGAATGGCAAATGTAACTTCCACAGTATAAACTCCAGGCAAGGACTAATGGATACAGTGCATCATTAGGTCCTGGCTTTATCCTTACATAAGGAAGCTCCAGGTGAGGCACGGGGACAGGAAGTTAAGGACACAAGTGGGTAAGTTGAAGACAGAGCAGGCACTGGGCTCGAGCGCTGTAGGACCACCGCCGTTAACCATCACAACCTTGTGAACTTGCTCTGGATACTCATGAGCCAGGAAGGTGCAAAATGAGACTCTGCTCAAAGAAAGGAAATGCAAAAAATCAGTAGAAACATCAAAGGGGTCTGCATTTACAAGGTAAATGAGTAAATGTTCTTTTTTGAAAAAAAAAAAGAACTCCTCACCCATACGAGTGCCCTACTAAAATATTCCGCCGCTTTGCATATTTCTTGAATATGATTCTAACATCCTCAGCTAGAGCATAAAATGTATATGCAGCAGGGATTTGAGGAGCTGAACTAGCACCATGGCCAGCCAGGTCTGGGGCGATGACCTCATATCCAATTTGGGAGAAATAGTCCAGTTGGCTTCCCCAAATGTCCAGTGATCCTCCAACCCCGTGTATGAAAAACAAGGCAACATCAGGGTGAGTGCCTTTGCAGCATGTGATCTTCCGCTCACAGTCAATTACAATGGAGCGTTTGGGTTTGCGCCGTCTGCGCTGTGGTTGCTGCTGATCCTGCTGTGGCGCAGGTTTGACATCTGCAGCTGACCCTGGCATGGGCTCTGCAGTTTGGCCCATTGCTTTCGGAGCATCACAATCATTAACCTCAGTATCCACAATGCTGTCTCCATTCTGATAGCGGACCAACTCTGGCTGCGTAGCTTCATTCACATTCTCAATCAGAAGTTGTCCATTTCGGTACACTGAGATTTTACGCTTGCAGCTCACAGTACCACCTTCCCCAGTCCCTGGCTCCTCAACCACTGGTCTGTCTGGAATAATATGTCGAATTCTCAAAACCCTTCCTGGTTTCACCTCCACAAATTCAAAACCATCTGTAGGCTCGGAGGAATCAATAGGCACCACCACATTGGTTGACTTGCCTGTGAAGCAACAGAATATTCCATCCACAAAACTGGTCAACATGGTGAACACCTGGGGAAAAGAATATGTACAATTGTGTTCTCACAAAATCAATGCTTCATTAAAGGTACATGGGCTCCTCCTAAACTATTAACAACACAGAGTCCTTTGAATCTTCAAGCAATACTACAGACTTAAGCACAATTTGGCTGATCCAGGAACCACACATAATCATATAATGATTTACCTCTCTTGTTTGTTGACATCTTCCTGCTAGGCGTATAAAGTCAGCGACCCCCTGTCAGGGTGAGTGTCGTGCCAATTTCTGACTCCCTAGTATTGTTATGTTTAGGAGAAGGTGTAGGTGTGGCCTTTAGGGATAGGGACCAATGACTTCCTAGTATGGTTAATGGTTAGGGGTAGGTATCAATCAGGTAGCGGGAAGTTAGAATCTGTCAGGGAGTAAGATTTCAGCAAAACATGCCCCTAGGGTAACATTGTGCCCACGTAGGTGGGTTTGTGCTCTACGTAGACTGCACAGTCTACATATATGGCAGGGCGGCCCTACCCCCTGTACATTCACGAAGTGGTGTTGAGTCACATCCACAAAGGGTATTTGATATATTTATCTTAAAATGTTTACTGAAAAAAAAATCCTTAACTAAATACTTATATTGCACTTTAAAGTCATACTACAGGCACAGACTTTAAATGGGATTCAAGCCTGCACTGGAGCTGGGACATTCTGGAATACTAGTCTTTTAGGCTTCTCTTACAGTATATAGTTTTGCCATTTCCTCTGTGTGATGGTCCTGCTGGACCTGGATGAATGAAAAGGTTTCCATGATAGATTTTCATGTATTTGGCTCAACTAATGTTGCCATTATTGCCAGTATGATGCAGCCACCATCATGCATTATGGAAAGGATGGTGATACCTGGATGTTGGCCTGTAGATGGTTTGAATTAAACATATTGATTTGTTTGCCAGCCACAGAATTTAGTTACACTTAACCACAGCATTTGTGTCTAAAAAGCTTTGGGTGTTGTCACATCACCTTACTTATAGGGGGCTTTGTTATTGACACTCAGGCAAAATGTTAGATTGGTTTAGACAATATCTCCCTATTTTAGCCAGTGTTGTAGCTGGCATCCAAGTCACTTTCATTACAATTACCTTTTAAGCTAATCACTCAATTTGGTAAGATAGTCGCATCTTAGTAGTAGCCATGTACTGTATATTTGTTCATTTTGTGCTCCTAAGAAGGTATAGAGCTTTTCCAAACACTTCCTTCTTGAACCTTTGAAATTCCTAAGTCTTCATGACAAGAGAAAAATCTGTTCTGCTATTTCAATTGTGGCCCAACAAATTCAATGATATTTCTGTTCCAATTGAAGCCAACAGTTAATTTGAAAAAACAAAAACCAACCACATAATGTACTCTGATCGATTGCCTCACAATTTGTTGTTAAAAGGGTGAATAAGTATTATTTTTTTAATTATCAGATTCATTAATTTCATTTTGACTATAAAGAGAATTACTTATGCAGCTGTAGGGAATTTAAATAGCTTTCTTTTGACTCCCAAAACAACAGAATGAGGAAAAACGCACTGTAAATTGTTACGTCACAAGCATTTTGGAATGAACTTTCTAGCATACCACCAATTTTAAATACAGTCCTGTTCAAATAAATATACATTCCCTGATATTTATATATATATATATAGTGAAAAATCTTACCTGATTACCGATGTTCCCAATACATGAAAAAGCTGGACCGTTGACTCTAGTTGCTTCTCTTCCCAGTGTAATGAAAATGTGGGTCGGTAATCTGCTGTACTCAATCCAATAATCTAATCTAAATAGAAGTCGTCCCGTTCATACAAATTTCCTTCAAAGATTGTTCAGAGATTTCATCTGCTCTAATAAAATACATGAGAGAGACAACTGACCAGTTTTTGCTTTCATTCTTTTCCTAAATTGCAAATCTAAGAGTCAACATGGTCACAGTAAGAACTCAGGATTAAAACGGATTACACCTGTCAAGCATATGTTGATAGAGACCAGTCACACTGTTAACGTGCCACTGGCTATCCAGTATTATGTAGAATTAAACAATCTATCGTCTAACTATCTATCTATAGTTTTCATTAAAAATCAGAGAGGTTTTGCTTGACACAAATTTAACAGTCACTATTTTTTATTGTTCTCAACAACAACAAAAAGAAGTCCTTGAGGAAAAAAAAAAAAATGAAGTTGGGAAGGCTTTAAAAGAAAAATAAATACAAATGTGGGTGTTTTTACAGTCACTGAAGTAGTAATGCTACCCCCATGTAGCTAAATTCAGATTGGGCTGCTCTTTGCACACTTCCCCCTATTATTATTTATCTTCTTAGAGCTTTTAAAAGCCACCTCTACTCAATACATTTGTCAAAGATAAAGCATGCATGCTTTTTTTGTTTTGTTTTGTTATTTTGATGGCTTTAATAAGTTTACATTTTTTTAATAAGAGCACACCAACAAACCTTTAAAGGAGAGAAAAAAGATTTGAAACACTTTTTAATACAATAAACCACTGGCATAGCTAACTTAACATCTCCTAACATTGTGCCTCAAGACACAGTAAAAGCACACAGTATTACAGATATGCTGTGAGCTCAAGTACACCTGCTGCAGCACAGTATTAAGCAACATACCTAAAGCTCCTCCTGTTTAACCTTTTCATTCACAACCACAGCTCACTGACTCCCTCTGCAGGTTAAGAGAGGAACTGCTGCATAGTTATGCCCCAAATCTCAGAACTAGGGAACAAAATTGTACAAATCCAGATAGCAAACAAAAGGCATCATTAACTTGGGGGAAGTTCTATCATACGTAGTTGGCAAAACAACCATAATTGGATTGGCACATAAAGATTCTTTCAGATGAGAATCAAAGTCAATGGTTAAGCTTAGCATCTGAAGGCAATCAATCAGTTGATGACCCCCAGAGCAAAGCCTGCTGAAACTAACACAGCATTGAAAGCTTATATGACAAGACGGGGTAGAGAGAGAGAGTGAGAGACATTGACTATGCATTTGTAACTGACCATCTGTATTTCTTCACATCATCAGAACTGCACTGTCATCCTCAACCTGTGACACTGGTGAGAGATAGAGTCCTAACAGTGCATTCATGCACAAGTAAGCATCTGCTAGGAAGACCGTAACAGTATACCAACACAAAATACTACATCTAAGTCTGCCTAACAAGATTGTACATTTCAGACATTTCCCTTTGGACACTGAAGAGAGACTGTGTTTTTAGTGCCTGTGGCGGAGTGTATAAGGAAAGCAACAATCCACAGCAAAGATTACGAGGGTGCTTGTACACTTTTAAATTGCAATAATTGTGTCCTAACAAAATCACAATGTGCCACATCTTCTTATAAAGGTTCATAGCAGACACTCTGGACATCCCTTATTATGTGCTTGGTAAATATCTCTGTATCAAGGCAGGTCAGAGTTCAGCAGAATCATCAAAGTTGGCAGTGGCACCCCGTTACGCCCCCCATGTGTACAGAACTGGGCAGACAGGCTGGTTGAGGGGCACTGACTGCATCAGGAAGCACTATATAAGAAGTGTTTATCCATTTCTTTCTTTCTGAGATGAAATGCTTTTGTGTTGTGCAGGTTTTTAAATGTTCTGAGAGAGCGGGCTTGCGGTGTCTGCCCTTGTGCTGTTGGGTGGCAGGTTTCCCTAAGAGTCTTCATTCATCTCCTGGCTGTCTGTCCGGGCGATTTTACGAGGAGGTGCTGGGCTGCCTCCGTCTCCATCTGCTTGCTCCTGTTCTCGCTTTTTTGCTGCATTCTGCATGACATTACAGAAAAAACCCCACAAACATTTAACTTCAAACTTCAGATAGCTATGCAGCTGCCAACATTGCCAAATAGTTGCAATTCTGCATTTCTCAACAGTATCATTTTGTAAATCAATATACCAACATGACTTAAAGTGCGTTCGCACTGACACCAATGTATTTGCCAGAGGCTGCAAAGTTGCTACTAGTAGGCAATCCTACTTGACTACAGTATCTAACTGTATCAGGAGGTGGATCACATGAGCTTCACTATCTGCATTCTTATTGGTAGCCACTGCATCATTTTGCTGCTCTTTTGCATAGTTAAAGCCTTTTCTATTGCATCACCAATGGTCATTGTCGCTAGAGGTCTGCAACCCGACCCGAGGCTGATGGGACACGGGCCGAGCTTGGTTCAGTTTTTCAAGAATTACTTTTGGGTCGGTTTGGGATTGGGTTTGTAATCAATAAAAACATGAATAGGCCTACCTAACTTGTTGCACACATTCTCACTCACAGACACACACGAATGGACAATTTAGGAGCTGTTCACACCAAACTTGTTTTTGCGCATGTCTGTGCTGTTTCCTATGTAAAAAAAAAAAATTCTGGACGGACATCTTTGACCATTGCACCACGTCACTCTGTTTCTTCAGTGTCTCACACAAGCTGCCCCATTCTTTAGACACCATGTATAATTTAAAGAGCTTCAATTTTTAATAATGCATTTCGAGATGCCTGCGTTTCATTCGTGGTGCTGCTTCGAGCTTTCTTTAGCGCAGGAAAAGAAAGATTCGATGTTCAAGCAAAGTTTCGCACTTGATTAAGCCACCATTTCACTGCATCTGACAAACGACAGACAATCAACCGGAAGTCATTCATTTCCAATGGAGAGTCGCACGGGGGCTGTGTGAGGTTCCGACTGTCTCCGGATCTGATTTGAGCCTCGGCAGTGTTAAAATATTTCAACTCATGTGACTAGACCGTATGCAACCGCCTGACCAGAAGCGATATATAAATGCAAAACTATCAGTGCAAAGTGAGAAATATCAATAGGTTTTGTCCTAAACTTTTTTCTAAATGCCTGCTACTTCCGTATTTTGGGCAGTTCAGAATTAGAATGAGATTTATTGCCAAGTGTTCTCACGTACACAAGGAATTTTTTTTGGGTGATAGGAGAAACAAGTGCACACAGTCTTAGAGGATGGGCAGGGGGGCACTAATAATCCTCTCAGCAGTCCTGACTGTCTGTTGTAGTTTCTTTCTGTCTGATTTGGTAGCTGAACCAAACCAGACAGTTATACATGTACACAGGACAGACTCGATGACAGCCGAGTAGAACTGTGTCAGCAGCTCCTGTGGCAGGTTGAACTTCCTAAACTGGCGAAGGAAGTACAACCTCTGCTGAGCCTTCTTCACAGTGGAGTCTATGAGGGTGTCCCACTTCAGGTCTTGAGAGATGGTAGAGCCCAGGAACCTGAATGACTCTATGAATCATCTATGAATTTCTGATTCATATTTGCTGAATTAAGGTTGTTGATGATGTTTATTATCATAATATTAACTATAAAACTGTAATAATGACAAATTATACTATTAATAATAAATACTGAGTGAATATTAATCCTGAATTTTCTTGAATTCATTCATCTGCTCAACAAAATCACACACAGTAATGTCATTCTGAGGTAAACCTTTGGTAGCTTCTTCAAGGAACAAAATCCATTGCGAGCAAAATGACAATTCATCACGGCTTCCACTAGGGGGAGAAATACGAATGTCAGAGTCAGTGAAAAGGCAGCTTTAAAGTTAAGCCAATGATTTTTCCCTTCTGCTCTGGTGTGCTGAGGGGTTGCCGTGCCATGTTAAAACTGTGTATGTTTACTGCTCCTACACTGTTACGAATGTTGCCTACGATGCATACATAAAATACAGCCTATAGCAACAAATTTACTTAGAAAAGGGAAAAAAAGAAGAGCAATTTAGGGTTGGGTTTAGGCTTAAAAGCTGACAGTATGGGTTGGGATCGGACTCAAAATTTGACAGTACCTGTCAGGTTGGGTCACATGGTCTCTGGTACAGGTTGGATTTGGTCTTAAAATCTGTCGGTACCTGTCGGGTCGGATCACATGTTCTCTGGTGCTCATGTGATCTCAATTTGCCAACTTTCATTGAAAATGGATGATTTCAAGTAATTGCATATCACTGTCAGTGTCGACGCCCCTTTTTGTGACAAATGATTATCTCTAAACTCTGAGTCTCAGGGAAACTTATGGCCAATTATGAAATAATTACACAAGAAAGATTCTTATTGGCCCAAGATCAGAAAGCAACAATAAAAACATGCTGAAAAATGCTTTTTTTGATGCTACTGGAGATAGTAAAAGACACTTGCCTTTTTGTCCCACTGTTGATGAAGGTAGCGCAAAAGAATGTTTGTCTTTTCTGTGACAATGACTGTGGAGAGAAAGAAAGAAAAAATATCTAAAATTAGGCTTGAGACCGAAACAGTGCTTTGTGAAATTACTCAGGTTTAGTTTTTAGATTTAGTCTTTAGAGTTTCTATTTCCACACTTTTTCCCCATTTCTAATGCCATTTTGAGGCTACAAAGCACTCACTCTGTTCAGAGGGATACTCCCGTGTAGGCAGATAGACTGACGGCCTTCTGTTCTGTGAGAGAGAAAGTTATAGCCTTTGATGAGTGTGATAAAAGAAACCCGAAATTGTAATTCACAGTGTTGTGTCAAAATGCTCATTAAATATTCAGAGAGAGGATTTTGTTTTACAGTTCAGGCATAAAGAACATTGCAAGACTGTTTATCGTTTAGGACTGTACATCTTACCGATGCTTTACATACAGAGTCTGCGTGAAATCTGCTGAAGTTAGTCTTGTTATACACGGGTAGTCCTTTCAGGAAATCAGCCTTTAAAGAGTTCAGGGACAAAAAAAGAAGTTACTACAAAACGCTCACTAGAAACATGCCAGAGGTACTAATTAATACATCTAACATTTGACAGATTGCAGTCTAGAAGGGGAAGACACCATTTCCTTGGTAATCTGTTCTCATTCTAGAATTATTATTATTTTTTTTTTCTGGAGGCATGATTTGATGAGAAATAAATGGCCTTATCCATTACATGCACTTGAAATATCCCTTCCAATTTGTAGAGATCTACTGATAGTAGCCTGAAAGACCATAGCTGATCTGATCTACCGCTGCTCATGACTGTATACTGATTGATCATAATATCCATCAGTCAGTCATCTTTTAGTTTAGTTTTGGATTTAAAATAGATAAGATACAGTGAGTTACAGAAAGAAATTTCTCCCAACACTGTAGGCAATCCACGACAGGAGGGCTCTTATAGAAATACACAAATAAAAATGAACATTTAAATAATGAAGGCTAATAAATACATTTTATTTACGAACATCTGCTGGACTTCAGTGCTTGGCTAACGGGATGACGATGATGCATGCAAACCTTTGGGCGTTGCCAGTGTGATCAGCTGAATGTGTTGGGGTTATGATAAGCTTTATCTGTTTAATTCAAATGCTTCATTAAATTTGATAAAAAAATAACAGTAATAAAATATACACATGATGTCGTGACTGCTGAAGAAAAGCTGAAGTGTATCGAACCAGAGATTATTTAGCAGAGATGGGCCACTTCTCTTAAAATGAATCAACCAAGCCCAACCAAGGAAGTCCCGCCTTACAGTTAAAAGAGCCAATCACCTATTAGATCCAGACGTCAGCTGTCAATCAACTTTAGATAGTGCATGCGCATTAGCTATACAAGCCGGGAAAATTGCATTTTTATCGTAATATGAGGTAAAGAATCATAATTTATTATTACAGTATTGTCCGATTTTATTTCTGATTTGAAATATGTTCTTTGATCGTAATCTTGACCAACCGTTCTTGAGAGTTCGGTGTTCCCCCATTCAAGTAGATAGGAGCTGCACTATCATGACTGGATGATGGCCGACAGTGGACTGACTTGCTAGATAGACTTTGATCAAACTCGCGCCTCCCAGTATGCTAACACTTTAGCATCCAAACATGACGAGTGAGAGGATTTATGATTACTCAAACAACATTTCGCTTGAGAGTAATAAAATAACGATTTCTCAACCACGTTGACCGTATTTAAATATAATAAATGTCTTTATTTTACAGCGGATTTAAGAAAACTGTTAATATAAACTAGCCATGAGTGCATGAAGCGGCCTAGCGCGCTAACTCACACACTCAACAGCCTGACAGCTGCTAAACATTGATAAAATGTTCACCTTTTAGCTCAAACTTAATAATTAAAGACAATATTTCAATGTTTAGTCTTTTTAAACATCTGTAACATGAAAAGAAGAGGAAATAATGAGTATACAAACTTACTTTGTCCATGGTGATGTCAGCTCAGTCCAATAGGTGTGTTTGTGCTCTCAGACAGACAGGCCTGAACACTGACTGAGTGAGATCACAGATCTAAGACCCGGTACCGACACCAGCCGAACGCACACTAAAGGAACCACACACACGTGAACGTAAAGCGCCACAGAAATATCCACAGCAAACGGCGCCACAGTACAGTCAGGTGCAGCCAAAGCAAAGTTCTCTTTCTGCTTCAGATAGAGCGTCTCTCTCTCTCTCTCTCTCTCTCTCTCTCTCTCTCTCTCTCTCTCTCTCTCTCTCTCTCTCTCTCTCTCTCTCTCTCTCTCTCTCTCTCTCTCTCTCTTCAATTGCTTTATTGGCATGACTGTATGTTACAGTGTTGCCAAAGCACAAGTTATAATCAAACAAAGCAGAAACGTGTATAACATTAATCAACAGATTTAAATTGTGGATTTTTAGAACACAGTAATTAACAAACAAATACACAAATACAGGTACTGTAACTGATACACAGTAATATACAGTATATATACTGTATATATAATGAAATAATATGAACTAATGTATAAATCTAAGTGAAAAGGTTTGGTTTAGTGTCTCAGAGTTTTTTCTCTCAGGTTATGGCATTGTGTGACATATTTAGCAGCTGTAGGGGCTAGCTGTTCTTTCAAGCAGTTCATATTTCAGGTATAGAGTCACTGCATTTTGTTTTCATTCAGTTAAAATGTCCAATAACATGGCAATATTCGGCAGGTCATGTGATTCTAACATGGCAGCCCCCATGAGGGGACCCTTTCCATGTAGAATAAAACAGCATTTGTAAGGATACTAGTGGTGGAAAAAGTACTTATTTTTTTTTTTTTTACTTAAGTAAAAGTACTGCTACTGAGGAAATAATAAAGTAGAAGTACTGTGAAATATTATGTTTTTATTGATTCCCTTCAACAAATTAAATAAACATAACAGAAAATACGGAATCAAATTATCTAAAATTAAACCCTTCCCCCGAACACAAACAGGCCATATTATTTAGAAACATAAAAAAACCCATAAAAAAATATACTTTCAAAAAACAATAAGAATACACCAAAGAACCCTCCAAAAAGGCCTAATATCTACCCCACTACCTATTAAACAAATCTAAGTTTCCCAGCCTTCTACATGTCACCTCCTCGAATGCCGTAACCCCATCCATCTCTGTGCACCACTCCTGAAACGAGGGTGCTCCATCTGACTTCCATCCCCTAAGAATAATCCGTCTGCTGATCATAACTCCGGCTAAGACCCAACTTTTTATGTATCTATCCCCTATATTAATGACCACCCCATTGCCAAAAATACAGAGTCTGGGGCAAAATTAAATTTGAGTGTCCAATACATCACACATAAAATTCTGAACCCTCAACCAAATTTCTTGGATCTTAACACACCACCAAAAGAACATGGGTTGTGTCCCCATCTTCTGATTGGCATCACCAGCAGGTGAGTGTGTCTTTAAGACCAAGCCTATACAATCTAGATGGTGTCCAATAGAATCGATGTACAATCTTAAATTACATAAGGCGCACCCTTGCATCTCTAGATGTAGACTTGATGTTTTTTAGAATCCTAGCCCACACTCCCTCCTCCAATACCAAATGTAAATCTTTCTCCTATAATCTCTTGAGAGAAGTTGAAGCTCGTCCCCCAGACTCTGAATTAACAGGGAGTAATACACTGATGGCTCATGACCTTTTCCAAAAGCAGTAATCACCACTCCCAGAGTATCTGCTGCTTGAAGGGGGTGTATGCTACTCCCAAAAATAGTATGGAGCAGGTGGCGCAGCTGTAAATACCTAAAGAATTGAGACCTGGGAATCCCAAAATGTTGAACCATATTTCCAAAGGATCTCAACACTCCACTCTGATATAGGTCACCGAGCGTATTAACCTCCCTCACAATCCACTCTGACCAGCAGAAAGGGGACTTATTAATACATAATTTTGGGTTCAGCCATATGCTCGAAGCAACAATTAAATAAATGTCAGAATTAAACACTCTGGACACTTTTGTCCATACCAAGTGCAAATGTGAGATAACGGGGTGTAACTTAACTTCTCCAGTTAGTTTGATAGAAAGGCTTTGCAATAGTGAAATATGGGCAAGAACTTCCTGTTCAATACAAAACCAGGGAGGGGATTCATTCACATAATTGTATCGAAGGTGTGTTCCTCCACAAAACAAACTCCAGCCGCTAGTGGAACCAGCACGCACACACACACACACACACACACACAAAACAAAACAATCAGTTCAGGTTCCTCGGATTGGCAAACGAATGTACAGTGAGCTGGCTGTTCATGAGTGCAGCAGATGTCCTAATCATTCCAATGTCCTGCCAAAAATACTCCACAAAACAAACTGCAGCCAATAGGAGGCATAAGCACAAAGAACGAGCAGAATCATCCACAAACTGTCTCAAAGGAGTGTTATTCCACAAAACATACTCCAGCCGCTATGCGTAACCAACACAAAAAGAAACAAAAAAGGCGCCCAGCTTCCTTGGACGGTCAAGAGTATGTTCAGTGAGTCAAGCTCACTTGGGGGCCGCATGAGAAACACATCATGACTTCCTCAGTCCATCGATTTTATGGAAGACATCACTTGTTGTGAGCATGTAAATATTTTGCAGCCATCCTTAGTGTGTATTCTCAATTTGGCCGGGAACTTCAGTGTAAATGCGACCTTCCGTTGATGCAAAAGTTTCTTGAAGGAGTGTTACTCCACAAAACAAATGCCAGCCGCTAGGCGGAACCAACACAAAAAGAAACAAAAAGGCACCCAGCTTCCTCAGACAGTCAAGTGCTCAGCGAGTCAATTCACTTGAGGGCCATATGAAAATCACCAAATGGTTTACACACCCATTGTTTCTATGAAAGACAATGCTTGCTGTGGGCACATAAATATTTTGCGGCTATCCTTAGTATCTATTCTCAGTTTGGCCAGGAACATCAGTGCAAAAGCGATCTTCCATTGATGTAAGAGTTTCTTGAATTCCTTGAATCGATCACATTTCTCTCGTCAAATTCGCAAAGTCTGGGAACAAGAAAATGTTGTGATTCTTCCAAGAAAGCTTTCCTTTGCTCCTCGCCTCGTGCAACACCAGATCTCTATCGGATGATCTCAGAAATTTGACCAGAATTGATCGGGCCTGTCTCCTTCAGCGGATCTCCAAGCCAGGACTCTGTGAGCTCGCTCAATTTCCAGCTTGTGGCCTGTTATGTCGAGCAGACTCGGAAAGAGCTCATCTAGAAATTTCACCATATCTTTGCCTTCTTCATGCTCAAGAATTCAAACAATTCAGACGTTGTTTCACCAGTTGCGGTTCTCCAAATCCTCCAGTTTTTCCAAAACGCGTTGCAAATCTACTTTGATCGCTAGCGGATTAGCAGCTAATTCCCTCTCCAATAACTCCAGATAATTGATCCGTCTCTCGACATCTCCGATTCTTGTAACCAACTCAGAGAATTTAATTTCCATCACAGTAATCGATCGACGTATTACAGCATGATCCTCTAAGTCGGCAACAACTTTCGTCGTAAGAAAGATGATATTGCATTTCTTCAAGAAACGCATCTTTCCCCACAGGAAGCTGAAAAATTGGGGAAAATATGTGGTGGACATGTTTTCTTTAGTGCTGGCCCAAGTAAGAGCAGGGGAGTCATTACATTGTTAAGTAAACATCTACAATTCAAATGTCTCAAACAGATTAAAGATAAATTAGGAAGAGTCATTATTGTTTTAGCAGAAATTCAGGGGCAAAGGTTGATTTTGGCTAATAATTACACACCTAACGCTGATGATCAGGGATTTTTTATAGATCTTGAAGGGATGTTGCAAGCTGCTGGCACCCCTCATGATATAATATTGGGAGGAGACTTTAATCTTTTGATGGACTCAGTCCTTGATCATAGTGAAGCAAAAGTGTGCAAGCCCCTTAGAGCAACATTGACGCTTCACAGGATGTGTAAAAATCTTGGTCCTATAAATATTTGGAGACTTCTGAACCCATCTGGTAGAGACTATACATTTTTTTCATCAGTTCATAAGATTTATTCTAGAATAGATTTTCATTTCATCTGTTGTTGACTGTTCAACTGGAAACATCTTAGTTTCAGATCACGCCCTGGTGAGTTTAGAGTTGTTGCCACATACAGAGAAAAATAAATCATATAGTTGGTGCTTTAATGTATCCCTTTTGCAAAATCCTGATTTTCAACAAATGTTAAAGGCTGAAATCAGTGTTTATATGGAGACCATCTGGTCCTCAGTTTCCTCAGTGGGCATAGCTTGGGAGGCACGTAAGGCAGTTTTTAAGGGCCGGATCATACAGTATGCTTCATTCATCAAAAAATCCAAAGCACGAGAACTTGTGGAGTTAGAAGGGAATATTAAAAGTGCAGAGGCAGAGCTGAAGCGCTGAATGTCGTCTGATGGCCTCAGGGAATTGACCCAATTGAAATACAGATATAATACTATAAAGTGGAGTTTTGGTTATTCAGGGCAAGACAGTCATACTTTGAGTAGGGGGACAAAGCATGGAAGCTTTTGGCTTTATATATAAAGCAGAGAATGTCTTTTTCTACCATTCCCTTAGTGAAAACTGCTAGTGGTGAAATATTTACCTCGGTCATTGATATTAATAATGCCTTTAAAGAATTATTTTCTTGATCTCTATAGTTCCACGTCTTCTCTACTGATGAAGATATTAGAAACTTTCTGGAACCATTAGATCTCCCTAAACTGACGACTGAGCAAAAAAATTCCCTTGATTCTGAGATAACCTTGGAGGAGCTTAATGAGGTAATTAAGGCTTTACCTACAGGCAAGGCTCCGGGGCCAGATGGCTTTGCCACTGAATTTTTTAGATATAATGCTACAGAACTGGCTCCACTTTTAATAGAAGTTTATACAGAATCATTAAAGAATGGAAAGCTTCCATCAACCATTACACAAGCCCGGGTCAGTCTGATACTTAAAAAGGACAAAGATTCAAGCGAGTGTAAGAGTTACCGTCCAATTTCCCTGATTCAACTAGACATTAAAATTTTGTCAAAAATTCTAGCTAATCGATTAAGTTATGACATCTCTTATACATATAGATCAAGTGGGGTTTATTCAGGGTTGTAGCTCTTCTGATAACATTAGGCATTTCATCAATATCATGTGGTCAGTGGCGAATGATCTGACTCCGGTCGCTGCCATCTCAGTTAACGCCGAAAAGGCGTTTGATATGGTAGAATGAGATTATCTTCTTTAGATTTTTGAAATATATGGGTTCGGAAATACTTTTATTGACTGGATTAAGTTACTTTATAGTAACACCCGGTAGCAGCGGTACAAACAAATTGATTAATTTCAGATTATTTTCCTCTGGGTAGGGGCACCCGGCAGGATTGCCCTCTTTCCCCATTATTGTTCTGTCTTGCCCTGGAACCATTAGCAGCCACGATGAGAAAGGAGGATGATTTTCCAGGGGTGATTGTGGGAGGGGTGGCGCATAAGCTTTTGCTTTATGCAGATGATATATTATTATTGGTCTCCGACCCCATTAGATCTATGCCTTGCCTCCACAGGATTATTAATTCCTTCTCTAAATTCTCAGGATACAGAGTCAGTTGGTCTAAATCCAAAGTTTTGGCTCTGACAGCATACTGCCCAGTAACGGCTTTTCAACCGGGTATCATCCAGTGGTCCAAACAGGGCATCAAGTATTTGGGCATTTTATTCCTGGCAAATTTGTGTGATTTAGTTAGAGTTCATTTTGACCCTTTAATAAAAAGGTTTTCAAGCGATGTGGACAGGTGGGCTTCATTACATTTATCTATGATTGTGAAGGTTAATGTTATTAAAATGAATTGTATTCCAAAATTCAAATACCTGCTACAATCTCTCCCTGTAGATGTCCCCCTCTCTTATTTCAAACAATTTGATAGCATAGCGAAGACCTTTATTTGGAATGGTAAGCGTCCCAGATAGCATTTCAACAAATTACATAGGCCGATTGACAAAGGTGGGCTAGGCCTACCCAAGATTTTGTTTTATTATTATGCATTCGGTCTCAGACATCTGGCTCATTGGTCGCTTCCACCTGAGAGAGCCCCTCCCTGGTTTTGTATTGAACAGGAAGTTATTGCCCCTATTTTGCCATTGCAAAGCCTTTCTATCAAATTAATTGGAGAAGTTAAGTTACACCCCGTTATCTCGCATTTGCACTCGGTATGGACAAAAGTGTCCAGAGTGTTTGATTCAAACATTTATTTGAATGCTGCCTCGAGCATATGGCTGAACCCAAAATTATGTATTGAGAAGTTCCCCTTCTGCAGGTCAGAGTGGATTGTGAGGGGGGTTACTACACTCGGTGACCTATATGAGAGTGGAGTGTTGAGATCCTTTGATAACTTGGTTCAACATATTGGGATTCCCTCAGTTTTTTTAGGTATTTACAGTTGCGCCACCTGCTCTGAACTATTTCTGGGAGTTGCACACACCCCCCTAAAGTGGCAGACACTCTGGGAGTGATGATTACTGCTTTTGGAAAAGGTCATGAGGCATCAGTGTATTACTCCCTGCTAGATCAGAGTCTGGGGGATGAGCTTTAACCTCTATCAAGATATTATGGGAGAAAGATTTTAATTTGGTATTGGAGGAGGGAGTGTTAGCTGGGATTCTAAAAAACATGAAGTCTATATCTAGAGATGCAAGGGTGCGACTTATGCAATTCAATATTCTACACAGATTCTATTGGACCCCCTATAGACTGTATTGGCTTGGTCTTAAAGACACACCCACCTGCTGGCGTTGCCAATCGGAGGATGGAGACACGGCCCCATGTTTTTGGTAGTGCACTGAGATCCAGGAATTTTGGTTGAAGGTACAGAGTTTTGTGTGTGACGTGTTGGGCATTCGGATTTCGTTTTGCCCCAGACTCTGTGTTTTGGGTGATGGGGCGGTCAACGACGTAGGAGACAAATACATCAAAAATTGGGTCCTAACCAGTGCGATGATAGGCAGGCAGATTGTTTTAAGGGGTTGGAAGTCGGTGGGAGTGCACTCAATTCAGGAGTGGTGCAAGGAGATGGGGAGGGTGGCAGCCTTTGAAGAGGTCATGTGTAGAAGGCTGGGGATATGGGATTCATTTAATGGGAAATGGGGTAGACATTTGATGTGTTTGGGGGGCTCTCGGAGTGGGAATGTGGAGAGAGGCATAGTTTTAGAGTTGTATGTTTATATATATATATATATATATATATATATATATATATATATATATATATATATATATAATTTTATTTTTTATTTATTTATTTATTTTTATTCTCTGTGTGTGTGTGTACTTATGCAAGACCACTGGGATGTTCGTTTGGGGTCGGGGTGGGGTTCTTGATTGGGGAGGGAGTAGTGGGAGTTAAATGTTGATTCATTGTATATATGTTTTGTTTTTCTTTGTCTTTGTGGAATCAATAAAAATTTTAATAATAAAAAACAACAAAAAATACATTGTTTTATAATCTGCCACCAAGATTTCTTTGCCTTGCCACTTTTGGCCAGAGTTTTTAAGGCCCACATTCTCTTTGAGGCATCATTGTGAAAGCATCAATATTAAAGGTATCTCACTCAGACCCGGTTCCAGATCAAAATAACTGAGGGTGCTTCTGAAAATAGTGGGGGTACTCTGTATAAAGTGGAGATGTATCGTAATTACAAATAGTTTTATATATTACATAATATTTAAATGCTACTAAAACAATGTAAAGAATTATTAATATTATTATTTTTTTTTTTAATGTACAAAACATTTATTGCTTCGTTTCTTTGTTTTTTTTTTCACGTGATCTGTCACTGAAATTGACAGCAAAATGCTGCGCCTGCAGATTAGGACATACTGATTTGCGAAATCATACAAGTTTATAAGTTTTGATGCAGAATTTTGTGTGTTTGCTGGGATTCAAGGATATCTACTTGCCAATTTACAGTATTAGTCTTACATATTCAACTGAGCAGGGGTGTGCAATTATTTGGTACAGGGGCCACATCAGCCATTAAGTAGAACATGGAAGACAGAAGAAAAAAAGTTCTGCATAGTTGTATTTTATAAGCCCAGAAGTAGTAGTGCATTCATGCACTCAATGAATGATGCACAATTTTATGAAGTGCTTACTGATGAGATCATTCTGTGATTGCTTGAAGTTTTGCTGCTACATTTCTATCATGTGTTAGTAAAACTGAATAATGTATAATTATTAATTATTTTACCATACTTCAGTGCAGTGCTAATTTAGTATTCAATTTCACACTCTACATCAGGAGTCTGGTTTAATAGTAAAATAAAATATTCGGAAATTATAGATTCTAAAAGCTTATTTTAATGTTTGCCGCAAAGTGGACAAAGTTGTTTTATTCTCAAAACATTATCAACCCGTTTACACATTCATCGGTCATGATGTGCATCTCATCAATGGTTTGTTTGGCATCCCATTCAGCACACAACTGAATAAAACAGGCTGCATGACACTGATAAATGATTACTGCCAGAGTAACATTCGCATACATTTGTGAGCAGCCGCGGCCCATGCATTTTATGTCTAGGCCTTCAGTTTGATTCATGCCATTAAGAAAATACAGTTTCACAATGAATAAGATGCCGTATGCCCATCATACATTACGTGGCAGTCAACTAATAATACCAATTGACATTTTAACACGTCCATGCACGAAAGCCAGAACCAAGGAGGTCTAATAACAAGAAAAAGCTCTCTAATAATATTTGTGATTAAATTGATCTTGCAATACATTTTGTTTCGTCAGGGTACACGGTTATTTTTCAAAACTTGATCCGACACTGAATGCTCCAGCAGCCTAATTTATACTTAGAAAACTCCTGATGTTGCTATAACAATGCAAAAAGCACATCAATTTACCTGAAGTGAAAATCAGTCCTCCTTTCCTGTTTAATTAATCAATCGCATTATCATGCAGAACATCTTAGGTTTTTAAATCCATAAGGATCTCTTTCTCAACAGCAATAGCGGCAGTGATGACAGCCGACTCGTAAGCAAGATCTCGCGCTCTTCGCTTTCAAATTACGTTCATCACTTAAAGCATGATTGCCTCATTCAAGGCCAGCTAGAAGGCCAGGACTGGGACATATCCTAAAGACCACACCCACAAGAACAAATAAATCAATCTGATTGGCTGATTAATCTGACCATCTGATTTTAGATGCCTATTTACTTGCACTTTTGAGGAATTCTGTGGAAATTCTGAATGCCTGATGGGGTGGAGCTCAGATTCACGCTCTGCTTCGACTAAGGAGCGTGCGATTTGTGAAACAGTTGTCACACTTTGCTTGTAAGCATTGAGGAATACTTTTTTTGTTTTTTTGCTATTCGTAGATTAATTAGAAGTGGAAAGCGATTGAAAATACATAGGCAAAAAGGTCAATGAGAATGAAAGGATGAAAAAATATTTATTTATAAGGCATGTTATGCCAGCAGAGAAGGCTTTGCTGGCCCTGAGAAATCGCCACTGGTTGTGAGGGACTTCAGGACTTTACAAATAACACAAAGAACAAACATTTTCCTCTCTCACTTGGTTTTGCTCGCATGTCCCCTCAGTGTGTGAATGAGGATCTATTGGGATTTTACGGAAGTTCATAACTGAAAATGTTTGCTCGCAGACTTGGCACTAAACAGCACACGCAGCCTTACAAATGGATACGGAGTGGCTGCATCACACTTTTCTTTGAGCAGAATATTGCACTTTTAGGCACTACATTTTTTTTTTTTTTCAAAGAGGAGAGAGAAAGCGTGCACACTCGCATACATGGTTGCCAGATTGCATAAATTAAGTATAACATAAGGTGAAATATTTCCAATTTGTGCAAGTATAAATCTCTGATTGGGGTGTTGCATCTATTATCTGGCAACCCTGAGCATATTAAAAGCTTGTGGATGCGCGATAGATCCCAAAGCCAGATAAATGAAAGATCTTATAAAAAAACGTTCATGATAATTCGACCCGGGGGCAGTAGCGGGCAGTAGTTTGCCCTGGTCTGCAACTGAGGGTGCTCTAAGGTTTGTTTGAGGGTGCTTAGCACCCTCAAGCACCCCCGTAGAACCGTGCCTGTCATCACCATTTACTAGCTCTCATGCCAGATGTGTATGACTTTCTTCTGCTGAACACAAATAAAGAAGCTGAAACAAATTTTTTAGAAGAATATTTTAGCTCAGCTGAAATATTGTTCTACAAACCTTTGTTTATGTTCAACAGAAGAAAGTCACACACATCTGGGATGGCATGAGCATGAGTAAATGATGAGAGAATTTTTTTTTATTTGTGAACTACCCATTTAAGGGTGTATTATGTGAATAAAATTGATTTGATTTGAATTTAGCTGAATGGTATACCAATACTTATTCCTGCATGAACAGGGATGGATGGTTACTGCTAAGGCTTGTTCTGAAAAGTGGGATATCTTAAGCAAGTATAAACAATGAAGAAAAAATTTGAAACACCAGAAGAAAACCTCAAGCAGGAAAAGACCTGAACACCTGCATAAAAATAAAGCTGCTGACCTCTCTTAATAGGTTGGCTTGAAAGAGCCAACTTACTGATCTACTATTTAAGCTTATTATTCTTAGACAAAATTATCAAGAGTAAATTCTCCTACAGTTTTTAAGCTACAACCACCAAATTTACAACAGACCTTCAGGCTGTCCTAAAGTTTCAGGCTTTATATTTTCTAACTGATCGGAATTACGGTATTCCCGTATCGGACTTCCGAACAGGACTGATTTTATATTGATTTTTCCCTGTAATAACTCTTTAGAGGATTCAGTCTACATCCTATCACTACACCACTTATACTTTCTATCTATCACTCCATCACTTTCTTTTCTATCTTTCCATCACTCCACTCTTTTTATTCTTTCTTTCACTCCATCACTTTAACATCCTAGCAACTGCATACAACCTATCAACCATTTAGTGCACCATAGCAACCAAAAGCCATTGACTGCCATTCAAAATGGCTTAGATGGATATCTCCTGGTCAGAATGTCATAGAGTCTTCAGGTTTGACTCATTACACTCAGTCCAGCAAGCAGCCTTTTTAGTATCACCCTGGAAACTTCCTAGCAACCATTTAGTGCACCTTAGCAACCAAGTAACAAATCACATATCTCTGCACCAGAACATCGTTGAGACTTCAATTGTGGCTTATTTGACTCAGACCAGCAAGTAGCCTTTAAATATCATGCTGGAAAATTCTTAGCCACACCCTAGTGCATTTAGTGCACCTTAGCAACCAAGTAGCAAATCACATATCTCTGCAGCAGAACATCGTAGAGACTTCCAGGTTGGGTCATTTGACTCAGGGTAGCAAGGAGCCTTTTGAGTATCACCTTGGTAACTGCCTAGCAACCAGATGGGGTTACCCTAGCAACCAAGTTTGGAGCAATGTCTTACATGGCCAAATATATGTATTTTTAATTAGAACCGATCCAAAATCATGCGTTATTAGGGATGTGCACGATATTCAAATACCAAAATCACTATTCAGTTATTCTGCTCGTGTTTAGAGGTCTTCAACACGATCTGAGTCCGACTGTACCTGACAAACCTACAGGTTTTGGGCCAGGTTCGGGTCAGCTTTTCAAGTAGGGCAAGTTACAGGCTGTTCACACGTGCATCGAGGACATCTTGTTGTGCCACAACTCACTTTTTTCAGTGTACCACGCAGGACCATTGCATTTTTGTAGACACTGTGTTAAGTTTAAAAGAACTTCAATAATTATTAACGCATCTCAAGACACCTGCGTTCTGTTTTACAATTCGTTGTGCAAGACCATCACATTTTTTTAAGACATGTCAAGTTAACTTTAAAAGAACTTCAATAATTATTAATGCATCTCAAGACACCTGTGTTCCATCTGTTGCGCTGCATCAAGCTTTTTCAGCACTTGTGTCACAAATTGACATTCTGATGAAGTTCAGGTTGCAAAGAGGACATAATGTGACTGTTACACATGATTCCAGATTGCTTTTCACCTGGCAAAATTTCATCACTTGGTAAATGGTGAACCACAATGCAGAACACACAAATGAATAGATGGGACTATAAAACATCCAAAGTGCAAAACACTCAATGACACACACACACATGTAGCGGGTTTACTTCTGCGTTGTGTTGTGTTTAAGTGAATGACAGACTCTCTTACACAATAATGAGGCTCTGACGGTTCATTTAATTCACACTCCTCTCCACTCTCATTATGCAGGGGTACAGCAAGAGAGAATGAAAAATAATTATAATATAACAATTATGACAATATTTGAATAGTATGTATAATGACAATATATGATATGTCCATATAAGATATGATTTAATAACAATACTATATAAAGTATTACAAAGATTATAAATATTCTGTTAATTTCTCAAATGCCCTAAATTATAATAAACTACTATACAATTAACAATAATAAAAGAACCATGATCCATTTACATACAGTACCTGCACTGAAAAACAACAATGCTGTCCTGTCATCAAATCATCAAATAATTCCTAACTTATGTACAACTGATATGAGAGAAACTGACTTTTCACATGTCAAATGGATCATACAAAAGAAAACACAAATGCAATATTGCACTTTCACAAGTATATATATAAACGTTTCACTGTATACCGTGTGACACAGCAGCCACTTAGACGGCAAAGAACCACATCTCTTAATAGAGAAACGCACATGAACCGCAGGTGAAGCGGTGATAATTACCCGAAATAAAACTCTGGATAAACATCTCTAAAATGTTCACAACATGAATTAATGATCAAATATTTCAGAGAACTTAACAAACATATTTAACCAAAAAAATACAAAATAGAGAGGTAAATAAAAGTCTTTCAGCAATTTGCTGAGCTACTAGAAACACGCCTCTCAATAGGCAGGGGGGTACAGCAAAAGAGAACAAGACCGGATATAGTCTCGACTTTACTCCCAAGATCACGCATGACGTAACTGCTCAGTATTGCCATTTTGTTTATATCAACTAATTTATTAATGATAGAAAAATAAAAAGACAGCATTAAATAAAGAAAGAAATAAGATAAGATAAAAAAGTAAAGAAAAACACATAGAAAAAGTAAATATAAAACAACAAATTACACTTTTGATCATGTGACGCCAGACCTGCTCCACAACACTAAATTGTTCAATAAAAGTCCTTTCAAAATAAAATACCCCAGGTTTAGTAGTAAAAGTAAAAAAAAAAGAAAGAAAAAAAACCCCTCAATAATCTAGTGTTACAACATACCCTTTGCTACTGTTTTACACTAGATTATTGGACACTCTCTGTTCTTGATGTTTTAGTGATGTTATTTAATCCAAACCACCCGTGGTTGTACAGCTTTAAAGCTATCTTGTAAGAGACTCAAACAAATCAGGGGTAGCTACTCCCCAATTTATCATTTGAAAAACCATGCCATATACACAGTTTCAACTATGACATACACCATAAGTCACTCTGCATGCTCAACTCTGTAAGCAAGTACAATCATACAAGATCTTTCCTTTCCAATGATAAATCAAAGGAGGTAAAGCCAATCAATGTATGTATGTTTCAACATAAAAACAAAATAGGCACTGGCAAGAAGTTCAGAGGCATCAACAAATTTCGGTGTACAGTCTTCACACGACCTGTATTTGCATGGCAGATCTTGTAAGTGTTCAAAGAGCTATTCTTGCCCACAACAACAGACACTGTGCTTTCTCAATGGTCAGCAAGCTTCTTCTTACCCCTTTCCCCCTTGTTTGCAAGAAGAACTCTGTCACCCAGCTCAAGTGAATAACCCTTACACTTTCGATTGATGTTGCTACTGTGCATGTTTTTGTGCAAGTGACATTGCTTCTCTCAGATCTCTTCCAAGAGACTGGACATACCTGCTCACATCAACGGTATTGCTGTCTAAATTGACACTCTCGAACAGTACATCAACCGGCAATCTTGGTGTTTGACCGAACATCAGGAAAAAGGGTGGAAAGCCAGTGGTCTCGTGTCTTGTGAAATTATATGAAAATGTCAATTTAGCCTTGGACCTTGGGGGTAGTGACCATATTATGTCACTCAGAGTACCATTAAACCTCTCTGTCTGACCATTACCGATGGGATGAAATGGTGTAGTGTGAGATTTGTCAACTCCAGACAGCTGTAGCATTTCCGCAATGAGAGAGCTTTCGAAATTTGCACCTCTGTCTGAATGTATTTGTGTATACAAAAGAAGTTGTTCCACAGTACAGGGCAACTGATTTGGTAGTCTGGTTTGGACAGAGATATGCACAAGCAAGCTTTGTGAAATGATTGGTTATTACCAACACATCAACCGACTTATTGCTTGTCAGTTGATCTGCTGACCAGAAGTCGATGCACACCAGTTCAAGTGGCGCTGTTGTTGTTATCGACGCAAGTGGTGGTCTGGCCTCTGGTTCAGGAGTTTTTCTCAACACACATCTCTTACACTGCATGACATACCATTTTGTTTCTTTCTCCATATACAGTACTCCCAAAAGAATCTCTGTCTTGCCAGCCAGAGAGTGCGGTGTTGGCCAGCATCGTCATGCACTCCTTTTAAGACAAAGCCTCTCAGAGCAATAGGCACAAAATATTGGTATGTCTTTTTCTTGGTTGGTGGATTCTTAGAAACACGGTAAAGTATACCCAAACGGGTTGAAAGTTTACCCTACTGTCAAGGTGTTCGTACAGTTTCTTTACACCCATAACCTCTTTTTCTCAGATAAGGCCATCTGCCTCTATCCACAAAGAACTTTACTCTGCTTATCACTGGATCGTGACATTGCTTATCAAGCAGATCTTCATGGGTAAGTCTACAGAGAGGGCTCTGCTCTGCATCCTCCAAACTCACTAACAGCTGCACCTTCCTCCCAGTGATGGTGAGATTGGAGTACAGCTGTGTAAAAGATGAGGCGAGAAGTAGTTTTCCTTCTTAAGGTGAGGCTTTATTTTTCCTCTTCACCACACCACTTTCCAGTTTTCCTTTTAAGCACTAAGCTAAATCCTATCACACACTGCTTTCACAAATAAACTTTCACTAACAATCCTTGCTCTGGCTCGGCTCTGTCGTGTCCAGTCTCTCTCTCTCGTCTGAGTGCTGCGTGGCCCTATTTATGCCGCTCTCCCCGTGCTCACTGAAATTAGAGACAGGTGTTAGACATAATTTAGCTCAGGTGTAAGCGCCCTTACCGCTTTCTCTCTCTCCGGAGAGATGCTTGACCACGCCCCCGCTGCCACATATCCCCACCGCCCGACTCAGGCCGGGGCGGCATCCGGCCTGCCTACCACTCCCCCCCATTCCTGGAAAGGAAGTCAGCGACAGCCATCTGCGCCCTCGGTCTGTGGACCACCTTGAACTTAAACGGCTGAAGAGCCAGATACCAACGGGTGATCCGGGCATTAGTATCTTTCATGCGGTGGAGCCACTGGAGTGGGGCGTGATCCGAGCAGAGGGTGAAGGCCTGCCCCAGCAGGTAGTATCGGAGTGTGAGGACCGCCCACTTGATGGCGAGACACTCCTTTTCCACGGTGCTGTACTTAGTTTCCTTTAACGAGAGCTTACGGCTAATGTACAGCACCGGGCGCTCCTCCCCCTCCACCACCTGCGAGAGTACGGCCCCCAGCCCCCTGTCTGAAGCATCGGTCTGTAAAACAAAAGGGAGAGAGAAGTCAGGTGAATGTAAAAGCGGCCCCCCACAAAGTGCAGCTTTAACTTGTGTGAACGCCCGTTGACACTGCTCCGTCCACTGGACCGGATCTGGAGCTCCCTTTTTAGTGAGATCAGTCAGCGGGCTGGTGACGTCCGAATAATTAGTACGAACCTTCTATAATAGCCAGCCAGCCCCAGGAACTGTCTCACCCCCTTTTAGGTCTTGGGTCTCGGGCAGGTCGCAATCGCCGCCCAAGTGGAACCCCAGATACCGTACCTCCACCCGTCCAATCGCGCACTTCTTCGGATTCGCTGTGAGTCCCGCTCGGCGCAGCGATCTCAGAACCGCCCTCAGATGTTGCATGTGCCGCTGCCAATCATTGCTATAAATAATGATGTCATCTAAATAGGCAGCGGCGTAAGCTGAATGCGGTCTGAGGATTCGGTCCATGAGACGCTGAAACGTAGCCGGGGCTCCAAACAAACCGAACGGAAGAGTCACAAATTGGTGTAATCCAAACGGTGTGGAGAAGGCGGTTTTCTCACGGGAAATTGGTGTCAAGGGGATCTGCCAATAACCCTTCGTCAAATCCAATGTTGAATAAAAACGAGCAGTGCCCAACCGATCGAGCAACTCATCAACGCGAGGCATTGGATATGCATCAAATTTAGACACTGTGTTGACTTTTCTATAATCCACACAGAATCACACAGACCCGTCGCTCTTAGGCACTAGAACAACTGGGCTGGACCAATCACTGTGGGATTCTTCTATTACCCCCATATCAAGCATCGCATCCAATTCTTCCCGAACGATTTTCTTCTTGTGTTCGGGTAATCGATAGGGACAGCCACGTACCACGACCCCTGGCTTGGTCTCGATGTGGTGATGGATGAGGTTTGTACGTCCCGGTAGAGGGGAGAACACATCTGCGAACTCCTGTTGCAACCTAGCAACCTCCGCGAGTTGGCTCGGTGAGAGGTGGTCTCCGCAAATGACCGGGGTGAACTGATTATGTTTTGAACTCACCTCCGGTCCGAGCTCCACCTTCTCGGGAACTACCGTAGCCAACGTCACGGGAACCGCCTCCCTCCACAATTTCAGGAGATTGAGGTGGTATATTTGACGTGCGTCCCCTCTATCGGTTCATTTAACCTCATAATCGAGATCTCCCACTCGTCATGTGACCTCAAAGGGTCCTTGCCACTTGGCGAGTAATTTAGAGCTCGATGTGGGAAGCAATACAAGCACTTTATCTCCCGGTGCAAATTCCCTTAGCTGAGTTCCCCTGTCATACAGTCAGCGCTGTCGTTCTTGAGCTTGGAGCAAATTCTCCTGTGTTAGTTGCCCCAAGGTGTGGAGTTTTGCTCTAAGATCAAGAACGTACTTAATTTCATTTTTATTGTTTGAAGGTCCTTCCTCCCAGGCCTCTCGCAATACATCAAGCACGCCGCGTGGGCGTCGCCCATACAGCAGCTCGAATGGGGAGAAGCCAGTGGAGGCTTGCGGGACCTCTCGTACTGCAAATAACAGGGGGTCGAGCCATTTATCCCAATTTCTAGAATCATCGTGCACGAACTTACGAATCATGTTTTTGAGGGTTTTATTAAATTGTTCCACCAGGCCATCCGTTTGATGTTGGTATACACTGGTGCGAATCGATTTAATATTTAACAACTCGTACAGTTCGCGTAGTGTTCGTGACATAAATGTTGTGCCCTGATCGGTGAGGATTTCTTTCGGAATCCCCACCCGGGAGATTATTTTGAAGAGTGCCTCCGCAACACTGCGTACTGAGATGTTGCGAAGAGGCACTGCTTCTGGATATTGCGTTGCATAGTCCACTAGGACCAATACAAAGCGATGTCCGCATGCTGACCGTTCTAATGGCCCTACGAGGTCCATTCCAATTCTCTCAAAGGGGACCTCGATCAGAGGGAGAGGGCGCAATGGCGCTTTTGGGGTGGCCGGTGGGTTAACCAGCTGGCATTCGCGGCATGCCGCAGACCACCTGCGGACATCGCCGCCAATGCCTGGCCAATAGAAACGGGCTATTAGACGGTTCAGTGTTTTCCTTTCTCCTAGGTGACCCGCCATGGGATTATAATTAGCCGCCTGGAATACCATTTCCCGACGGCTCCTTGGAATCAAAAGTTGGGTTGTATCCTCTTTGGTCCGAGTGTCCTGTGTCACTCGATATACAACCGCTCATTTATAATTGCAAAGTAGGGGTATGAAAGTGTGATGTCAGGCTGGAGTCGTTGACCATCGATGACTCTCACTTGGTCAAAGGCGTGTTTGAGGGTTTCGTCTCGCAACTGCTACAAAGGGAAATCCCCGTCAGGGAATTCCCTGAGAAGGGGAGGGGCTGCAGCCTCTCCCCCTCTCTCGTCATCATGACGTGGAGCTGTCGAGGACTGCCCTGGCTCCGCCTCCCCTGCCAGAGCATCGCACATCACACATCTCCCTATTTTCATACAGGACCCATCCGCGCAAATTCCCTTTAATAAAACTCTAAAATCAGGCCAATCAGTCCCCAAAATCAGCGGATGGGTGAGGTGGGAACTAACCGCAGCCTCCACTCTATGCTTTTTCCCCCGAAATTTAATTGTCAGGGTCACCACCGGATACTTGTGAATATCCCCGTGTACACATTTCACCTTCACTGTTTTAGTTGTGACCAATGCCTCGAGTTGAACCAGGCATTGGTGGATAGTGGTTTGATTACAACTGGTATCCACCAACGCTTGGTGAGTACCCCCCTTGACACTTACTGGTATCGGGTACGCTCTGGCCCGGTCGGGGGCAGCCTGTGGGAGGTCAGAGACCTGCACCACCGTCCCCAGCTCCATCAGAGGACACTGATCTCGGAAGTGGCTTGGGTCTCCGCACTTGCGTCGGCGGGCGCCCCCCCTGAGGGGGAGAGCGGCAGGGCATTGGAGTAGGGGAAGGTGGTGTCGCCTCCCACACCCGGGGAACTGGTCTCAGGGGCTGAGGTCCTCCTCATCTGTGTGGGGCAGGAACGGGACCTGGAGAGAGAGCAGAACGAGAGGAGAGAGGGGAGGGGGAAGAAACAGAGGGAGGAGAGAAAATGTAGGAGGGCTCTTCCGCCCTCGGGATCGCCGCCATGTGGTCCTCCGCAAGTCGGATAGCTTCCTCCAACGACGCCAGGGCGGTGGCACTGGACCTACTCCGCCATCCCTTTTGGCAATCGATTTGTGAACTGTTCCAGTACCACCTGGTCGATAATTCCCTGGATGTCGCGACCCCCCGCTAGCAGCCATCTTCGGCAGGCGTCATGGAGCCGCTGGGCAAAGGCAAACGGGCGGTCGGAGATCTCCAACTTCAAGCTCCGGAAGAGTTGATGACTTTCCTCCGGAGTGCGACCAACCCGTTGCAAGATGGCTCTTTTCAAATCTCCGTAGGCCAGGAGGCTCGATGCTGGCAGTTGTTGAGCCGCGAGCTGGGCTTCCCCAGACAATAGTGGGATCAGTCGGGCTGCCCATTGGCCGAGCGGCCAGCCCCAGATCTCGGCGGTCCGCTCAAACAAATCCAGGAAGGCCTCAGGGTCGTCCGCCGCCCCCATTTTCTGTAATGCTGGCGGGGGTAATGGCGTGTGAGTGTCCGGGGTCGCGGCTGAGGACGCCTCCTGGCTGAGGAGGCTCCGGATCGCCTGCCGGTCCTCGGCTTGAGCATGCAGGAGCTCGACAAACCGGCGGTCTTGATCGTGTTGGAGCTCAAGCAGCGTCTGTTGGTGGCTCTGATGTAGGCTGGCGAGGGCTTGGAGGATCTCCGCCAACTGGGAGGACTCTACGGGACGACCTCCATCCATCTTCGACCCAAACTTCAATCCTGGGTTTCGGCACCAGTGTAAAAGATGAGGCGAGAAGCAGTTTTCCTTCTTAAGGTGAGGCTTTATTTTTCCTCTTCACCACACCACTTTCCAGTTTTCCTTTTAAGCACTAAGCTAAATCCTATCACACACTGCTTTCACAAATAAACTTTCACTAACAATCCTTGCTCTGGCTCGGCTCTGTCGTGTCCAGTCTCTCTCTCTCGTCTGAGTGCTGCATGGCCCTATTTATGCCGCTCTCCCCGTGCTCACTGAAATTAGAGACAGGTGTTAGACATAATTTAGCTCAGGTGTAAGCGCCCTTACCGCATTCTCTCTCTCCGGAGAGATGCTTGACCATGCCCCCGCTGCCACAAGCTGATAGATCTTCAATGGATGCCTTTCCTATAGCACAACTCGGGGTGTCACATTACAACAATTCCTTGACACTGGCAGCTCATCAACAGCTTTCTTCTCTGTGTACCCACATGACAGACGATGAACATATCCTGCACTTGCTCAACTGCAAGTGTTTCAGCCTCATGCACCAGTACATCATAAGGTGTTCTGGTAAGTCTTTGTAGGATTCTCGAAGCAGCAAAAGGCTCCCTGCAAAATTTTTTGGCACAGGGATGCGCGACCCATCTTTGCTCGCACGCATCAAGTCTTGATTTGGTCAAAATGTACTTGAGCGAATTGTTATCCGTCCACACTGTAAATCTGTGTCCATGCAGTCAGTGGCTGAATTTATCGCATATGGCCCATTTCATGGCCACAAACTCGAGCCTATGCGCTGGATACTTAGACTGAGCATGATTCAGTGACTTTGAAGCAAAAGCAATGGGTCTTTGCAATAGGCAATAGGTCAACATTACAATCCTCTTGAACTTGGGAGATTACTGCACCAAGTCCACTGGTTGAAGCATCAACAGACAACAAAAATGGTCTTGAAAATTCTGGATGTGCAAGTAAAACCTGATTTACCAAAGCATCCTTCAAATTTTCAAATGCCTTCTTGCACTCATCTGTCCAATCATTAGGAGTGAGATTCCGAACTGCCCCTGACCTCTTCACACCCTTCCTTTTTCTAGGTTTCTTCTGACCGGTTGTCAGCTGAAAGAGATGCTTTGCTATCACAGAGCAATTCTCAATGAAGTGCTGATAATATACAACCATGCCTAAAAATTACCTGATTTTACCTGCAGAGGGGGTGACACCATTGGTCTCCATTAAGTCCTTCTCTGTCACATTCACAATGGCTTCGACTTTGGCTGGGTCGCTGGCCACTCCATCCTGTGAAACCATGTGATCCAAAAACTTCACTGACCTCCTCAGAAACCTGCATTTAGAAGGTGAGAGCTTAAAATTGTGGTCTTTGAGATGTTGAAACACCATCTCTAATCACTGTAAGCTTTCTTCTTCTATTTTACCAAAAACTAACAGGTCATCCAAATAGCAGCGGAGGCTAAAAAATTTCTGGTCACCGAAGACATTCAGCATCATTCTCATGAATGTTGCAGTGCTGTTGCAAAGGCCTTGCGGTAAGAGGTTATACTCGTGGAGACCAAGAGGGAAGTAGAATGCAGGAAACTTTTGATCATCCTCATGTACTGGGATGTTGTAGAACCCAGATGTCAAATCCATGGTACTAAACAAAGCAGCCCCACCCAAAGCTTCAAGCACATCCGCTTGGTGAGGAAGAGGATGAGCATCCTTCACCGTACAGTCTTCAACCACCGAAAGTCAGTGCTGATTTGTAAGTCTCCATTTTTCTTCCAATCTAAGACTAATGGTGATGCAAACTCACTACTTGATTTTCTAATGATCATTTTCGGCTCCATTTCATCCAGCGTTTCTCTCAACTTGTGATCAGTGAGCTGGTGAAAGTCTGCGATAGGGCAGACCAAAAGGCCTGTCGTCTGTTAAGCGGATTCGATGACAGAGCCCCTTTGCTTCACCACAATCCAAAGAATGGCTGGAAAACACACACTCATATTTTTTTAATTAGATCCGCTATTTATTTATTTTTGAAAATGAAGACACCTGACTATCTCTGCATTCAAATCTTTGAGCTCTAAATTGTCCAACCGACTGTCTCCAACAATGCTAGCACCAGACACTGAATTTTTGCTGTCAGCCTCCCACAAGAACTACCATGGCTCTCCTTACCCACATTCTGGCAAACTGCTGGGTCTGTGGCATGATCAAAATCTTCCAAGGCAATGCAAGGATAGACATCTGCAACTTTGGCATTTCTTCGCAGTACGATTTCTGAGTCGATATTTTTGTCGGGTTTATAATCTTTACTGGGAGCCACCCATCACCCCATAAAGGTGAGACTACTTTGCTGACTAGAATGTTGCGGTGTACACAACAAGACACACTTGGCTCGATGACAACCATGCTGCCCACTGAGAGTTTCAACTCTGATGGCAGATGGCCCCTAACAAGGTGCTCACCCATAGGCTGCAGTGTTACAGCAGACTTCAACTTTAAAGTGCCTACCTTTTAAGGAATGGTACTACATCTCCACCTCTCAATACTGGAGAGCATACTATATAGCATAAATTGGCTGTCTTCACTCTGGTTTGTGTTATCTGGCTTACACAAAACACTCCAAAAGCCCTCATTCGATTTAACATGTCTGATCAGAGGTTTCAGTACATTGGTACCGATAATCAGTTGGTCAACTTGTCCACTGACAATAAGAACAAGAACACTGAAACTGAACCCATATACCTCAAGTTTCAAACTGTACACACCTTCAGGACTAGTCTGCTTCCCACCACATCCAACCAGAACAATGTTTGAGGGAGACGACAATTCCTTGCTCAGAACTCCAGCATTCCTAAGTTGAGGGACCACCTCAGCCCTTAAAGTCATCGCCATGGAGCCGCTGTCCAACATCCCTTTCAGCTCAACTTTTCCCTGTACCAAAACACCGGTATAAAACAAACTGTCATTCTGAAAAATCTAAATTTTATCTTTACTTACACTCTCACAATAGAACGAGTACATTGGAGGCTTTCTAGTTTCCCTGAAATGCATCGGTCTCCTTTCGACCAGAGCTTTCCCTGGACACGCTCTTGTCACAGCTGTAGCTCACATGTTCAGTTGAAAAGCATTTAAGAAGAGATTTGCACATTCTGCAGTGGGCATTAGTTCTATGATCTTTACTACTACAAACTCTACACGGGCCTGTCTGTTAGTTTGATTAGGACAAGCACCATGCACAGACTTGGCATTACACACAAGAGCCTTTTCCAACATGGTCAAGACTTTGTCTAGTGCAGTGTTGGGTAAGTTACTCTCAAAAAGTTATTAATTACTAACTACTAATTATATCTTCTACAGTGTAATTAGATTACTGTACTAATTACTCTGTCTGAAAAGTAATTGCATTACTTATTACTAATTACTTTCTAAAACCCTTATCAACCGTAACCAGATGAAAAATACAAGGATAGACTTCAAGTTGTTCTTTTAATTCTTTCAAATAAATCATATAAAATCAAAGAAATTATTCATGAACCAGCCAAAGAATTTAAGGGGGATGCATTAAATTAAAAAACATACATTTTAACATTAGACATTAAAGCTACACTATGTAACTTTTGGCCCTCTAGCGGTTAAAAAATAAAACTGCATGTGTCTTGAGGAAGGACATTGTTTTGGTAATGACGTAAGTTGTGCTTCGGCTCTGCTCCTCTGCAGGGATGAATGTGCTTCGAGGTACCGGTGTACACTGGACACAGGACATCTTAGTGAAAACAGATTGAATAGACAAATAAATAACTAATGAAAGGAAAAGACGGATATCCGAAAACATGTCATCTGAGCAGGTAAGTGCCGTATCTTATGCTGTTGTTTTGACTTATTGGAAGCATTGATGTTTTGAAATAAATGACGTTACAAAAGTTAGGCAACGTTTGTTAACATTAGACACAATGATTGCTAGTCTGATAAGGTCAAATGTTGGTAAAATTTTTATAACCGCAGGATATTCTGGCCAAATAGACCACGGTAATAACTAATTTATAGATTGTCATTGTTACCAACCAGTGCCGCACACCAGAGCCATCTTGCAACGGGTTGGTTACCAACCATATCATTTCAAGACTCACATGTCCTTGGCTAGCATGTCACATGTCCTAGTACTAAAGGATTTATTTATATAAATTATTGCCGTTATAAAGAAAAATAAACACGTGTGCTAGCAAGTGAAAAGTTCTGCACCCATTACAGTATAATTATTGTATTTCACTAGTTGTGTGATTACACAACTATATATAAACCATATCAATAAAATACCTTACCTGTTGAGTAAGAAAAAAGCCATCTCCGGGTTGTTTTTTTTTTTTTCCTCTTCCCTTTTTCTCCCCAATTTGGAATTCCCAATGCACTCTAGGTCCTCGTGATGGCGTAGTGACTCACCACAATCCGGGTGGTGGTGGACGAATCTCAGTTGCCTCTGCCTCTGAGACCGTCAATCCATGCATCTTATCACGCGGCTTGTTGAGCGCGTTAATGCGGAGACCTAGCGCGTGTGGAGGCTTCACGCTATTCTCTGCGGCATCCACGCACAACTCACCATGTGCCCCACTGAGAGGGAGAACCACATTATAGTGACCATGAGGAAGTTAACCCAACGTGACTCTACCCATCCTAGCAACCGGGCCAATTGGTTGCTTAGGAAGCCTGACTGGCATCACTCAGCACGCCCTGGATTCGAACTTTCGACTCCAGGTGTGGTAGTCAGTGTCTTTACTTGCTGAGCTACCCAGGGCCCCCTCTTTTTGGTTCACGCTACTCCCATACACACGCTACAGTAGCCAGAGCTGATTTTCTCTGTGCACGGATATGATGTGACACGCACGGGCGAATGGCATATGTATGCAATTTCCCAGGAAATCCATCCCGACACCTCTAAAATATAAATCATTATTATGTGTTTATAAAAGTGTATTTTGGTGAAGACATGGTTTGGAAGATGGATTTTTGTTGCACTCTCTCATTAATAACATTTAGTTCTTTTTTAACAAAAAAAAAGTTACAAAAGTTTTGATTTTAAATTCACAATTGTTTTATATAGAATTGTTCTATAGTCTATACAGTATTTAACACAATTACAACAGAAGTAACTGTAATTAAATTAGTGAAAAATTAAGAGTAATCCCTTACTTTTCAATGAAAAAGTAATTTAATTACAGAAATTGATTAATTACTTAGTGTGGCAACGGGGGGTGTTCAAGTGTCCGTCCGGAGAGAGAGAAAGCAGTAAGTGTGCTTGCACCTGAGCTAGATTATGTTTAACACCTGTCTCTAATTCCAGTGAGCAGGGGGAGAGCGGCATATAAACAGCCATGCCACCAGCAACAGAGGGAGAGACTGGCACAAGGAAGGCCACGCTGCTACAGAAGCTGTTGTGTTTTGTGAAATTAAAGTGTTTAAGTTACTATGTGCATGTGAAGCTAATGAGTTTGTGAAGTTGTAAGCATCAAGGTGGCCAAATTAAACGCTTACCTGAACCTGGAAACCTCGCTTCCCTGTTCTCCTTTCCACTGAACAGTGTTACACTGGTGCTGAAACCCAGGAATTAAAACTGAAGTATCACCCCATGGAGTCCTCCCAGGTGGCTGAGATCCTCCAGTCCCTCGCCAGCATGCAACAATCCCACTAGCAATCGATGCTTGAGCTACAACAAGACCAGGAACGGCGCTTCTTTGAGATCCTACAGGCTCAAGCAGAGGACCGGCTCGCAATCTGGAGCCTCCTTGGCCAGGAGAATAAGAGAGCCGTAACCCCGGACCCCCGCAGCCAACTGCCTCCTCCCACACTTCTGAAGATGGGAGTTGACGACGATGCCGAGGCTTTCATCGATTTGTTCGAGAGAACCGCGGAAATCTGGGGCTGGCCACATGATCAGTGGGCGGCCAGACTCCTCCCCTTGCTGTCCGGGGAAGCTCAGCTTGCCACCCAACAGTTGCCGGCGACTAATCTCCTGGCCTATAATGACCTGAAAAAGTCCATCCTGCAGCGGGTGGGTCGTAGCCCGGAAGAGCATTGCCAGCTGTTCTGGACCTCAAAGCTGGAGAAGACCGCCCGCCCGTTTGCTTTTCCCCAACGGCTCCGAGATGTGTGCCGGAAATGGCTGCTGGTGGGGAATTGTGACGTCGCGGGAATTATCGACCAGGTGGTACTGGAGCAGCTGATCCATCGACTGCCAAGAGGAATGGCGGAGTGGGTCCAGTGCCACCGGCCAGCGTCGCTGGAGGAAGCCGTTCGTCTGGCGGAGGACCATTTGGCGGTGTACCAGAGGGCGGAAGAGCCCTCCCACTCTCTCTCCCCCTCCCCTATGTTTTCCCTGATCTTTTCCCCCTCCCCTTCTCCCTATCACTCTGCTCTTTCCCCAGAGCCCGTTCCTGCCCCACGGAGGCGAGGAGTCCTGCCACCGAAGCCAGTTCCTCGCGCATGGGGTTTCCCGTCGCCCACGGCAGCAACAGTACCCCGCCGCTCTCCCCTTCAGGTGGACGTGCCCGCCGACACAAGTGCGGGTGTGGCGCCTGGGCCGGCCTGCTGGAGTTGCGGGGACCCGGGACACTTCCGGGATCAGTGCCCTGTCATGGAGCTGGGAATGGTGGTCCGGATCCCCGACACTCCGCAGACTGCCCCCGATAGGGCTGGAGCGTACCGGATACCGGTAAGTATCAAGGGGGTACTCACCAAGTATTGGTGGACACGGGTTGTAATCAAACCACTGTCCACCGACGCTTGGTTCAACGCAAGGCTTTGGGCACAGCTAAAACAGTGAGGGTGAAGTGTGTGCATGGGGATATTCACAAGTATCCTGTGGTGACCCTTACGATTAAATTCCAGGGGAAAAAGCATAGAGTGGAGGCTGCGGTTGGTTCCTGCCTCACCCATCCGCTGATTTTGGGGACAGATTGGCCTGATTTTAGGAATTTATTGAAGGGAATTTGTGCGGATGGGTCCTGTACTAAATTAGGGAGATGTGAAATGTGCAATGTGCAGGGGAGGCGGAGGCAGAGCCGGGGCCGTCCTCGACAGCTCCACGTCATAATGACTTATCAGGGAATTCCCTGAGGGAGATTTCCCTTTGGAGCAGTCACAAGACGAAACCCTCAAACACGCCTTCGACCAAGTGAGAGTCATCGATGGTCAACGACTCCAGCCGGACATCGCCCTTTCATACCCCTATTTTGCAATTATAAATGAGTGGTTGTATAGAGTGACACAGGACGCTCAGACAAAGGAAGATACAACCCAACTTTTGATACCATGGAGCCGTCGGGAAATGGTATTCCAGGCGGCTCATTATAATCCCATGGCGGGTCACGTAGGAGAAAGGAAAACACTGAACCGTCTAATAGCCCGCTTCTATTGGCCGGGCATTGGCGGCGATGTCTGCAGGTGGTGTGCGGCATGCCACGAATGTCAGCTGGTTAACCCACCGGCCACCCTAAAAGTGCCATTGCACCCTCTTCCGTTGATCGAGGTCCCCTTTGAAAGAATTGGAATGGACCTCGTCGGGCCATTAGAGCGGTCAGCACGCGGACATCGCTTTGTATTGGTCCTAGTGGACTATGCAATGCGATATCCGGAAGCAGTGCCTCTTCGCAACATCTCAGCATGCAGTGTTGCGGAGGCACTCTTCAAAATAATCTCCCGGGTGGGGATTCCGAAAGAAATCCTCACCGATCAAGGCACAACGTTTGTCACGGACACTACGTGAGCTGTACGAATTATTGAGCATTAAATCGATTTGCACCAGTGTGTACCATCTGCAAATGGATGGCCTGGTGGAACGATTTAATAAAACCCTTAAAAACATGATTTGTAAGTTTGTGCACGATCGATGCTAGAAATTGGGATAAATGGCTCGACCCCCTGTTATTTGCAGTACGAGAGGTCCCGCAAGCCTCCACTGGCTTCTCCCCATTTGAGCTGCTGTATGGGCGATGCCCATGTGAAGTGCTTGATGTATTGCGAGAGGCCTGGGAGGAGGGACCTTCAAATAGTAAGAATGAAATTCAATACGTTCTTGATCTTAGAGCCAAACTCCACACTCTGGGGCAACTAACACAGGAGAATTTGCTCCAAGCTCAAGAATGACAGCGCTGACTGTATGACAGGGGAACTCAGCTAAGGGAATTTGCACTGGGAGATAAAGTCCTTGTATTACTTCCCACATCGAGCTCTAAATTACTCGCCAAGTGGCAAGGGCACTTTGAGGTCACACGACGAGTGGGGGATCTCGATTATGAGGTTAAACGAACCGATAGAGGGGGCACACGTCAAATATACCACCTCAACCTCCTGAAACTGTGGAGGGAGGCGGTCCCTGTGACGTTGGCTATGGTAGTTCCGGAGAGGGTGGAAATTAATTTGAATAACATTAACCTTCTCAATCATAGATAAATGTAATGAAGCCCACCTACTCACATCACCTGAAAAACTTTTTATTAAAGGGTCAAAATGAACTCTAACTAAATCACACAAATTTTGGGAATAAAATGCCCAAATATTTAATGCCCTGTTTGGGCCACTGGAAGGTACCCAGCTGAAAATCCATTACAGGGCAGTACGCTGTCAGTGCTAAAGCTTCGGATTTAGACCAATTGACTCTGTATCCTGAGAATTTAGAAAAGGAATTAATAATTCTGTGGAGGCAAGGCACAGATCTAGTGGGGTCAGAGACGAATAATCAAATATAATCTGCGTAAAGCAGAAGCTTATGCACCAGACCTCCTGCCATCACTCCTGGAAAATCCTCCTCCTTTCTTATCATGGCTGCTAATGGTTCCAGGGCAAGACAGGACAATAATGGGGAAAGAGGGCAACCCTGCCGGGTGCCCCTATCCAGAGTAAAATAATCTGAAATTAATCAATTTGTTTGTACCGCCGCTACCGGATGTCTATAGAGTAACTTAATCCATTCAATAAAAGTATTCCCAAACCTGTACATTTCCAAAATCGTAAAAAGATAACCCCATTCTACCATATGAAATGCCTTTTCGGCATCAAGTGAGATGGCAGCGACCGGAGTCTGATCATTCGCCACTGACCACATGATATTAATTAGACACCTGATGTTATCAGAAGAGCTACAGCCCCGAATAAACCCCACCTGATCTATATGTATAAGAGATGTCATAACTTTACTTAATCGGTTAGCCAAATTTTGGACAAAATTTTAAAGTCTAGCTGGATCAGGAAAATTGGACAGTAACTCTTACACTCGCTTGGATCTTTGTCCTTTTTAAGAATCAGACTGATCCGGTCTTGTGTCATGGTTGGCGGAAGTTTTCCATTCTTTAATGATTCCATATAAACGTATAACAAAAGTGGAGCCAGTTCTGTAGCATAAGTTCTAAAAAATTCAGCGGCAAAGCCATCTGGCCCCGGAGCCTTGCCTGAAGGCAGGGCCTTAATTACCTCATGAAGCTCCTCCAAGTTTATCTCAGAATCAAGATAATTTTTTTGCTCAGCTGTCAGTTTAGGAAGATCTAATGGTTCCATAAAGTTTCTAATATCTTCATCAGTAGATGAAGATGTGGAACTATAAATATCAAGATAGAATTCTTTAAAAGCATTATTAATATCAATGGCTGAGGTAAATATTTCACCATCAGCAGATTTTACTGAGGGAATGGTAGAAAAAGACTCTCTCTGCTTTATATATCCAGCAAAAAACTTCCCTGCTTTGTCCCCTGACTCAAAGTATGACTGTCTTGCCCCGAATAGCCAAAACTCCACCTTCCGTGACAAAATAGTATTATATCTGTATTTCAATTGGTTCAGTTCTCTGAGGCCATCAGACGACAGTCGGCGCTTCAGCTCTGTCTCAGTACTTTTAATATTCTCTTCCAACTCCACGAGTTCTCGTGCTTTGGATTTTTTGATGAATGAGGCATACTGTATGATCCGACCCCTAAGAACTGCCTTAAGTGCCTCCCAAGCCACTCCCACAGAGGATACTGAGGACCAGTTGGTCTCCATATAAACACTGATTTCAGCCATTAGCATTTGTTGGAAATCAGGATTTTGTAAAAAAGGATACATTAAAGCACCAACTATATGATTTCTTTTTCTCCGTATTATCTCTAAACTCACCAGGGCATGATCTGAGACTAAAATATTTCCAACTGAGCAATCAACAACAGATGAAATGAGGGACTTGGATATATATATATATATATATATATATATATATATATATATATATATATATATATATATATATATATATATATCTATTCTAGAATAAATCTTATGGACTGATTAAAACAATGTATAGTCCCCAACAGATAGGTCCAAAAGTCTCCAGATATCTGTAAGACCAAGATTTTTACACATCCTGTGAAGCATCAATGTTGGTCAAGGGGACTTGCACACTTTTGCTCCACTATGATCAAGGACTGAGTCCATCAATAGATTAACGTCTCCTCCCAATATTATATCATGATTGGTGCCAGCGGCTTGCAACATCCCTTCAAGATCTATAAAAAAAGCTCTGATCATCAATGTTAGGTGCGTAAATATTAGCCAAATTCAAACTTTGCCCCTGAATTTCAGCTAAAACAATAATGATTCTTCCTAATTTATCTTTAATCTGTTTGAGACATTTGAATTGTAGAGGTTTGCTTATCAATGTAATGACTCCCCTGCTCTTACTTGAGCCAGCACTAAAGAAAACATGTCCACCCCATATCTTCCCAAATTTTTCAGCTTCTTACGGGGAAAGATGTGTTTCTTGAAGAAACACAATATCATATTTCTTACGTTTAAGAAAAGAAATAACCTTCCTTCTTTTTATGGGGTGCCCCAACTCATTCACATTCCATGTGGAGAGAGACAATCCGCTCATATTAACATTTGACATTTTGACATATTAGAAATTGTGTGTCAAAAATAAAATTATAAAGACCACATTCCCCATTAGTGCAACAATCAAACCCCGAACATTCCCCCGAACCAAACAAACAGAAAAACGATAAAACATGTGCATGAACTCCACGCACGAAAGCGCCAACTGGTGTCCATCCCTCCAAACTCAAAGAGTCCATGTACGCCTGCGAGAGTCCCCGCGACATCTTTGCCATCAGATTGCTCAAGTCCGGTGATTCTATACAAATTTTGTGAAACAGAATTACACAACAAAAGATAATCTATAAAACAAATGCCAGCCAATAGGCAGAATAAACACAAAAAACGTGTAGATTCATACACAAAACTGTCTCGAAGGTGCGATCCTTCACAAAACAAACTCCGGCCTGTAGCAGAACCACCACAAATAAAAAAATAATAATAAATAAATAAATAAAAATAAAAATAAAATATTAATAAAGCCGTTCAGTTTCCTCGGACATTCAAACAAGTGTTCAGTGAGCCGGCTGTTTCATAAGTGCAGCAAATGACAATCATTCCAATGTCCTGCAAAAAACATTCCACGAAACACACTCCATCCAATAGGAGGCATAAACACAAAGAATGAGCAGATTCCTCCATAACTGTCCCAAAGGAGTGTTCTTCCACAAAACAAACTCCAGCCACTAGGCGGAACCATCACAAAAAGAAACATCCTCGGATGGCCAAAGGCATGTTCAGTGAGTCAGTCCATCTGGTGGCACCTGAGAAACATACCATGACTTCCTCAATCCATTGGTTTTATGAAAGACAATTCTTGTTGTGGGCAGGTAAATATTTTGCAGCCATCCTTAGTATCAATTCTCAATTTGGCCGGGAACTTCAGTGTAAAAGCTTCCCTTCATCGATGCAAGATGTTTCTTGAAGGAGCGTTAATCCACAAAACATACTCCAGCCGCTAGGTGGGATCAACACAAAAAGAAACAAAAATTGCGCCCAGCTTCCTCAGACAGTCAATAGTAAGTATAGCGAGTTAATCCACTCTGGGGCCACCTGAGAAACACCAAATGGCTTACTCACCCATTGTCTCTATGAAAGACAATGCTTGTTGTGGGCATGTAAATATTTTGCGGCCATCCTTAGTATCTATTCTCAATTTGGCCGGAAACATCAGTGCAAAAGCAATCTTCCATTGATGTAAGAGTTTCTTGCATTCCTTGAATCGATCACATTTCTCTCTTGTCGAATTCACAAAATCTGGGAACAAGAAAATGCTGTGGTTTTTCCAAGAAAGCATTCCTTTGCACCTCGCCTCACGCAACACAAGATCTTTATTGGATGATCTCAGAAATTTGACCAGAATTGATTGGGCCTGTCTCCCTCAGCAGATCTCTGAGCCGGGACTCTGTGAGCTCGCTTATGGCCTGTTATGTCGAGCAGCCTCAGAAAGAGCTTGTCTAGGAATTTCACCATATCTCTCTGCCTTCTTCATGCTCAGGAATTCCAACAATTCAGATGTTATTCCGGCGGCTCCTTTTCTCAAATTCTTCCAGTTTTTCAAAAAAGCGCTCTAAATCAACTTTGGTCGCCAGCGGTTTATCAGATAATTCCTTCTCCGATGACTCCAGATAATCGATCCATTTCTCGACATCCGACAATCTTGTAACCAACTCAGAAAACTTTGTTTCCATTGCCGTAATCGATCGACATATTACAGCGAGATCCTCCAACTCAGCAACAACTTTCATCAGCATCACAAACATGTTGGACAGTTGACGCTGGATTCCTCCCGCTGCACCGTCCAAACCGAGTCCCTGGTCTGCAGGCCCGTCAGAGGTTTCAGCTTGAGCATGTAAGTGTCTTTTAATATCTCCAGAGCCCGAGGATTTTGACTTCTTTGCCATGTTGACTTCAAAGAACAGATATGTAGAAGGGTGTATCGAATCTCACCAGATTATAACATAAAAATAATTAAAAACTAGCAAAGTGTGCAGAGCCCATCATTCACACGTCCGCTACTCGCATGGCATCACATGACTCCCCTATCGGGATAGTTTTGAATAAACATCACAGCAAGTTCCCTACTTTGATTTTCCAAAGTTCTACCCTCCCCTCTAAGGCTGTTCTCCACCACCTCTGCCACTTTGTTCAACCTTATCCAGTAATCCAATGAACTCTTATTACTGGGGTATGGTTTCACAGAGTAAAAGTCAGCTAGAGGGATTCCTGAACTAATGGAATCACTGAAATGTTGTTTCAAAACTGTAAACACAGCATCAACAGTCGGGGTTATGGTTCTGATACGCATCCACAAATTTATTATTTCTCTGGCCTTCCCCATGAGCCTATTCATCACTTCTTCAACCATTTCTGCATTTGTCACTTCCTTTTTGTTAAGGTAAACTCTCATCATCACTCCAGAATAGAGCACTTATCTGAACAGTCTCCACGGAAATACGACAGAGCTGCTGCCTCAGACTTCAACACCAAATTCAGCTTGGATGCATCTATGATGGTCGTATTTGGCTGCTCAGTGTCAGGAGCCCTAGCAATTTCTCTAAAGGAATTACTAGGTGGCGGATTCGCATGTGCATTCTGCAGCAGACTGTCCCTAACGGATTCACCGATTTCAGATCCAATCTGTCTGAAAAGATTACTCATTTTATTTGTTAACTCTGATTCAGAATTTGCATACTCTGGACTGCCAGGCTTTGTAATTGTACTACAGCACATTTAAAATCTGGCATCAGCAGATAATCGAACTGTCCCACCCCTCTCTGCGCTTATGTGCTTAGGACCCATGAACAGTAAACTTCTGTCAGGTGTAGCCAGTAATGCACCCTGCCCTCTACCAGCCATCATTACGTTGTATTCAAATGCTGACCTTACCTCTTTACCATTTGCCATTCTAGTATTGTTTTCACACACACACAAATTAACTTGAATGCTAATTGATTTGAACTTGACACACAAAATGAATTGTCCTTAAATCCTTTGTAAGGTACTGTCAAGAAATCAGTGAAGAAATCAGAGTCCAAATCAGTGAATGATGATTCACTCCACTCACACAGTTCAGTGACGACGCCGACACTCTCCCAGGGAAAGGCCTCCATGCTCGCAGCGTCCCCGGTGGTTGGCTGTCAGCTGACCGGACGACGGCTCACAGCACCAGTCTGTAGCGGGTTTACTTCTGCGTTGTGTTGTCTTACACAATAATGAGGCTCTGACGGTTTATTTAATTCACACTCCTCTGCACTCTTATTACGCAGGGGTACAGCAAGAAAGAATGAAAAATAATTATAATATAACAATTATAACAATATTTGTATAGTATATATAATGACAATGTATGATATGTCCATATAAGATATGATATAATAACAAAAGTATATAAAGTATTACAAAGATTAGGAATATTCTATTAATTTCTCAAATGCCCCAAATTATAATAAACATCTATACGATTAACAATAATAAAAGAACCATGATCCATTTACATACCTGCATTGAAAAACAACACAACATCAGGCATCTCTCATGGTGCACATATCTTGCCTGGCTGTGCTGTTAATCATCAAATAATTCCTAACTTAAGTACAATTGATATGAGAGAAACTGACTTTTCACATGTCAAATGGATCATACAAAAGAAAACACAAATGCAATATTGTACTTTCACAAGTATATATATAAACTTTTTATGGAGTAACACCACGTGAAACTACCGCGTGAAACTGCCAGGGGCAGTTTTATGATTTCTGAGACCCCAAGCAACCGACCAACCGGGGGCCCCATTTCGAAAATGTTACTTAAAAAATTACATTAAAATGTACTTGAAACAGAATTACAACCAAACAATACATCGACAAAGGACTATAGCAAACATGAGGGCTTAAATACACTGACAAGGGAAACACATGACAAAGACAACCAATGACAAGACTTAACAAATAAAACATGAACCATTGAAAAGACAAGACTGATAACAAGTTAACAAGACAATAAGCCAATGAGAACAAGACACATGAACAAGAGGAAAACAGGATATCACATGACTAGACAAGGCAGTGAACTCATTTCACAATAAGACATGAAAACATGAAACAAGAACACAAAAATACGTTACATATCCCCCTCTACGGGCGGCTCCTGATGTCCAAAAACAAAAAGTTAATAAGGGAGCTAGATAGGGGGAACTAGGTGGCTCTGCAGGCCACAAGGGATCCGGCGGCCAGCTGGTAAACCATGGCAGACCAGGCATGACTACAGAAGGCCATGGCGGAGCAGGCGAAGGGTCCAGAGACTGGCGTGGACCAGGGCAGAGCCAGTGGCCAGAGAAGTGGCTCCAGAAAGGGAGCAGGATCCAGCGGTTTGGGTGGTGGCTCCAGAAAGGGGGCAGGGTCTGGTAGAGTCTCAGGATGTGGAGCCACAAGGGATAGAGCAGTGTGTTTCAGGAGGCAGAGCGGACGGAGTCACAGGAAATGGAGACTCAGGGGGCGAAGCTGCAGGAGGTGGAGGCTCAGGGGACGGAGCCGCAGGATGCAGAGGCTAAGAGGTTATGGCATTATAGGACTCAAAGTGTTCAGGGTTCAGAGCAGCTAGGGACTCGGAGAACAAGGCACTAGGGAACTCAGAGCTCAGAGGCCAGGGAAGCTGAGGGTTCGAGGGGCAGGGCCATGGGAGACAGAATTTCGGGGAGCTGGACAGGCTCATCGAAAGCCTCGGGGAGCTGTTCAGGCTCGTTGATGACCACTTTGGCAGCTACTGGAAAACGGCCTCCATGGCCGGGAGTGCTAGCAGGAACTGGGTAATGGCCTCCGTAGCCGTGGGCACTGGCAGCGACTGGGTAATGGCCTCCATAGCCATGGGCACTGGCAGTGACAGGGGAACGACCTCCATGGTCATGAGCAGGGGCAGTGACAGGGGAGCGACCTCCGTGGCCGTGAACACGGGCAGTGACAGGGGAGCGACCTCCGTGGCCATGAACACGGGCAGTGACAGGGGAGAAGGAGCCCTTCTCTTACTCCTCCACTTCTGGATGGCCTGGAACACTGCTGTGGGAATGGCCTCCGTGGCCGAGGACGCTGGCACTGGGACGGACGAGGCTTCAGGTGCTGGCTCTGGGATGGACGAGGCTTCAGGTATTGGCTCGTCGACCGTGGCAGGTCATGGTAGGCATGGCAGGTGTGGCGGCCATGACTGGGAACTCTGGCTTGCTGGTTACTGTAGGAGGAATGCTGATTTCCTCATCAGCCACTCCCACAGTGAAAGTCGAATAACTCAGGAGCAGGGCAAATTCAATATGTTTTTGTAGATTCCAATCTATTCACCCGGTGGCATCAAGGAATAGATGAGCTCATTGAGTCCAGCATGAAAAAACTGCTTCAGGGAGACTTCGAAACTCACCCGGTCGCAGAGTCCACAGAATTCCACCACAAATTCCTCTATGGGACGAACCCCTTGACGTAGTGCCACTGCTGGGTTCATTTTTGGTTGAGTATTCTGTAACATTCTGGCAGGCTGAAGACAGGAACAGATGGAGACGAAGTAGCTGAAGCGTGAACCCAAGTGCAATTTATTTAGTGCTTGTATCCAAACATGAAACAGAGTTACAACCAAACAATACTTGACAAAGGACTATAGCAAACATGAGGGCTTAAATACACTGACATGGGAAACACATGACAAAGACAACCAATGACAAGACTTAACAAATAACAAGACAACAAGACTACTAAAACATGAAACAATGAAAAGACAAGACTGATAACAAGTTAACAAGACAATAAACTAATGAGAATAAGACACATGAACATGAGGGAAACTGGATATTACATGACTAGACAAGGAAGTGAACTCATTTCACAATAAAAGACATAAAACATGAACATGAATCTAAACATGAAACAAGAACACACAAATATGTCACACACACACACACTTGAAGTTACAGCGAGGCACTTACAATGGAAGTGAATGGGGCCAAGCCGTAAATGTTAAAATACTCACTGTTTCAAAGGTACAGCCATAAGACATAAACAATATGTGTGTTAACGTGATTTTAGTGTGATAAAATCACTTTCTAACCTTTTCTGTGTAAAGTTATAGCCAATTTTACAACTTCATTGCCATGAAGATGTTGTCAACAAACCCTAAAACGACTGTAAAAATGACGATTTAAACAACTTTACAGCTCAAAAACAAAACAAAATCAAAAAACAAGTATGAATTTTGACAGAAGAATTAATGCAAGTGCTTTTATAAAATTATCAGTCACATTTCTGCTATAACCCCTCTGACCACTAGCTACACTCAGCTTAATTGTAAGTGCCTCGTTGTAACCCAGATTTTTGCTTATTTTAAAGAAAATGAAATTTAAGAAAATGTTGTGGTAATCAACATTATTCCATACAGTTGCTTGAGCTTAACTTGTACTGAACCTTGAATATTCCTTTAACAGCCTATGAGGGTTAATGGAGGGGCATATGTTGGGCCTACTTTTTCACCATCCATCTAGGTCAGGTTTAAAGATACGGGACAAATTCTCATCATTTCCTCTACGACCCAGTATTTTACGGGACGGATGGCAACACTACAAACATCACAAAAAAATAAATAAAACAGGGTTACATATGAACATCCTATTCTCTTTTCCTACTCATTCTCTTTCTGTAATTTCCCAATACTACTGCTCAATTTCTAATTGTTTTGCTTTTTAAGAGTGTATATGGTTCTACAACTGTAAATCGGTTAATTTGATAAACTGTGAAAGATTTAAATTCACCGACATGTCATTCATTAAGACAACTTACGAAAACAATACATTTAAATCATTTTATTATCTCATTTCAGTTCTTACAAAAATATGACAAAATAAAAGAAATATTTCCATTTCCTAATATTGTTTTCTTTAATAAAGAAAAGTTTTACAGTGGAACATTGGAAGAGCTCATGATAGGTTTGTGAGGTTGCCTTCAGAGAGGGAATTCTGCACACACGTGACCCCTCTCAACACAATCACTTCATATTTCACAGTTAGACTGAATGCAAAGCAGTTCTTACACAACAAACATAAGCAGCCTCATAATGCTTCCAACTATCAGTTGTAGCTTAACTATTCACATCATTAATTTAAAGACAACAAAAATGTGAATGTTTTAGGCCAGAGCTGAGAGTTTGACTTAATAAACTGGAGAGATGTTCATGATGTGCCTTGATGAAACAGTAATGACCAAATATTCCAGAAGACTCGGGTTTCTGAGATCATACCTTGATCTATCATATTGCAGAGTTCAGTTTATTACAGAAAACAACAAACAAAAAAGGTCTCTTACCATCAATCACAATCACAAGAAACAGCAACTTTCTTCAGCAACTTTTATCTTTCCCTCTATGCTGAATGTGATTCTTCTGGTCTATCAGTTAGGAAACCTGAGTTACTCTTTCAATGAATGCGTATTAGTGAGTTATTACATACAGATAAAGACTTCAGTTCAATAGAGGTTGAGGGATTTTGACTATCAAGGGAATGTCATACTAAAAAAACGAAGGTCAATTTTAGGTGGCAGACACCTCATCCCTGGGAAATAAAATGGATGCTGCTGTTACTGCAGGAAAGAAGAAAAAAAACACCCATATATCTAAACTACACAAAAACGTATGTACCATATATCACAGGATTCTTAGTGCATGATATGCAAGGTTCTCAAAGGAAGTATACTGCTGTTTGAGGCCAGGTGGTTGTAATATTGGATGAATTTGTCAATTAAATTAAATCACAAACAATTTGAACAATTATCACGATGAATGACTTAAACGTAATAAACATACTTAAAATGTAAGGACTAAAATACATAAATACATTTTTTTTTTTTGCAGTTTCCAAATCACCTTTTAGGCCAAAATATTATTGAACAAATAAATAACAAATGCATAGTTTATGTTTTTTCCCCTATAAGAAACTATAATATAAAAATGTAATTTCCACTTTCTTGTTTAGGCACCTCTCATTTCTTCCTAACCGTAAAATTAACACCTTATTATCTTTACACTGATTCAACTGCTTCACAGAAACCCTTCACATGGTATGACACTGAGAATTGTGTAGTGGGTTTTTTGAGAGCAACAACTAAGCACATTGTCTTAAGGTAATACCTTCCCTTTGTTGCTCAGGACATACAGTGCATTCAGAAAGTATTATGTCAATGTGATATTTCAGTTTATATATATATATATATATATATATATATATATATACATATATATATATATATATATATATATATATATATATATATATATATATATATATATATATATATATATATATATATATATATATATATATATATATATATATATATATATATATATATATATATATATATATATATATATATATATATAAATATGCAAAGTTATCAAATATCTGGATTTTGCTCTGTCATTATGGGGTATGGAGTGTAGATTGATGTGAATTATTTTTTTATTTTTTTTAAAAGCATTTTAGCATAAGGCTTCAACATAACAAAATTTGAAAAAAACAAAAAAAAATGAAGGGGTCTAAATACTTTCTATATGCACTGTACTTAGGACACTAAGAAAAAATGAATTTCTTTCAAAAACACATCTTCAAACTGCCTGTAAAGACAGAGACCAGTGCATTTTCCTTTTTTCTTCACATTTAAATCCGAAGCACGTGCTTAGCATCCTTGAGGGGTTTCAATAAAATGAGACTTTCAAAACAATGCAAAGGTAAATATTAGACTTTCAGTAAATAAAAAAATAAGAAAAAATTACATAAATACAAATGAAGGTAGGCATGAATAAATTCAAGTTGGCAACAAATAATTAAAATTAAGTAGAATATTTAAGTAGTGTATTTATAAATTAAATCCAGCATTTTTATATGTAATGAGGCAGGGTAGTAGTCGCTGTTTTAATTTTCTTGCAAGATAACATCAATATTTAATCATCAAATATATTATTATGCAATGTCTCTGAATCTGTTTTCCTACCTAACTGCCATGGTGCAATGACACATTTGTCTTAAGATGTCTTAACACTTCTTGCTTAATATTTAGCAAGGATAAAGTCTGCTCTTATGGTAATGCATCAGCTTAAAGGTTCAAAACAGAGCTGTAATGTTAACAGTAATTGTGGTGAAATGCATTGTGATGACCAGCAAAATCAGGAGATGCTGGCTATGTTCAGAATGGAAAACTAACATACTACTTTGTTTTTGTTGCTGAATTAAAAAAAAACCTTCTTCAATTAACACTTTAGCCAGTAATTTTATTAACATGTATCTTTTCATTTTTACAGTACCGTGCAATGTGATGAGGTCACGTGACACAAAATTGTAGGCAGTATCCAGTGCATACTGCGTAGTATTCAGTAAGCTGTATGTTAGTATTGCATTCCGAATATAGCCACTTATTTTCAAAGGTAGATCCCGAAACCTACAAACTGGCTTCCCCTGCTGCCAGGGTGTATAGTGCTGAACAACAGGATAAAACAGATATAAGAATTTTAGACATAAATAATCATCATCACACACAGACATACGCACACCCCACTCTATCATTTTCTCTTCGCAGTTTTCATTATTATGTTTCATCATTATATATATATATATTTTTTTATTTTTTTTTTCCTCTTTGGAGGCTTCACGCTTTTCTCCACGGCATCCACACACAATTCCGACGCGCCCCACCGAGAGTGAGAACCACACATTATAGCGACCACAAGGAGGTTACCCCATGTGACTCTACCCTCCCTAGCAACCAGGCCAATTTGGTTGCTTAGGAGACCTGGCTGGAGTCACTCAGCACGCCCTGGATTCAAACTCGTAGTCAGCGTCTTTACTTGCTGAGCTACCCAGGCCCCCCTATGTTTCATCATTATTATTTTTTCTCTTAAATTACATGTCCACATAGTAGTTCCAAAACATCCCTCAACAAACCATCATCTCACATAATCAACGTGAAAATATTGCCATTTAGGGCATGGCCTGGTATTCAGTATGGACCCACTTTATTAAACCACTTGTACTTTTTTGCTTGTTAAGTTGCTATTGCTCTACTAAACCATCTGTTTTAAATATACCAAAGTTTCAGGCCTAAAGTCACTCACAGTCAGCATGCACTGCTGCATGTCTGATTATTGTTTTTGTGGTATTTTAGAGATTGTATGGTAGGATTTGTATAACATTTGTGGGAACTGATTTTTAGTTTTGTATGTTTCCTACTTACAACCCATTAAAATGTTGACAATTATCAGACTAGTGATTAAACATTGCACTTTAAAAATGGTCAGAAATGCAGCTCATGCCTTTCTAATGGGGTTGCAATGCAAAAAGCAATGTGTGTGTGTAAATAAGTGTACATGTGTGTGGAGGGGATTCTTCTGGAAGACAGCAAAGCAGTAACCATTATGGGGCGAATTCACTAAACAGTTGCGCCACTTTAGCGTTCAGTATTTCAGTAAAAAACACTGTCTTATTCATACATAATGAATGGCTTACAGGTATTTCTGTACATTAAAGCTGAAGTGTGTAATTGTTGCACCACTAGCTCACTAAACAGAATTGCAACACAACTGTGGTTGCACAGAGTCCCGCCCCAAACTTCCACGACTGGTTGAGCCAATGTTGCTGTATCAGATGGAACGGGCTGCTCAAGCAAACAAAAGAATTTTTTGATAGCGCAACAGAGCCACTTTTTGGTGAGTAAACCTACAAATGGCTTACTTAGTTGACCCATGAATTCACGTTAAAGGAATGGTTCACCATAAAATGAAAATTCCCTCATCATTTACTCATGCCATTCCAGATGTGTATGACTTTCTTTTTTCTGCAGAACACAAATGAAGATTTTTAGAAGAATTTCTCAGCTCTGTAGGTCCATACAGAGCTGCATTGTAGGTACTTACAATGCAAGTGAATAGTGACTTTGAATCAAAACTCTGAAGCTCCTAAAAGCACATAAAGGCAGCATATAAGTAATCCATACATATGACCACACTATGCGCATGCGTCAAGCGCAATGAAGTGTAATAGAGCTCTAAATCATGATCGTGCCTAGAAACTGCAATGGCAAAATAAAAGTTATATTTTGGTCTGTGCTCACCCAAAATCAATTAGATTGCTTCAGAAGACATGGATTAAATCATTGGAGTCGTATGGATTACTTTTATCCTGCCTTCATGTGAATTTTTGAGCTTCAAAGTTCTGATCACCATTCACTTACATTGTATGGACCTACAGCGCTGAGATATTCTTCTAAAAATCTTTGTGTTCTGCAGAGGAAAGAATAAATGATGAGAGATTTTTCATTTTTGGGTGAATTATTCCTTTAAGCTGGGATAAGATATAAAAAAAATTACATTGAAAAATGTACACATCAGATTTAAATAAACAACGCTATCAGTGGCTGCAATTATTTCTTAGTGAATTCCCCCCAACTTTTTTTCTCTTAACAGCTTCCAGGTCAGGTCTTGCACAGTCTAAAAAAACAGGAGAGGACCTTCTGCTTTCCACTCTCCCTCCCTCTGTGTTACTATGTAGTTGCTCACACATGCGTTTTACTGGCGATCACTTTGTAGTTACATCTTTGTGCCTGACGGCTCAGCATCAGATGAGGATCCATTCTCCACATTCTCTCCACAAGGGGATGGGATCTCATCCGGAACCCCATTGAGGTCGGACTTTGTGGTTGGCTTGTCCTGCACCTGTCCCGCCTCCCCTGGTTTTGAGGGCTGAGCCCCATTTACACATGCCCCTCCTTCTGATTTCCCAAAGTTAAAAAGTTTCCCAGGGTTGAAGGACTTGTTGGGTGACTGGGACCTATCTGCCCTCTCCTGGAGTGGAGGAACTGTTGATGCACTTGTGGAAGCAGTTGCTGCCTCCTTCTTATTTTCAGGAGACTTCAGGAACTTGAAGCTTAGGAAACCCGGTAGTTTGGGCTCAATCCCCGTGGGCGACTGTGGTGAACGGGCTGTGCCAGAGGAGAACTTGTTCTGCAAAGGGATGATCTGTTTCAGTTTCATGACATTGTTGTTACCCAGAAGTGAACTGGGCCGCTTGGGTTTTTCCCCTGCAGAAGCGCCTCCCCCACCCCCTGGTCTGGATTTGCCACTCTGGCTCTTGTCGTGGTGGTGATCTCCACCCGAGGAGTCCGGGCGGCCATCGTCTCTATCACGCCGGGCCTGATACTCTGCCTGACGCTGCCGCTCCTCTTCCTCGCGCTTCCTCCTCTGCTGCTGCTGGAAATGCTGCTGTGCTTGTCGCTCATGCCTCTAAAATAACACACACACACACACACACACACACACACACACACACACACGTTGGTGCGGCTATCTTTATGAGGACTCTCCATAGACATAATGATTTTTATACTGTACGAACTACAGACTATAGATTACAGAACTATAGATTCTATCCCCTAAACCTAACCCTCACAAAAAACTTTCTGCATTTTTACATTTTCAAAAAAACATAGTTTAGTATGTTTAAGTGATTTGAATTATGAAGACACTAGAAATGTCCTCATAAACCACATTTATAGCATAATACCCTTGTAATTACCAGTTTGTAACCTAAAAAAATTTCCTCGTAAACCACCCAAACCCGCCTACACACACACACACACACACACACCAACAATGAATAATACAAGCATTTATGCTGGACTCATCTGTTCCAAGTAAAAAGGTCTACAATTACCTTGCCTTGTTAATATTCTTACTCCTCCTCCTGCCTTTGTAATTTTAAATTTAAAATCTTAACCTGTATATACTGGTTTATTGGCGTGAGTGGATATTGGAGTAAAATCATTTAAATCAACCTCAGAATAAAAGGATTAAATAACACAGAAATAAAAACAAATACAGAAACGATTATAAGAATAATCAAATTAAAGAAAATGTAATATTTCACAAAACACAAAATAACACTTTTTATTACCTATTACGTCAAATTAATAATTCAGAAATAATAACATTAGTGATTGTTATTTGGCATGTTGAAATGGCTCTTATAACTATAACACAATTACATTTACAACACAAAAGCACAGTCTTGTTTATAGAATGTACTGTAAGTAGCCATTTAGTTCACACTTTTCTCCAAAGTGCAATTTTATCCAACTTACCTTTGGAGGATTTAAATGTGCTACCACTCAATTACCAGCCCTGATCTTGAACCACTAGGCCACACTTACGTATATAGAACATACAGTAGGCCATCAAAGACCACTCAGGTGGGAGTAACAATGCCCCAGGATTCAGTGGGATATTACCTTGAACGCCTCTTTTCGCTGAAACTCCAGTTTGGCCATTTCCTCTCCCACCCAACTGGGAATGTCTGGTATTGCTACATGAATGATGTACTTCAGTAGTACTGCAAAGTGCTGGTCAGGGCAAACAGAAATCAATGTCAAAGTCAGTTTTTTGTAATTTCTCTACTTCTGTGTTGTAAAAAAATGGAATACAGTGTCTCCTGGTGCCACAGTGAAGAAAATATCTCAAGTTCATAAAACTACATTGGCAACCCATATGGGCATTACATTCTTGAATTGAGCCAGACTTGAATGTGAGTTTGCAGTCAATTTGTGGAGGACTACTCCCCACCTGAAACACTGCCGGCACCCACGTTTGAGGAGGTTTACAAAGTGACTGATGTGAATTACAAACCCTGCTGAAAAACACAGCTTAGCTAGTCACCAGCATATGTTGTGTTTTGAATACCCATCCAAAACACCGAATGTTGGTGTCCTGCTGTTCCAAAAAGGCTTTTTGCCTAGATTAAGCAGCAAGACTTTCTTGGTTAACCAGAAATACCAGCTTGTTAACCCCTACCCTAACTAATTTTTTTTTTTTTAATTTTTTTTTTTTTTAATTTTAACTAACCCTAACCATACTGGTTGACCAGCTTGCGCAGGTAAATTTTGCTGCTGAACAACAGGCATGTGCCGAGGAGGTGGCTCTAGGGGCTCGAGCACCTGCCTTTTTGCATGAGGTGCCCCTCAAATGCCACCCAAAATGAAAGCTTCCACACCCAAATCAAATGATTTTTTTTAATGCTTTCATACTAGTATTTAGGGGTGTAAAAATGTGTCAGTATTATGCAGAAACTTTGATGCATCAATTACAGAATTGAAAGATCAATTATAATGACTATAATGTGTGTTACAGAGGCTGTCACAGATTACATGCGCACTCTCGCAACAGATGAGGGGCAAAGGGATTTCTGCCTTATTGTTTATAATTGCACTCGTCTATATAAGTGAAACAAGTTCATTGTTCTTTTCTTCCCCAATTGCGGTACATTATGGATATTGTGGAATATTTTGAAAATACACTTGGAAAGGTAGGCGATGCTGTACTGCGCTTTTAATCTCGATCATTATTTGTCCATAACATGTTACACACCGTTAAGTTTTTAATTCTGAGCCTGCGTGGCATAAAGATCAGACTTATCTGCTTTATAGATGACAGATTTCATTTATATTTCAATTACTGGTTCAGTAAATGTTCCTGTGATGATATATCTATTACTCATAATCAGCAGTTTACTTACAGTATGTTTGTGTTAGTTTGCATAAAGTCAATCGGACTCATTTTTATTTATGTTTTGGTCAATTTTCTTGTATAGTGCAAATTATCCCACCATTTATATTTTCGCCTTTAGCATATTTTGAAAAACAGTTATGAATACAAAATAATTTAATCAAATTTTATGACTAATTATGAGGCATAGAGACAGTGTGTTATGTGCTTAAATGTGTGTGTGTGTGTTTGTACCTCTAGGATGACGATGGAGATAATAGCCATCTCAGGACTAAGCCAGGGAAACAGTCTCTGTAGCTGCCCACACTGACCAATCAGATAGCAGTTCACGATGATGGCAATCAGACCCATGGCATCCATCACTGTCTGTGCAATGACATAGCATTTTTACATAACTTTGTTACATAAACAAGCACTCCTCAATAGCATCAAATAAACTCACATTTGTCCTCCGTGTTCAGTGTAGTCTAACCTGCCATTGTCCGATGCTCCCCACCCTCAGACCAAACGGTCTCTGAAGGCTGGTGCACAGTTTAAAAGCATCACTCCGGATCTCGATGATGTTGTTGATGAGGGCACACATGGCGGCCAATGGGAAAGCAGAAGAGAAGAGCACTACATATCCAAACTGGACAAACATCTCCTGGTAGTCTTGAAATGTGTTCTGGAAAGCAGTGGTGGGACTTTGTTTTAGAAACTTTGGAGTTGTAATCAGAAAGTCAGAAGGGTCTGTTTGACCGCAGGCAGTAGAATTTCAGTAATCTAGAACACAGATATTCAGTTTTCCCAAACAGAACATGTATGTTGCAGAGCCATTTCTGAATCTTTTAATATAAATAATACAGCAGCTTATTGTCATTCTAACATCCGACAAGGATGTCTCTATAGCACAATATGCTATAGAGATATAGCATATATGCTAATAAATATAAGATAATTATTATTTTTGTGTAAACTATTCTTTTAATAATATACTCAGCAAAAAAAGAAACGTCCTCTCACTTTCAACTGCTTTTATTTTCAGCAAACTTAACGTGTAAATATTTGTATGAACATAAAAAGATTCATCAACTAAGACATAAACTTTCACAGACATGTGACTAACAGAAATAGAATAATGTGTCCCTGAACAAAGGGGGGGTCAAAATAACAGTAACAGTCAGTATCTGGTGTGGCCACCAGCTGCATTAAGTACTGCAGTGCATCTCCTCCTCATGGACTGCACCAGATTTGCCAGTTCTTGCTGTGAGATGTTACCCCACTCTTCCACCAAGGTACTTGCAAGTTCCCGGACATTTCTGGGGGGAATGGCCCTAGCCCTCATCCTCTGATCCAACAGGTCCCAAACATACTCAATGGGATTGAGATCCAGGCTCTTCGCTGGCCATGGCAGAACACTGACATTCCTGTCTTGCAGGAAATCATGCACAGAACGAGCAGTATGGCTGGTGGCATTGTCATGCTGGAGGGTCATGTCAGTATGAGCCTGCAGGAAGGGTACCACATGAGGGAGGAGGATGTCTTTCCTGTAACGCACAGCATTGAGATGGCCTGCAATGACAACAAGCTCAGTCTGATGATGCTGTGACACACCGCCCCAAACCATGATGGACCCTCCACCTCTAAATCGATCCCGCTCCAGATTACAGGCCTCGGTGTAATGCTCATTGCTTCGACGACAAACACAAGTCCAACTATCACCCCTAGTGAGACAAAACCACGACTTGTTAGTGAAGAGCACTTTTTGCCAGTCCTGTCTGGTCCAGCGAAGGTGGGTTTGTGCCCATAGGTGATGTTGTTGCCGGTGATGTCTGGTAAGGACCTGCCTTACAACAGGTCTACAGGCCCTCAGTCCAGCCTCTCTCAGCCTATTGCGGACAGTCTGAACACTGATGGAGGGATTGTGCGTTCCTGGTGTAACTCGGGCAGTTATTGTTGCCATCCTGTACCTGTCCTGCAGGTGTGATATTCGGATGTACCGATCCTGTGCAGGTGTTGTTACATGTGGTCTGCCACTGTGAGGATGATCAGCTGTCCTTCCTGTTTCCCTGTAGCACTGTCTTAGGCATCTCACAGTACGGACATTGCAATTTATCGCCCTGGCCACATCTTCAGTCCTCATGCCTCCATGCAGCACGCCTAAGGCACGTTCAAGCAGATGAGCAGGGACACTGGGCATCTTTCTTTTGGTGTTTTTCAGAGTCAGTATAAAGGTCTCTTTAGTGTCCTAAGTTTTTATAACTGTGATCTTAATTGCCAACTGTCTGTAAGCTGTTAGTGTCTTAATGACCTTTCCACAGGTGTATGTTCATTAATTGTTTATGGTTCACTGAACAAGCATGGAAAACATTGTTTAAACCCTTTACAATAAAGATCTGTAAAGTTATTTGGATTTTTACAAAATTATCTTTAAAATACAGTGTCCTGAAAAAGGGACGTTTCTTTTTTTATAATGATGATGTAGATCAGGGGTGTCAAACTTGGTCCCTGGAGGGCCACAGTCCAGCAGAGTTTAGCTCCAACCCTAATTAAACACACCTGAAGCAGCTAATCAATGTCTTCAGGAGTGCTTGAAGATTACAAGGAGGCATTTTGGAGCAGGGCTGGAACTAAAATCTGCAGGGATGCGGCCCTCCAGGAACTGAGTGTGACACCCCTGATGTAGATGAACATCAATTTTATCTGCGACAGAAAGCATGTCTACATTTATTTCAATTCTATATTTAACAAGATTATTTTATATACTATGTCCAAACACTCGTATCCGATTCTCCTCGTATTTCTGACATTAAAATATGCTGAAACAGAATTGTGCATGCATAAAGTTATTCTGGAGGTATGAGATGTCAAGCAATTGTGAAATGTCAAGCACGCATTTTGCAGCAAAGAGACATTTCAAACTTGAAAAGAAATGAGCATAAATCATAAATAAATATACCAATGGGTGAAAGCAACACAAGTCTATCAGAAAGTTTTAAGATACACTCAAGGCTGATTGTGTGCACACATATTTTAACATAATGAGGACACCAACTATCCGTAACCACATGCACAGATCATTCTTAACCAGGGACTAAAAACAAAACAAAAACGAAAACAAAATTTTTAGCAGAATGTAACCGAAAACCAGACCAAAGTGATTGAAATTCAATTGTTCCAGAGTGAAAATGTAATTTTTAAATGTGGTAATCGGTTATAACCGGTTAATTTTGTTCCAATAATTTTTACTTGAAACCAAAGGCCATTTATCACCATAAATTTTTGGAACTACACCACTTCATGTTGCCCGAAAAAAATTAAACATGCTTTGATCCTGAAGGAAAGTGCTGCATCACACATATCTTTGCTTAATTGCCTGTTGTGTGCGTCAAATTCTCTGAATGAAGACCTTTTTAATAACTATGTATAATTACTACATATACATGCACAGCTAATTCAGATACAAGGAAAACATTATTAGAGGTAAAAAGAAAATTTCTCAGTTGTTTCCAAGTCTTCACTGAATTATTGTTAGCAGTGATGGGCAGTAGCTTCGCTACAAATAGCGACGCTATTAGCTTAACAACATTTCTGAGTTGCGAGGTGGTAGCTCCGCTAGTTTTTAAATCAAGTAGCTTTTCAGTAGCAAAGCTATATTTTTGATTAGGCTTTGACAAAAGCTACACCACTACATCATGCGTGGACCTGGTGTTTACTATTGCCAGTTTTGAATCAGAACTAAAGTTGTCAGACTCACTAATGAACCGCTTATCTGAGTTGATTCTTTTCAATGAATTGGTCACACATGACAGCAAAGTGGTATGAATCGGTTCGCAATTCAATCTGAATGATTCAGAAAGCTCACGCGCACGCTGCTGAATCATTTGGTGCACGCTCTCACTTGCCAACACGCTCACAGAATATTTTAAAATACAGAAAATAAAGATAACGCTGGTTGCATTGGATCTACAATAAATGGAAATGAAACCTGCAAATACATCCTATCATTTGCCAGTAAAGAAGAAGGTCTTTATTAAGTTAAACACGTGCAGCTTGTGAACGGCACTGCAGGTAAAGACACCACCAAAAGAGTATCAAAACATTTAATAGCCTATACAAAAACACAGAAAAGTACCATGCCATTACCATGTTTTTTGCACATGTACCATTACCTTGGGGCACCATGTTATAAGTTAATCATATAGGCTAGTAATGTACCATAGTAGTACCATGGTATTCTTTGAATTACCTTGATGCACCATTTAAATTAAATTGTACAGTATATGAATATGGTAATCGTGTATCAAATTACCATGATAGTACCATGGTATTTTTTGAAGTACTTTGAGGAACCATGTTGTGACAAGGAGGAAGGCGTGGCCGGGCCGTGAGGATGCACGCCCGGCGCTGAGTTGCCTAATCAGTGGGCGGGAAATAAGGGAAGAGCCGGGGATGCCAGAGAGAGAGAAAGAGAGACACACGCTGTGTGTTCGTCAGTGTGTTGTTATGTTTCAGTTCAGCGTTTTATGTGTTAATTAAAGTCTTGTTGAATGTGGATCTGGCTCCCGCTTCCTCCTTTCCCAGATGAACAGAGATCCTTTACACTGGTGCCGAAACCCAGGAAAGGAGGAAGGGATCGCTGTCTGGGAGAACTCGCCGCTGCCTCCACCGGGAGATGGAGGAGCCGTTGCTATCCAACAGGGGACGGAGGAGTTGCTGCTGTCTGCCAGGAGTCGGAGGAATCGCTGCCGTCTGCCAGACAGCGGAGGAGCCGTTGCCGTCCACCAGAGGATGGAGGAACCGCTGCCGTCTGCCAGGAAGCGGAGGAGTAAGCCAGTCCGGATGGCGCCCCGGCCTGAATCGGGCGGAGGAGGAGTGTGATGAGGAGGAGGGTGTGAGCACTGAGTTGCCTAATCAGCGGGAGGGAGATAAGGGAAGAGCCGGGGAGAGAGAGACACGCTGTGTGTGTTCGTCAGTGTGTTGTTATGTTTCAGTTCTATGGTATTACCATCTGATACCATCAGATATGACATTGTTATTGCCCAGATGTGCTCAAACACACACACACACACACACAAAGAATTCGACCTCTGATCAGAAGCCTCTAGTACATACATAAATACAACAGCTAGACAAAAAGAATTACAGTATAAGATGACTACTATATGTATTAGTTTTTACACAGGAATGTGCAAAGGAAATTATGTTCAAATGGACATGGGTTTGTAGATGTAGTAGTATAAATATGAAATATAAATGGTAAAAATAGTGATTTTTCACTTTGACCACATGGGGTTGTATAGGTAGCATTTATAAATATCAATGTACTTTTTTTTTTTTTTTTACATGCACATACATTTCATAATGCACCATACTGTATTGCACTATACAGTACCATGGCTTAGATAAACATCATGTAATTAGTATTTTAGATCCTTTGTCTATGACAGTATGCTCTAGGCATCTGTTTGAAAAAACAAAAAACAAATGAAGTAGCTTGTAGTGTAACTTGCTACTTTCTCTGAGGTGTAGCTTTTAGCTTAACTTAACCAATTTTTTCGTTGAGTAGTTGGTAGCTTAGCTAACTAAATTTTTTGAGTAGCTTGCCCAACACTGATTGTTAGATATGATGCATTAATACAGATTTAATGCTGCCAGGTTTTGACTGAGAAGCAGATCTGTAAATAAAATTATATTTAACTGTTAATTAACTGCTTATTATGATTTCTATGCCAATCAATCCATCACACAGTAAAACAAATTGCTTATTTATGCTTATTATAGTGAGGCAAGTGGCTTATTTTGGGCTTGTTTTTCCAGACCATGTTGCTTGTTTCTCTTGCTAGATCTGACAACACTGCCATTGGTATTTCACCCACCCATTAACGTTATTAACCGTTCTTTTATTTTGTTCTAACCGGTAACATTTTGGAAAGGAGGATGCGGAACTTCTGAACCAGAATGAAAAAATACAGTTTTTTTCTCAGAACAGCCCTGTTCTTAATAGATGTTCACTCTATGGAGCATGTAAACTTTTTTGTAATAAAGGCTTAACCAGTCTAATTAATGAGTTCACTGGTTCATACAGTCATGATGCGCAAAATAAACATACTTTGTGTGCTGTCCATAATGGAGGGGCTCGAGCACAGGACCGGGCTTGTGCTTGGAGATCCCCATCCCCCCCTCCCCCTCACCTATCTGACTAAAGCAAGAAATAGAAAGACAATTTTGCAATAATAATTGGTATAGGCGTTATGAAATATAAAGGTGGAGATGGAGAGGTGGAGGGATGCTTGAAGAATTGTCACTGGTGGTAGGGAAGCAGTCACTTATATATCTTTGGGATATGATTGGCAGGCCTAGATGAGCAGGCTACTGCTGAACGTTTGGAACTTAATTTAATTTCCTTTTTATTGGTGACAACAGACAGTGGGCCTGGTTGTGAAATTACTGCTTGGTAGTGCTCCGTATAATGAATGAACGCGTGCATGGGAATTCTTACGTATAAATCGTCTTTTCCTTGTGAGTCGTTTTTACACTTGCAGGTAAAATAATGGCATGTCTGTTGCCGTTTATGTTAAACATTTATTAGGACTACTACTAAAACAATACTAAATAGTGCTGACATAGTGCTGACTGAATGCCTGGTGTCTCTTGGTGGGTGGTTAATGTAAATGTAACCGGTCCTGCTTGACCCGTTCTAAGCAGAATTCAAACCGGCGTCATCCAGCATGGGAGGCGGGCGTGCTAACTAGGAGGTTAAAGGCTACAGCATACTGCACAGCTATCACTTACCAGCTGGCTCCCATTACCCTCACCCCCCTAAATATCACTCCCATCCGGGTCACAGCACCACTGTAACCAGTCCTGCTCGGCCCGCTCCGAGGGGGATTCGAACTGGTGTCAGCCAGCATGGGAGGCTGGCGCGCTAACAAGGAGACTAAAGGCTACAGCCCCTAGCGTCTGTCACTAGTGCGTCTCTTGAGGCCAGGGGAGTGAGGTTTACACATACCGAACAGCTATCACATACCAGCTGGTTCCCGCTACATAAACACAGTCGGTTATGTCTCAAGTGAATGTAAACAGGCGGGAGAAAAATCTGATATGGTCAAAAGATTGGATTTTTTTGCATTTAAGCCTTGCAGTTTAAATGTAGCCTATGATTTTCTTAGATATGTCATGGGTCCATCCTCCACTGTAAATTTATGAGATCTTTTTTTTGGCTGTTTTGTCTTATGCGAAGTGTAAATTTTAAATCTAATTGTTTAAAAAAAAAAAAAAAAAAAAATTAAACAATATAGCACACCTCTTCTCAACAAGTCAAAATTTTAGCTATCATTCATATCCGTGACCCAACCGGTGCCAGAGGGGTTAAACACCAAAATTGTTCAAGTTTGTTCAAAATACAAGCAAAAATAATTATGCTGCCTTAGCAAACACCTCTAATTAAAAAGAAAGGAACAAATGTTTCCTTTGACTGTAATGTTATTTTGTTTGTAGTTTGTGTCAAAAGCGAGTAATGCATAAGTGCCTTCTGACCTGGTATGCTTGCATGCAGCTCTCGATCTCGGCCTGCGTGAGTGTGGTTGCTTCTTGCTCCACTGGTGGATCCATCCATGAATCTCTCTTCGTCTTACTGTCGGCCCTCTCCAAGCTCCGCCCCCTCTTCCTGAGCCTGACTGACGTGCTGCTCTCCACCCCCATTGGCAGCGGCTCTGCAGCAAGTTCCTTCATTTCTGGAAGCCCATTCTCATCATCATCATCGCACATCTCGAAAACAGAGGCAGGATCCATGCCCCGCTCCACCATGGTAGGGCTCCCCTCCTCCATGAAGCTGTTGTCCACTGGACTGACGCAGCTCGCAGACTTGCGCTCTACCTTCTCAATGAAGCTTACCTTACGCAGCTTCAGCCCGCAGTCGATGAGGCTCTCTGATTCGTTATCCTCTTCGCTGAGTCTTTCCCTGGGCTCCTCCTCTGCGTCTTCATCCGGGACACCACAGCCACCATTCAGACACTTGCGTTCTCGCCTCTCCTGTGGGCTCTCCTCACCCATCTGTGAGCCCCGCAGACCTGACCCAGGCACAGTGGGGCCACTGGGTGAGACCTGTGCTCGTCCTGCTGCAAGTCGCCCGTACTTGAGCAGTGCTGAGATCAGCAGTTCCCACACAGCCCGCAGTGTGAGCTCGCCCAGTCGGTGGCGCTCAGCCAGGTAGGGCTGCAGGACTTCTTTCATGTTCTGCACAAACTGCCGGATAATCAGCAGCGTGGCCAGCATCTACAGGAACAGGGACATTGTGTGTTACCATAGGGTTATCAGGGTTCCCACCCTTTTCAAGACATTATGATTCAATGAAAATTTTATCTGATCAACACCTGTAACATTTAAGAAATACATGCGAGAGGGAATGCTATATTGTGGTTTTTCGGTATTGCTGGGCATCACAGCCAAGCCAATAACCACAAAATAGCACATCTTCAAATGAGTTGTTGTACAACCATGCACTTGCAAAAAAAATAAATAAAAAGGATATTTGAAAAACAATGGTTTTGTAGAGATTAGTTTTGCAAATTTGCGTTGTTCACGGCCCTTAAAGATGGGATTTTTTGGGAAATGGGATTTTTCCCCCACAAATGTTTCATATGACTGATGGGAAATATCCCATCCCCATCTGAAATTGATGTAAGTCCATTATCCATGTGCATATAAAGTTTTATTACTTTTATAATTTTGAAGGACAACTAATTATTTTCCAGGACACTTTTAGGTTCCAGGTAATTTTAGCATTGCCCATGACCTTTGCACGCCTGGAAAACTGTGTTACAAAAATTCAGGTTTTCAAGGTTTTCCAGGACGCATGGGAACCCTGGTTATATCTTCACCTGGCACAAGTCTTTCCTTTTAACTTTTGGCATAATGTCTGATCCACTTTACACTTGAATTCTTGTCAACAACAACCCACTTTGACAGGGAGAGATCATCTAACCATCATGTGACCAATCACAGTTTGTTTGGCTTTCAGCTCCCCACTCTCTGGTTTTACAGAAAATATCCAAAATTAGCCATAAATATGTAGACAGAGTGCAGAATGTGATTATTTCAAAGTCTGCAGTTTGCAGTTCTTCATCTGAAAGCTAGTTTATGGTTATTATTTGATTGTCTCAGACAAAACTCTGAATATCTGCCAAATACTTGATACCACGATGAACCTTGCCAACTCTGGCAAGTCCAGTGATAAGCTTTGCCTAAAAACCATTCACAGAATCAACCCAGAACCTTTAAAACACAAGAGTGTTTCCCGGTTTTCTTCCTGTCTCTACTTACCCACACATCTATCCATCAACATGATATAACCCTCCTGACCAACTGGCAAAAATTTTACAGCATGCATGTACAAAAGTTTCTTGCTAAATGTTCTGTTGAGTGATTTGTGTTTGTATGGTGTGTTTTTTCAGAAAAAGAGCAGAGCTGATGTTCACCTGGTCCTGTCAGAGTCTCTCACCTCTTTCAAACGCTCCATGTCTTTGAGGTAGAATCCAATATAGAAAAGGCTGAGATAAGAATTTACAAACTGAAACTGTGAAAGAGAGAGAACGGTCATATCTTTCAGAATCAAAAAATAATGTGGTACAGTAAAACAGTGAAATTTACCTCTAATTCATACGTGACAGCATAATGACAACAAATATTTTAAGAAAAAGGTTGTGCAAGATTTGAAACCCAGAAATTGTCTGGTGATTTTACATTGTAACTGCACATTCTAGAATCAGTTGCTCCAAAATGTATATATTTTTCAACGATACTTACAAGAACCATTTTGATGATGAGATTTTTCTCATAGGCACTCTGGAGTCTGTAGTTTTCTGTGAGAAACAATAAAGAAATTAGTATTCATCTCACTGACGTCTGACAACAACACAGTGTTAATCTGCATTCTTCAATCCTGCGTTTGGTTTCCAGAGCAATGAATTCAGAAAGTTCAGACCAACATCCTTTTCAGCCTTTTTCGGTATTGACTTAAATTTCCTGAATTCCCTTTTTTTGATGCATAATTCCCTTCTACAATTGTACTGTTAAACACAATGTTTACAAACACATTAAAAGGCGAATGAAGCAAATGAGCTCAAAGGTACAAGTACAATGACTAGTTAGTCCTGATGACTGCATGAGTGACTGTAAATGGGTCATTTAAAAATAAGGTTGTAGGAGATGATAAAAATTAGAAATATTATTATTTTTTTGTTTAAAAAAAATTTATCAAGTTTGTAGAAATGTGTCTATGTTGGTTTCATAAATTTTTTAACAGCATTTTATCACATTTTCTACAAAAATATTTTTTTAATTACTTCAAGTGGTGTAACTATCAAGTAAAAGGTATAAATACTTTCCTTGCACCTTGAATCAAGGGCGGATTTTGGCATGGGCGACATGGGCAGCATCCCCGCCCCTTGAATGCCCGCCCCCACCCCTTGAATATGCCTAAATATGTCTAAATAACTGATATTGATTAAAAAGGTAACGACCTTGACACTCATGAGGGGTCTGCTCTGTTTTAAGGATTTCTTGACAACAGAATGGCTGATTGCATGTTGGTTACACCAAACTTCGATTTAAAATGTCAAATAATAAAAAATATTCTTAAAAAAAAAAAGAAAAAAAGTTTTAATACTTATTTTTTAAGAAATAAGTCCAAACTACATATGGCTACATGTGCCAAGAATTTTAGCTTTTAATGAGACTTTTATATTTTCGGACTTCGGACACCACATGACATTTTTTACTTTAAGCCCCAGAAAAAATATCAAAATGACTTTGAACTCATAAATTGAAAACATGTAGGCTACATATGTTCATGCATTTTTATTGCATGTTTAAATATCGTAATAGATCCGTCACGTCATTGGCCCAAATATAAACAACAGCCCTTCCTCTCTCCTCAAAATATTGTCTGATAGACTCACCCATGTCATTTAGCCAGCAGGCGATCTTTCTGTACACCTCATCACACGCCGTCACAGTGATGGCCAGCATGATTTTAGGGATAAATCTCGCAACTCGTGGAAGCTCCTTGATCCCCATCACAAATTCCTGCCAAACATTATTTACAAGTCACCCCTATCTCATGAACAATTTTACAAGTGTTTGCACTCACCAATATGAAAGTGAAGTGAATTTCATTTCAAACATTAGTTTTCCCTAAAGTACACTTATAATGTTAGTCAATGTTTTTTTGCAGCAAAAACAATTTAGTCACAATTCAGTTTTTTGGGTCATTCCTACAATTCGGTGCCTTTTAGGTTTTAAAACTTTTGAAAAAAGAAACATACTTTCACAAGTATCTTAATGAAAATTAAGATTTTGTCTTTTCCCCTTACATTTATGGTAGATATGGAATTAACCACTGGAGTCATATGGATTACTTTTATGCTGCCTTACATTTACATTAACCACCCACCAAGAGACACCAGGCATTCAGTCAGCACTATGTCAGCACTATTTAGTATTGTTTTAGTAGTAGTCCTAATAAATGTTTAACATGAACGGCAACAGACATGCCATTATTTTACCTGCAAGTGTAAAAATGACTCACAAGGAAAAGACGATTTATACGTAAGAATTCCCATGCTGTCTGGTCACCATTCACTTGCATTGTGAGGACTAACAGAGCTTTTAAAAATCTTAATTTGTGTTCTGCTGAAGAAAGAAAGTCATACACATCTGGGAAGGCATGAGTGTGAGTAAATGATTAGAGAATTTTCATTTTTGGGTGAACTATCCCTTTAATGACTACTGTAACATATTTGTAAACTTACTGATGATTACTGATGATTTTATTTATTTTATTTTAAAATTACCGTAATTATTTTAATATCTTTCCATAACAGGGTGGACGTATCATCCTTGAACACAAATTACTAACATAACAAAATTAAGGAAATCAAATCATAAATATAACAGAAGAAATATACATTTTTCATAATTCCAGCATTATTTTGCTTATGTCACCTACCTTATGTCATTACGTATTATAGATCTTCAACAAAAGTTGCAGTACCATGACAGGTACTGGAGTGGACAATAACTCAAGGGACACAGAAAGAAAACTCTGCTATCAGTATTAAAACCACAAAATATGAATCATGGAAGTTAAGAATTTCACGATTCATGACGGACGCCTCTTTTCGTTTTCCTGTCTCCAGTGTTTTCACTTGCATCTGCATATATTCATAGTGGATAATGTCATGTTTAGAGTATTACATTTGTAAAAATTGTCAATAAAAGCATGTGGCTCCATAGTGCTATTACTTTAGAGAGTCTCGATAACTGTTTCTCATTCATCAAAGTTTAGGGAGAGGGTGGATGATGTGAAGCTATGAACTGAAGTAAGTTACTTCAAGTTGTTATGACAGCCAACAACTTCTCAAGTTGAGCCTGAACTCATTTATACTCCAACTTACATTTAAAACAATTTAGAAAAGCAATTAGAATATTTATGGCGCTGCCCAGTAGTTATTCAGGAAAACTGTGGATATATGTGTACATGTGTTTGGGTGTATAACTCACCTGAATCTCAAAGCAGATGAGCATGGCCAGAAATACAAAGCAAAGGCATAAAATACAGACAGGAAAGCTGACAAGCCATCTGAACACTCTCCTCCTCCATGGGGGGTAATAAAACTCTTCATAGCCCGTCACTGGACTGCTACGCTTTACACCCTGAACAGAGGTTAAAAATAGAGAAAAAGAGATTAAAAGAGCGACTCAAGTCTTTTTTTCTCGCTCTTTTAGAAATAAACAGATCAGGACCAATACTTCAGATGTATTTATGACACTGTCATTACCCTGAATTGAGGTCTTGGTTCCTCCAGTGACTCTGCTGGGGTGTCCAGTGTACCCCACTTATACGCGAGCTCCGCCCCTCTGCGTTTCCAGCGCTCCAGGAACAGTGTGGCCCACACCACATTAAAGAGAGCAAACACCACACAACAGATGTCCCTGCTGGTCTGAGAGGACAGTCGTAGGAATATCAATCAGTCAGATATATGGAATATGAACAGTGGTAGACACAAATACAAACATATCTTCACATATGTTTGAGGGTTATATAACTGAGTTTCTGCAAAACAGCCAATAAAGGCATAGTTTACAGAAAAATTAAAACTCTATCATTACATACACACCCTCATATTGTTCCAAATCTGTACTATTTTATTTCTTATGTGGAACACAAAAGGGGTTATTTGCAGAATTTAAAATATTTCTGAATATTTCACCCTTTGCTGTCACATTCATTCAAATATGGCACATCAGTGACATCAGATATTATTGGTTCTCTCGTGTCTCGTAACTGATCTTCATTGACCTCAAACATGATGTGATACAACTTGACTAGAGATCTGCACAGGTCTTAAAATGAAGCCCGAACCCGACCCCTACCCAAGACGGTGTGATCCCCCCAGTACCATTAGATTAACATTCATATGAAGTCCTCTTTGCAGCCTGAGTTTCTTCAGAATGTCAAATCTTTCTGACACTTGTGCTAAAAACAAGCTAGACGCAGGGTAACAAATGAAACAGAATGCAAGTCCTTTTTAACTTCACACATGTCTAAAAAATGCAGCGGTCCTGCACGAGACGCTGAAGAAACAGCGGGATGCGGTGCAATGGTCAAAGATGTCCGTCCAGCATGTATTTACATAGGAAAACAATTGCAAAACAGCACAGACGTGCGCAAAAACATGTTCGGTGTGAACATCCCCTAACTCGTCCATTCCCCTGTGTCTGTGAGTTACAGCACTTGCACGAAACAAGTAAGGTAGGCCTATTTATTTTTCCATGATGATGACAGAATTGTCATTTTAGTTCTACTATTCCTTTAAGAGTCATATGGTAAGAATGCAGAGGTGTTTCAATACCTGATCTGATTCTGTGAGCATCCACAGTACAAAGCCAATAACAGCCGGATACATCATGGAGGTGGTGTAGAAACCCAGCCAGGCAAAGTACATGGCAATCTTTACCCCAAAATAGTCACAAATATCATCTAACACAGAAAACAGAAGGAATAAAGACAAATTGTCAAGTGTCACATATTTTGGCTAGAAAATTTGTGTTTGAACAACAATAAAAGTGCTGAAGACAACATTACAAAACATTCAGGTATGTTGAACTGGGTATCTAAACTAGCCATAATAGCCAAATACCACTTTTTAATTTACTGCAAAACCAGCAAACACAACAAAAATTATAACAAAACTATCCTTCAGTTTTGAAAACCTTTTATAACTACTACTAACCCAATGGTTGTTTTTCGCACACCGCCTGCACCCATGACTTCATCAGCTGCCCCAGAATCCTTTGCTCGTGAAGTGGGAAGACCTGCTGGATCACACCTCGCGCTCTCAGCTCAGCAACTGGAACATACACACACAGTGCACGCTCACTAACACACACACAAAACATGAACAGGTATTCAAAACTTTGTTAAAACTTTTCCTTGTCCAGAAACTTTGACTACATCTGTCACGAGCAACACAAAAAGCCTGCACAATAAAACTCCATCCAGACAACGATACACAAATATCGCACAGGTGTGGATTACGTACTGTATACATACATACAGGCCACTGGTACAGTTCAGGCACACACTTCTCAGGGCTGTCAGGAAGTCTAAAGAGAAGAACTCACTGATTGGCTGCCCTTCCAGGAAGTGAATATTGTGAAGAGCCTCGCCCTGTTTAGCTCTGAGATTGTCCAGCCAGTATTTGATTATACCCTGACGTTCCTGCGATAAAGCAAGGAATAGGGTTTATTTCTGCATGTAAAATAAAAATACAAAGCCAAGCACACTGAAATGTCTCAATTCTTTAAGGAAAAAGTGTACACTTTCTAAAAAGAACAATGGTTTTTTAGATTGTTGACATACTACCCCACATTTACCTCACAGTTTAAAAAAAAACAAGTTATTTTAACACAGTTACACAGGCAAGTCAAATCTCTGCTGCTCAGTATAGTGAAGGACCTGCGAGGTGAAGAAACAGAGTTCACTTTCAATATTCTCATAGATGTAGTCTTCCTCACAGGAGAAACTGCGAGAGCCGCTACCAAACTCCGGCTTCACAGCTTTCTGCAGTCCCATCTCTTCAGCCCCTCGTAAAAGACTGAAGACACAACAAAAAATACAACAGCCTTAATACCAAACTGAAGCTAGAGACTAACCAACTGTTTGAAACAGTAAACATGCTGGTGCCTGATTCGAGTGTAAAACAATCGTCTCATTCCAGAACATTTTCTATTTGTTTTTTGGTAGCTGACATGACAAGCAGTGAAAGCAGTGTCCTGCTAAGTGACAAGCTTCATTACAAGATTCATTACTTCCACATAGAAATTTTTTGAGACTTAACTGGCTGTCAAAAGTATATTGAGCTAACATAAGCTACACATAAGTTACACATATGTATTTTCTCAGGCACCTGAGTCAAAAATAAATGTACAGCTACATAATTTCAGTAGAACATCCAAATATCAATAGCTATATCCTCCTGTTCATGTGTTACACTTGCTATAGTTTACTTCTACGTTGCCTCTTCATCAAACACCAATGTCAAATGTAAATCAAGTCAATCACTGAAACAACAGATCCACCTTGAGTAAGAAATAGCATGTATAACATAAACACGTACACGCATATGGGATACTGATAATTTACCACCACTGCACAGAAAATCGACATAAGTAATTTGTGTGCATGAGTATGACACTCAGTTGTCTTGTAATACAAAAATAAATCAATATCCTGTGATAGTAAACTAAAATAGATATTAAATAATCATGAATATAATGATTTATAGAAGTGGAATTATACAGTATATTGCGACACTATTATGTACATATCTTGGGTCACTTAAGACCTAAACTCTTTTTGGTAATTAAACAATTAGATTGTTTTTTTTGTTTTTTTGTGCAATTTTGGCTTTAAAAAAAACAAAACAAATATTGGTAAACGATTCATAAGAGAAAGGTTGAGGAATACTTAAGAAGTGGGGGCATTACTCCAAAAAATGGATGAGGTAAAGGAGGTGGAATGAGGTCCCAGGTCACTAAAGACCCAATGTATGCATTAAAGGGTAAATGTTGAATAAAAAGTTAATTTCAACTATCCATTTTGTAAATATCTTGATGCATTACACTTCTCAGGCGCTCTTTTTGAACATGACAATAAGAGCAATGTTTGAACATGACAATAAACATCAAACTAGCATCTACTTAACTCTTCTGCCTTTTATTTATTTATTTATTTTAAGAAAACTACCCACAGCATTAACATGCTTTAAAACACAACCATATAATACTTCAGGGCCTTTACATTTTTATGCAGATTACACAGTCATAATTACATAAACATGAAGAACTCATTCATAAACAAAGAGGACAGACCACTTAGAAGCTATACGCCCCCACTCCCTCTCTTACTTTTCATATGTGGCCGTAACGAAGAAGGCGTACATTCTGGTGTGTTTGTGATGTCGGATCTGGATGATGAGTTCTGGAATGCCGAGCCGTATGTGGTTCAGAAGCCAGAGCAGCGTGTGGTCATCTGTGCTGTCTACATGAAGACAATTGTAAACACTCCAGTGCTGCTCTCCATTATACATCATTACATCTCAATTATGCAACATTACATAAATATGCAGTCCAGCAGAAAAAGGGTTCTTAAACAAAAAAAAAAATCCAATGTTTTGCAATTAGTTCACAGCTTTTAAATTTGTTGGTTTTGGCAGCCATAATATGCAGAGCTGAAAGGGTTAAAAGCTCTAGCTCACCAGCATCCCTTGATATGAACCAACATCTGATACATTTGCTGGTCTTTTAGTAGAATAACCAAGGCACAATGTGTTGCATGGCTTTATGCATGCACAGAGGACCAATTCACTGGACTGATTAACATTAATGATGCTGTTAGCGATGTTAGCCATTTTTAACACGTTGCTCAGGTTTTCCGATTGGTTTTTAGTGTTTTGCAAGGGTGTTCTGGGTGGTTGCTTACATGAGTCCACCCCCAAGTCTCTATGATCTCTAGATATGGCTCAGGTCCCTCCAATAATATAAATTTATGTGAGCCACATTATTATCTGCCAAGCAAAAAATCATCAAGTCTATTCCTTCAGAAAAGTAATAGCAAACCACTCCTCAACAAGTTGCATAATTTGAGGTATCATTCATGTCTGTAGCACAATTGGCACAGGACGAGTTACACACCAGAGTTTAAAGGGGTCATGAAATGGAAAATCTAATTTTCCATGATATTTAGACATAAAAGAGGTAACTACTATAAAAACATACTGTAAATTTCAGAACTCAAAACATCCTCCCCAGTCTAAAAAGAGCATTTATAGTTCCCACCCTGCTGAAACATCTCATTTTCAAAACTGTGTGTTTGTGACGTCACAAGACATTGCTCAGTTGTATTTACACACCCCATAACATGCGTCATTGCACCCTTTGCCCCACCCACTGCTGTTCAGTTCGTATCGTAAACAGAGATGGAGAGAGACAGGCCTAGTGTGACCAACTATTCCTGAACACCAAAGGGGACCCATTTGGACTATTTTTTTTCCCTCCATATAACATGCTGTGGCGAGCAGGGGGGCATGACTGGGCGATGGGGGATGGCTGGGGGAGAAGGATCGCAATCAGCCGGGAGAGGGATAAGGTGGAGCTGGAGCTGCAGTTCGCGAGAGAGACGCACAAAGCTGTCTGTGTGTGTGTGTGTGTCTTTATGTTGAACATATCTGCTGAAAATCAGCATGTGTATTGAGTGTGATGCTGAAAAGCAAGCTTTTGTTACACACTGAAAAGTGTTCATTAAATGTCTGACGTGGATTGTTCACCCGGTCCCCGCTTCCTCCTTTCCACATGAAGAACCTGATTTGTTACACATGCATTGGACAGACATATTTGACCATTGTCATGTTCATCGCGCAGCTTTTAAAAGACGCGGTGTCAAGTTACAACTCAGAAAAGGAGACTCTGTTTGGCTTCATTCAGCTGCTCTGTGTCTTGCTGTTCTTGCGCCCATCTGTGCTATTTTAAAATGTTGGTGTATGTAAACAAGCACTAGCTGGACGTCTTTGACCGTTTGGATGTGTTTCTGGCGATCTGTGCCTCAGTGCACCTATGTGTGTGCATCATGTTTTTCCATGCTATTTACTGTGTTTGTGCAGCTAATATCAGTGTGGACAGCTTGTGAAGCAGTCATAATACGATTCAAGCTTTGCAAAGGAACTGTTATTGAAGAATGGTGCCAGTTAAAAACACTTGGGTGAGTAAACACATTCATTCATAAATATTTAATGTCATGACTGTTTGATAGTTAATTTTGCTGCTGTGCTTGAGTGAACAGTTTAATATTCTGTATTTGGATGCAATGTGTTTGATGTGCATTATGTGTAAAACCTTAAAATTTTATTTTAGAATGATGTGGAGAGCTTGTTTATTCTCTTCCGACTGAGTTTCAATTATGGCTGTATTTGAGGGGCTGCGCGATGTTAGCCAATCATAACACTGGGCATTTACATTTAAGTTTAAAACTGAGCATTTGAGGGCCAGAGAAAGGGTGGAAAAATTATAATTTATTACTAAACTATGACAGTTTTGGTGCAAAAAACTTTAATCAGTGGATCTCAGGGAAGATAATAAAATTATAATCTTTATAAACTTTAATACTTAGGTTTACAGGTTTGTTCAAATCCCTAAACCTCTGTATAAGCAATAGTAATAGTGATGCTATTAATGCTATAAAGGTACGGTGTCAGAGAAAGACAGACAGAGAAAGAGTAAGAGATTTGAGGCACCTGGAAAAGTCATAAGGACATCACAGTTCTCTGTGGGCACTGTCTTCATCCAGGATTTATGGGACATGATGTGTCTCCCCGCCTGCAGCAGACGCTTTCCAAACAGCTTATCTGAGGAAAACAACAAAGAAAGAGAAAAGAAAAGGGACCGTCAGTCACTTCGTTATATCGCTATGGACAAACAGAGCCACTCCAAGCCTTTCATTCTTTCCCCTTGCTCTCAGTGCCAAGTTTAAATGTCACTCTCATTCCCCTTGAAACATGAGAAGACCACTTATAACTGAATGCTCAGTCATGGAGCCCTGACAGCACAGTGTCTGAATATGAACAATAACCTATGTGTGTAACTGGGGTTGTGTGCTCTTGGTAATCTTGATGGAGCTTTGGTTAAATCCTCATGTTTGGTTTAGAACCAGAGTAAATATGGCACAGATGGATAAACATTTTTCAGCTTACAGTAGGAGAGAGTGTTAGAGACCTGCTGCCATGCAAAACATCTGACTTTCCTCACAGAAACGTACTGTGCTACAGTGATGACATCAGATGGCAATACCCTTGTACTGAAGTATTCTATGGTACTGCAGCAGGGACTTGATTTAACTTATCAGGTATGTATTGGATTATACCAAGTGGTCTCTATATGACAGATGGTTTGAGGAGAGGGGTTGAAAACAACCTGCTCATATGTATAACTGCAGTACTAAAACATTTTTTGCAAACTGACTTTTATGTGCCTTGTTCTATCTTTTGCTGCAGTTTCCTGGTGAAATGAACACTAGAGGCACTACAACAACTGTGCATTTATTCACTTTCACACAAATCACAACTACAATAGCTAATTATATTTTGCTCTTTCACTTACATTTTGCTATGTTATGATACTGAAACACTTTTACTCTAACACATACTGTAATTTGAAAAACTACACATTTTAACGCTTGTATTATAGACCCACTCTTACAAAAATCGAGAGTTCATGGCAAATTTGCAGCAAATTCACCACTGATATTTTCACATGTAAATAAGCATTGCTGCAAACTTATGGCAAAATTTCCATTGTTGCCAAAGGTTTGCTGCAGGTTCACCACTATCGGTGACTGCAAACTTATGGCAAACATTTGCGGTGAATCACATACTCATTTGCATGTCAAAATAATGAGTGGCAAATTTGTGTCAAGTTTTCCAGAACTCTGGATTTTTTGTTAGGACACCCACACACTTATTTCAGTGTGATTAGCTTGCATGGTAGCTCAGCTGATAGAGTATTGGCTTTGGATTCGGAAGTACGTGGCTCGTGACAAGTCAAGCACACAAGCTGACCCATGAGACTAAAGTGTCATAGAACTGACATGAACTGATATGGCTGCTTTAGAAAATGTGCTTTCATGCCGCATTTGCTTTTAAAACATTATCGGTTAGGTTAGGTGTTGGTTAAGTGTAAAGATGTCTGTTAAACTCTCATTTGCTTTAAGGACACTATTGGTTAGGTTTAGGCTAAAGTTTTAGGTAAGGGAAGTATATTGTACTCATTAAAACCTCCATCTAAAATTCACCTTAAAAAATGTGTCTAATTACAACATAATTTTAATCACTTTTGGTGTTCCCCGCTGGACAATTCATTGGGAAACTGCAGCCAAACGAGTAATACAGCACGTAATTTTGGTTTGCAAAAATGTGGCCTTGACCACAAATTTGTCATGAGATCAGGCTGATATATTTCTATTAAGAGAGTAAACACATTCAAAAAACAAATGAAGAGCTTCTCGTCAGATTTGGGCAGTGTCCTGTTGTCCTGAATAGCCGCACTCTAAACTGCTGTTCACATGGCTTCCTGCTCACTGATGCATGACCTTCAGTAAGTAGGACACAGTCTACATACAATCACCACAATCAGGTGTTCCAGGAATTTTACTGAATAATAATATAATATGTAAAGAAAAAAACGTTAATATTAAAAAATTTTAAATACTGTGAAGGATCAAGAATCTAAAAAAAACCTGGAAGTAAAGCACTCACATCAAAACATTTTAATGTTGCTCAATTTGTCATCTTTATGCAAAGGTCAAGATGTCCCCTATTCTTATACGCTTAAGTTCTCTTTCTTTCTCTCATTCTCCGTCTTTCTCACAAACACAAAGATTGAAATAAATGCCATTACTACTTTGTCTGTAGTCAAATAATATTATCTCACTCATAAGACATCTATGTGATCTGGCCAAGCATCAGTCAGCTTCTACTGGCTCGGTTTCCTAGAACTCTCCAAACTTTATTTATATACAGAGTGCAAAGCATAATGCAGGAGTGATGCCAATGTTGCTACAATTCAACACATCCATTTCAGAATCAAGGAGAGAGAGAGTGCAGAAAGGAGGCTTCAAAAACTATAAGGAATGAAATCCATGAACTTCTTAATTCAGGGTTGCTACTCTTATTAAACAATCAATTTCCATACTTTTTCCAGTCATTTGTGATTAATGGGTAAGGATTTAAAAAAATAATTTAATAGAGATTACACTCAATAAGAACCGATGTGTGACATGATACTGTGGTAACTCAAAAACAAACACAAAGACAATGTTAAGCTTAATTTAACAAACCAAATAGCTTTCAACTGTGTTTGATATAATGGCAAGTGATTTTCTTTCTTTCCTAATGCTGATGATCAGGGCTTTTGTATTGATCTTGAAGGGATGTTGCAAGCTGCTGGCACCCCTCATGGTATAATATTGTCAGGAGACTTCAATCTATTAACAGATTCAGTCCTTGATCATAGTGAAGCAAAGTGTGAAAGCCCCCTAGAGCAACATTGACACTTCACAGAATGTGTACAAATCTTGGTCTTGCAGATATTTGGAGACTTTTGAACCCATCTGGTAGGGACTATACATTTTTTTCATCAGTCCATAAGATTTATTCTAGAATAGATTTTTTTTTTTTTTTATATCTAAGTCCCTCATTTCATCTGTTGTTGATTGCTCAATCTTAGTTTCAGATCACGCCCTGGTGAGTTTAGAGGTGTTGCCACATACGGAGAAAAAGAAATCAAATAAATCATTTAAATAAAAATTAAATACATTTTTTTTTTTATCCCTTTTGCAAAATCCTGAATTTCAACAAATGTTTAAGGCTGAAATCAGTGTTTATATGGAGACCAGCTGGTCCTCAGTATCCTCTGTGGGCGTGGCTTGGGAGACACTTAAGGCAGTTCTTAGGGGTCGGATCATAAAGATGCCTCATTTATCAAAAATTCCATAGTACAAGAACTCGTGGAGTTGGAAGGGAATATTAAAAGTGCCGAGGCAGAGCTGAAGCGCCAAATGTCATCTGATGGCCTCAGAGAATTGACCAGACTGAAATATAGATATAATACTATTTTGTCGCGGAAGGTGGAGTTTTGGCTATTCAGGGCAAGACAGTCATGGGACAATGTAGGGAAGCTTTTGGCTATATACATAAAGCAGAGAGAGTCTTTTTCTACCATTCCCTCAGTGAAATCTGCTGGTGGTGAAATATTTACCTCGGCCATTGATTTTAATAATGCTTTAAAAGAATTCTATCTTGATCTCTACAGTTCCACGTCTTCATCTACTGATGATGATATTAGGAACTTTGTGGAACCATTAGAACTTCCTAAACTGATGACTGAGCAAAAAAATTATCTTGATTCTGAGATGACCTTGGAGGAGCTTGGCAAGGTAATTACAGGCAAGGCTCCGGGCCCAGATGGCTTTGCTGCTGAATTTTTTTAGATCTTATGCTACAGAACTGGCTCCACTTTTGTTAGAAGTTTATACGGAATCATTAAAGAATGGAAAGCTTCCGCCAACCAAGACACAAGCCCGGATCAGACTGATTCTTAAAAAGGACAAAGATCCAAGCGAGTGCAAGAGTTACTGTCCAATTTCCTTGATCCAGCTAGACATATAAATATTGTCAAAAATTCTGGGTATCCGATTAAGTTATGACATCTCTTATACATATAGATCAGGTGGGGTTTATTCGGGGTCAAAGCTCTTCTGATAACATTAGGCGTTTCATCAATATCATGTGGTCAGTGGCGAATGATCAGACTCCGGTCGCTGCCATCTCACTTGATGCCGAAAAGGCATTTCATATGGTAGAATGGAATTATCTTTTTAAGATTTTGGAAATATATGGGTTCGAGAACACTTTTATTGGATGGATTAAGTTACTTTATAGACATCTGGTAGCAGCGGTACAAACAAATTGATTAATTTCAGATTATTTTACTCTGGATAGGGGCACCCAGCAGGGTTGCCCTCTTTCCCCATTATTGTTCTGTCTTGCCCTGGAACCATTCAGCTGCGATAAGAAATGATGATGATTTTCTAGGGGTGGTGTCGGGAGGTATGGAGCATAAAGCAAAGGTTTATTGACAGATGATATTTTATTATTTTTTTTGTATACATGTTTTTTGGTGGTGTGTTGAGATCCAGGGGTTTTGGATGAAGGTTCAGAGGTTTTGTGTGTGACGTGTTGGGCACTCGGATTTCGTTTTGCCCCAGACTCTGTGGTTTGGGTGATGGGGAGGTCATCGATGTGGGGAATAAAAACATAAAGAACTGGGTCCTGACCAGTGTGATGGTTGCCAGACAGATTGTTTTGAGGGGATGGAAGTCGGCTGGAGCACCCCCATTTCAGGAGTGGAGCACAGAGATGGAAAGGGTGGCGGCATATGAGGAAATTATATTTAGTAGACCGGGTAATTTGGATTTGTTTGCTGGGAAGTGGGGCAAGTGGTTGGTGTTTTTGGAGGGCTCTCGGGGAGAGGTAGCGGAGAGAGAGGTTTAGATGTTGATGTGTGTGATTATATATATATATTTTTATATAATTCTTTTATTTATTTTTTTATTTTTTTGTGTGAATATGCTCAAGTGACCACGGGAGTGTTTGTTGGGGGTCGGGGTGGGGTTGCGGATTGGGAGGGGGAGGGGGAGTGGTAGTGCTAGGGATTAAATGTTGATTCCATGTATATATGTTTTGTTTTTCGTGTCTTCTGTGGGAATCAATAAGAAATGTTAATAAATAAAAAAATAAAATAAATAGCTAAATAAACCAGTACTGTTTAGTATCAGTCAATTGCTGACCATTTAAATAAAGAATAAATAAAAATAAAATAAATAGCTAAATAAACATCAGTACTACTGTTTAGTATCAATCAAATGCTAACTATTTTAATACTGCCAGTCAGTTAGGGGCAGGTTGTAAAACAAGAAGCATTTACACCTGCCAATTCAAGAGATAAACAGCAGCAGCGGTGTTACACCATATTCTGCTATACAAGTTCAGGGGAAACTTTCAACAGTGGAAAACCAGACTTTTAAATATTAAATTTTGTAAATGCAATGACTGGAATTGTTCAGCTGAAGGGGGTATCAAACTACAAATCCTAAACAAAACAGTTTGGTGAATACGTTTACACATAAGCTTCAGCTCAGCTGACAAGGTATGAAAGTAGCAACGTGGTTAGCTAGTTAGCTATAAGCTTGTTGTCACGGAGAGCAAAAGATGGACGTTGTTTATTTACTTTCCAGCATTGCGTCTCACCAACTAAGTAACAACGTAGTGTGAAATCAACACTCAACAGACACAATCCACCACCGCACCGTTGTCTGCTGAGCTGCTAAATGTTGCTCTGATGTTTATCTTTCAATCTGCTACATTACTGACTGCACTGACAAACTATAGCTGGCTAACATAGCAAACAGATGTGATAAACATGAGTGACATAGTTGTCAGGGACAGGGTTACCGTTATATTACTTATATTGAAAAGGGAAAATGATGGGGTCATTGTTTATTAACTTTCCAGTATGTATTTCACAAACTAGTTAGCAACTTACCGTGAAGATACCGCTTAACTCCGCCCTGTCTTCAGAACCACTGTCAGCTCAGCTCTGAGTGTGCTCTGCTGGACAAACTACATTATGACACCAATTCTAAATCACCCCAAGCATTGTTTTCTGCATTATATGTTCTGAATTTTTTTTTTAATATCTGTGCAAATTGGAAAACATTACCGCCGATACGATATATCTGTGAAAAGCTAATATCGGCCGACCGATAAATCGGTCGGGCACTAGTCACGAGTGACTTTGTTGTAATTAGACTTAACCTGCACATATACGAAGAGAGATAATTTCCAGTGTGAAGCACTGCCTCTGGCGGTCATGCAGAACTCATTGAACCACAGTTACATATGTAACTCTCAGTTTTTGTCTACTGAATGTTCTTTGAAGCAGATAGTTCTCTACTAATTTGAATGGGGCATTGTGAATGAAGGCAGAAATTATGAACGACTGAATGGGTCTGAATCTGGATAATGCTTTGGCAATTCTCAGAGTACAGCTGCAACTCCTGTAAATTGTAAACAACCAGAGTTTAATAACAAGTGCCACCAAATATGTCTGTAATGTAAGGCTCTTATAATGAAAATATCTGATGAAAATTTCCAAAGAAATAAGTAAATATCTCTGGTGATATTTAAACTAAATAAAATACAAACAATTAACACTTTGGCCAACAAATACCTACAATATGTTTTTAAAGTTAAGAGATTTTTTAAATGTCAATGTCCTGCTAAAAATTTATTTTGTTGAAAATTTGAAATCATGGACAAATGGCCTTGGTGCAGTCAGTAATTTTTCCCCTCATTAAAGAGGTTTTACTCCTAAAGAAATTAATTGTAATTTTGAATAAAATCATGACCACTCACATAAGATGAAGACTCCTGTCATATCAGTAACCTTATAAAAGATGTTGTGTTCTACATGGAGAGGGTCCCCTTTTGGCGGCTGCCATGTTAGAATCACATGACCAGCCGAATACTACTCACTTAATCTCAGTAATCACCCTGTTATTGAACACTTTCACTCATGGATTAAATTAATCATGGCTGACTGTGAATAGTGAATTTCTACAATGGCATTGGTAACTGAAAACGACTGCGTTTGAATGATCTTGTTATGTAAGTGAAATTTCTGTATCTTGAAAACAATGACGTTGAAACTGAGGGCAATGGCACTTGCAGCTGTACAGCCATACACGCTGTGCATACCATGAGTGCTCCGACTGACCTGAGAAACATTTACTCTCAGAATATTTCATCAATCAGGAGTAAAGTGTGTCCACAGTATTTCTGTTGGCAAATTAATAATTCTTTTGAGTTGGTTCTTTTCAGTGAATTGGCCAAACGGCTTGCAAAACAGTCTGAATCGGTTTGATTCAATACAATTCGTTCGGAGCACTCTCTCTATGAATCATTAGGAGCGGTTTCCCACACAGTAAAACAGTATATGGATTTTTACAAACACAAAACAAACAGCGCTGGATAAAGTGGAAATTTACCTACAATCAACTGAAACAAAAGGCTATCTTTTTAAGAGGTAACTTTGAGAAACTTCAGCTATGTTGTCATGTGAACAAGAGGCTGTTCAAACCGATCGTCTTTTTGCGTCCACTTGCACTGTTTTTCAATAGTTTTCCATGTAAACATCCGCTAGATGTTTTTTTTTCAACTGCACCACATTTCACTGTTTTTAGCATCTCTCACGGGAGCGCTGCATTTTTAGATGCCGTGTCAAGTTAAAAAGAACTTCTTCAGCTGATAAAAATGCATCTTAAGACACCTGCGTTCTGCTCTATGTTCTGAAGGGTTACTGGAAGAATCCTTAAGCCAGTAGTTACATGAATGTTACTTATTCTCAAGAAAATAATACAAATAAAAATGCTTCTCTCAAAGTCACCCAAACTGAATGCTTTGGTGTTGTTTTTGCAACAAAAAAAAATCTCCCGGGGGAACAAGCCCCGGACGCCCCAAGATATAAGGTTGTTTTAGGCAGATTTCTGTGCGTATCCTCAGATGAAATCCTTCAGGCGCCCATGACTGAGGGGACTATTTGCTGCTGTATTAGCTACAGCATGTAGCTGACCTCAACCATGCATGATTTCGAGTCTTATGCTGGTTGAGCACCCAAAAATGAAAATTCTCTCATCATTTTTTCTAGTGGTCGACCGATATATCGCCAAGGCCGTTAAATTGGCCGATATTCTGACTTTTTTCATTATCGGCATCAGCCGATACGTTTTCCCGTTTGGCCGATGTGTTTCTTGATGGCGCCAAAATTCGCCTTCTTGCATGTGAAGCGACTGAGACATAAATGGCCAGTCATGGTTCGTTTTGTTGTTATGTGCCATTGTGTTACTACAATAATAGACCAGTGTGCATCACAGTCTCATTTAAACAGTCTGCATATCAGAGCCACGGCAGACACACTTGAGCTCATAATATCAAAGTGCTCACCTGTTTCCTTCTTCCTCTCTCTCCTCAACAGTTCCCTGTGACTTTTAACTGTCTTGTCTTATGATAAAAAGGCAAATATCAATAAAAGTAATATCATATACCATCTGCAAATATGCGCATATCTCGGTTAAACAGATGTAATAAACAAACCTCTCAAAACTTGAGCAGATCCAGCATCCTGTGGAGTGCTCATTTATTTACCTGTAAAGCACGTATTCTATCAGCCTCTCCTCAGCATTTCCCTGTAACTTTTAACTTTCTTTTCTAATGATAAAAGCAAATATCAATAAAACTTCAATTTTATACTGTTTGCAAATATGCAGATATCTCGTTTAAACAGATGTAATTCACGAACCTCGCGAAAATCCAGTGTTTTCTTCCCATCGAGCGCTCATTTAATATCTTCCTTTGAAGCGTGTATTCTATCAGCCAGAATCAAAACTTCAGGATCAGGATCAAAAGTTCCTCTGATTCACAAATCATGATGGTCACTCCGTGACAATCCAAGCAGGCGATCCATGCCATTTAAACTGCCAGGAGATTGCTTCTAATGCTGGATCCGCACGAGCGCGTGAGTGCAACTTCAAAGTAAAAGCGCTTCATGTGTGCTATAAGTAAATATCTTATTCACTATGCACTGCATGTACAATTGGTTTGATTCTGTATTTTTTTGACTGCTAATGTGGACATGCCATCCATGGTTGCTGGATTACTGTGTGTACTGTTATTCCCTTCTTCCTAATATATTAACAATTTCTTCATGTACAAATAAATTACTAACATTTGATGACTAAATAGAAATCAGAAGAAACTGCTATCTACCATTTAAAATATAATAATATTTTTTTAGATTCTTTTTTACAAAGTTAAAGTTTTGTGTGAAATTGAGTAAATATAGTGCTAAATAAGAGTTTATTAACTTTTTTTTAATAAATTTTATGTTTACACTTGCAGCCAAAAGTTTGGAATAATGTACAGATTTTGCCATTTCAGAAGATGTGGAAGGCCAGATGTACAACTAAACAAGAGGATAAGTACATCAGAGACTCTAGTTTGAGAAATAGACGCCTCACGTGTCCTCAGCTGACAGCTTCATTGAATTCTACCCGCTCAACACCAGTTTCATGTAAAACAGTAAAGAGAAGACTCAGGGGTGCAGGCCTTATGGGAAGAATTGCAAAGAAAAAGCCACTTTTGAAACAGAAAAACAAAAAGAAAAGGTTAGAGTGGGCAAAGAAACACAGACATTGGACAACAGATAATTGGAAAAGAGTGTTATGGATCTTAACCCCATTGAGCTTTTGTGGGATCAGCTAGACTGTAAGGTGCGTGAGAAGTGCCCGACAAGACAGCCGCATCTATGGCAAGTGCTACACGAAGCGTGGGGTTAAATGTCACCTGAGTATCTGGACAAACTGACAGCTAGAATGCCAAGGATCTGCAAAGCTGTCATTGCTGCACGTGGAGGATTTTTTGATGAAAATTCTTTGAAGTAGTTTAAAAAATTTGAAAAATTCAAATTATAAATAACATTATTAATGTCCAGACTATACATTGTGATCAGTTGAATGCCACTTTGGTGAACCCATTCCTTTCCATAAGAGCAAAATCTGTACATTATTCAAAACTTTTGGCCACCAGTATGTTATTTACTATATTAAATTGTGTGTTATATCGACATTGCATCGGCCTATCGGCCACCCTTCTCTCTGGATATTGGCATCGGCCATTAAAAAACCCATATCGGTCAGTAATTTTCTCACCCTCATGCCAATCAAGATGTGTATGACTTTCTTTCTTCTGCAGAACACAAATTATGATTTTTAGAAGAATATTTCAGACCATACAATGCAAGTGAATGGGTGCCAAAATTTTGACACACCAAAAAGCACATAAAGGCATCATAAAAGTAATCCATTTGACTCTAGTGTTTTAATACATATCTTCAGAAGTGATATGATAGGTGTGGGTGAGAAACAGATCAATACATGTCCCTTTTTGCTTGAAATTCTTCTGCCTGCCCAGTAGGGGCCAATATGTATGAAACAAGTGAATGACCAAAAACACAAGAAGAATATGAAAGTAATCTGTTTCTCACCCACTCCTATCATAACACTTCTGAAGATATTGATTTAACCACTGGAGACTTATGGATTACTTTTATGCTGATTTATGTGATTTCTGGAGCTTCAAAATTTGGCACCCATTTACTTGCATTGTATGGATCAAAAGAGCTGAGAAATTCTTCTAAAACTCTTAATCTGAGTTCAACAGATAAAAGAAAGTCACACATCTGGGATGGCATGAGGGTTAGTAAATGATGAGAGAATTTTCATTTTTGGGTGAACTATTCCTTTAATACATGTTCGTTATGGTAATAAAACAAACATATGAACTTGTGTTTGTAATTATTTAGGTTCAGTAAACATAATCCTAAAATTATTAAATATATTCTGTAACTTCACAAACTTCTTTTATAATTTATAATACCAGAATGAGTTTCTGAGATTGCTATCCATCACCATATGGTGAGACCACACATTTAAATGAACATCATATCAGCATGAAACAACAGCTGAGGCAATAACATCATATAATTAGCTAATTATTTAGCTCAGCTGAAAGTCTATCTGATCCACTGTAGGCTACTGTCTAAAACCCACTGCATCAAACTGCAGGACACACCAAAACAAAATCACTCGAGTAACACCTTAGGCCTAACTTATACATATTATGTACAAACCATCCCCACAATATGAACCTATTCAATTAGTATCAAGTGCACTGGTGACACTGATGTTTATGGTTCACAACAAGTCCAGCCATAACAAGAATGCCATTAATGCAACTACAACCCCAAAACACCAAATGTCCAAAAGACCACAAAAGTGGTTTTATCGAGAGCAAATATGTGGCGCATGGCCCAGACGATGTAGGCAAGCTCAGGTCTCACATGCATGCACCGTTGCATTTGAAATTGCTGTCGTAAAAAACGTCTCGACCTTTTTAGGCCTCAGATACAGCACATCAGCAGTTTAGCTTACCGCTGCGAATATCGAAATATGGGGACAGCACATTGGGGCAGGCAGCATAATGGACATAAGGGGCAGACAGCATAACAAAGAGCCGCATTGTTCATTCTGCTCCCTCCCTTATATCCGCTCTCCTCTCCCATCACATCCACCTGTCCTATCTGTTATCACCCTCTCCGCGCTCTTCATGGTGCCGAAACTCACCCAAAACGCCCGATGATGTGGGCTGAGGGGCTGCGCTTTGCTGCTGTTGCTCAGTCCGCTCGCTTTCTTCCTGCGCTCGGTGTCTGTGCCGTGAGCTCTCGCTGTCGCTGGTGCTACTGCAGTTACTCGCCGATGATGCAGCAGCGGATGCCACCGCCGTGTCGGGCATTATGCTGCTGCCGATTCAGCGGGGAATGAATGTGGAAATGGGGCGCAGTGTGCGTGCATACACACTGGCTGGGTTAAATGAAGGTGAGGGTGAAGTGAAGGTTGCTGTGAGTCATCCTGTTTGCAGCGGGTTGCAAGAGAGACTGACTGCGGCGTGAGGAGGTCTATGATGGAGGAGGGACAAAGAAGAAGGGAAGACACACCGCCTCTCTCTGTGTATGTCTTGTCTTCTCATACTCGCAGGAGACATACGTTAGTCTCACGCATAAGTGTGCATGTAGCTGGCGGACCAAAGCATTGGGTTTATTGATGTATTGACTGACTCATTTGTATAATATAAACTTCAGCATTTATCCTGTCAAATCTCTTTAAGGGTCAATGACGTGACGCTCATGTTATTCAAAAATTATATTAAAAATAAAATGCAATTTACACAAAAATCATGTTTTCAGTTTCTGAGTTCAAAATATTTTTTGTAATTTTTGTGTGTGGTCTACCTTCCAGAGAAAGTAAAAAATAAAAATCTCTTAAAAAGCCGAAATTCTTGAAAAACTAAATGTTGGCATAAACAGTTTGGAATAATTATTATTTCTTAAAAAAAAAAACAATAATAAAAAAAAACAACTTAAAATATATATTATTAATATTTTAAAAACCTTTGTCCACTAAATCAAAGTCAGTTGGCGTAAACAACACACAGGTAGTCATTTTATTGTCATGTATCAAAAAAATAAATAAAAGAGAACCCTTCAGACCCTTACGTTTAGACCCTCAGTTAAAAAAAAAAAAAAAAAAAAAAAATATATATATATATATATATATATATATATATATATATATATATATATATATATATATATATTACCTTTTTAAGAAAATGCATATTTTGTTTGTCAAATGGAGTAACATTTTAAGTCTTGTTATTTGTGACTCAAAAATTCAAGATATTGCTATTTTTCACCTTGAAAAATATGTTTAAATCTATAATTAAGTTGTGTACAATGAAAGTATTTTAACATCTTTTACTTGTTGGTCACACCACTTGACATTTTTAAAAAGTCATTGAATTAATTTTTTGAGGATAGTTATGTAAATGTTTTTCAAAAAAAAAAAAAAAAAACATGAAACAAGACACTTGTTTTATGTTTTTTTTTTTTTTTTTTTTACATGATTGTGAAACAGGAGATGTTAAACTGGTAGTTTAACAATCGTTATACTGGTGTAAACAATCATAGTATATAAGGAGCCTCCAAAAACAGCCTAGTCCTTCAAGAGCAAGGATGGGTAAAAGCTCACCAATCTGCCAACATGCACCAGCAAATAATCCAGTGCTTTAAAAACAATGTTCCCCGAAGACAAATTGGAAGATTTGAGGCATTTCTCCAGTGCACAATATAGTTAAAAGATTCAATGAATCCGGTAACATCTCAGTGCGTAAAGGGCAAGGCTGAAAACATCTTTTGAATGCATATGATCTCCTATCCCTCAGATGTCACTGTCTTAAAAAACGTCTGTAATGGATACCATGATATGGGCTCAGGTATATTTCGGTAAACCTTTGTCTGTCGAACCATTTGCCGCTGTATCCACAGATGCAAGTTAAGTCTTTACTATGCAAAGCAGAAGCCATACATCAACACAGTCAACAAGTGCCACCGACTTCTCTGGGCTCGGACTTCTCTGGGCTCAGCTCTGCATGGTGAAAATTATAAAATACATTGTGATGTATAATACCAGAAGTATCAAGAATATAAAACTATAGAAGGTGTTAAAGGTTTGATCATTAGTTGAAATAACTTCACTAGGATTCAAGACATTAGTCTTGCCCTATGCTTTCACAAGCAAACACCTCAACTAATGGTAAGCCAAGCAATAACCTTTTTGCTTACTCATCAGCCTCATTGCTTAAGCATTCATCAATGCTCTTCACAGCCATGCCACCACTGAAAGGAGACAGGCAGCACGCACTGTATGGCCATAAACATGTAACTGAAACCCATCTCAGGGACTTAGAAACTTTGTTATATAATATGGAATATATTATCTATCACAATATTTTTCATTTACGTTCATTATGTATAGGCAGAATCAGCATATGTTAATTGATTATCTGGTGTAACAGTAACTAAAAGAGCAAACCATATTGTTTAAAAAATTTAAAGAACTGACTTTTTTTTTTTTTTTTTTTTTTTAAATAGGAGAGTTCTTCGAAACTTTAAATCATTGCAGACTGGAATGTCTCATAATCTCAAACCTAACTAGTTTAATAGTTCAGTGCTTGAAGACAGAAACAAAAGGAATTCTATCCTGTACACTTACCACGTAAAACTTAGTTGAAATATCCTATCATATATGGAACAAACATCCATCGCTATCACAGTCAGTTCCTGTTGCTGGTGCCTTTTTTTTTTTTATCTACTCAGAAACCCACGATTGCAGTAAGACATTACAAAATAAATATAAAAATGAACAGATTTTATAGCATTTTTTTTACACGTTTATTTTAATATACAATACATTCAAATAAATATTTGAGATGTTTTAGATAATACGTTTTTTTTTTTAAAGCACTTTCATGTATAAATATACATACTTCTTATTATTTCTGGTAAATTGAGTTAATACTCAGTTTAAATCAACTCAATTTACTCAATTTAATACTCTCTGTCAGACCAAAAGTGTTACTATATAAAAAATTAAAAACACGGAATCACACAAATTGCATTTTGAACATTTGCCTAATGTTGTTAGTGTCCTTCCGGAACAATTTTAGGGCGCACAGGGGGGAGGGACTTTTACGTGAGTGACAGTACAGATGGCGAATAATACACCTCGGTGCTCGCAAATGTCAGGACGCGGACCAATTAAATTCAACAACAAAACCGCAGGAAAACAGCCATGTCCAAACTCACGTGGAAGCGACTTGGATGAATATAAAAAACTGGACCGTTTTTATTCCGCATGACAACGGTGTTTTAGCCATTTGACAATGATAAAGTCGGGCCATTGATACCTGCAATGATAACCTGTGGGTGACGTCACAGAGTTCAGTAATATGCACTTCATTAGATGTTGGAGGAGAAGTGCCCCTTTCATAACTGCTATAAGGTCTCTTGCGTTTGCCCATTTTCACGTACTTTCTCGTAAGACTGTCTCTTTTTATAAGTGTTCAAAAAGTGCGGTTGATCTCTTTGGCAGATCTCTTCCCGTAAAAAGGTTGTTGTGTTCTATCGGGTCGGAGGAGGACACTATCTTTGCCCTGTCGTCGGGTCAGGGCAGGTGTGGGGTGGCGGTTATTCGGGTCAGTGGTCCGGCATCAGCGCTCGCTGTCCGCTGTCTGACCTCTTCGGCCCGGGGACTCCCCGCAGCCCGCACCGCCACACTTCGCAACATTAAACACCCCCAGACTCAAGAGCTGCTGGACCGCGGACTTGTCCTGTGGTTTCCAGGTTTGAAGTCTTTATTTTTAAGAGAGTGGGGTTGGATATGTCGTCCCCATAATTTAAGAAACTGCATGTTTTTGTCACGTGTCCAATGATCATATAGTTCGAAATGGCCCACTAAAAACATTGAACAAAACAGATGTTTTTTATATTGGCAAGGCAAGCACATTTATACAGATCTAAAAACGTATAACATGCAAGTTGGTGAATTTGCCCGTGTATAAAAACCATGTAAATTTTCTGGCCAAAGAATAACAATGAATTATTAAATGAAGCATTTTCCTGTAATGGTATCTGTGGGGTAAAATGTGTCTGTGACTCAGCCAATAGTACTAATGAGCTTTCCAAATGCATTAAATACTATTACATTACTTTCATATTTAGGGATCTTAAACATTTCTAAAAATGTTCTTATTGATTAAGGCACAAAACAAGGGACAGTAACACTTAAGTCTACCAGTAGCAATGTACATCGTTATACTTAAATATCAATCCAACTTGGATTAATTGATTTTCATGTATATTCTGAAAGAATTTTTTTTTTTTATTATTGATTATTATAAAGGGCTTCCAAAGCAAAAGCAAGATCTTTTAGAATTCTAAGTTCCTTATAGGACTGTTATTATTATTAATAGGATAAAATGTCTATCTAGAGCAGGGGTGGGGAATCTTTTTCCTATTAAGGGCCATTCGAGTATTAAAAAAATTATTTGTGGGCCATACAATTGCTTACAATTTCTGATTGTAGTTTGAAATTAACATACACATTTTGTTATGTGCTCACGCTTCAAAAATAAAAAATAAAAAAGGTCTGTCTATTATAGGCAAGGTAAGTTTTTTTTATATAGTACATTTCATACACAATGGTAATTCAAAGTGCTTTACATAGAAATAATAAAGAAAATAAAAAGTACATAAAAGTCAATTTAAAAATTAAGGACAAGAAATTCAAGTAAAAATAAAAAGAATTAAAAATGTATTAAAATGGAAAGAAAAAAGAATATAGAAATTAAATGCTACAGTACAATTAGTAAAGCACAGTGCTCACTTTACTGATTGTGCTGTATAATTAAATTTTATACAATATGTTATGCAATATTTAGTATTGTTGTATTTTTTTTTTTAAGTGAATCGGATCAAGGCCAGTTTTTGCTTTTCTAATTATTTCTCCAATGGCCTCCCGGGCCTTATACGGACGTGAGGCCTGACGTTCCCCATATCTGATCTGGGGCATCAATGTGAATTAGATTTTCAATTCAAAATTCATTCAGGATTTCAAAACTCCCATATCTCCCCTGTGATTTAATTTAACTGTCCAGCTGCAAAACCTTATTCCAATGTAATGTAATAAAGAATGGTTCTGTTAAAGAGTACATAATGTGTGTTCAAAGAATTAAATAAGATCCTGTCATAATGATTTCCATAGTACCTTTTATATCTGTGTTTCCTTTCATGACGTATATCTCACTCTTGCAGGTCCTGGTAGTTTCACCGGGGAGGATTGTGCAGAGTTCCACATACACGGGGGTCCTGCTGTTATTAATGGAGTCTTACAAGCACTTGGTATGTGTACGAGACATCTGCTCTATGTCCCAAATTGTTCTCAAATGTGCAACAGTTGTGTCTCTAAACCTATTATATAAAATTATAGTTAGAATAGCATCAGATGAATTTAAAATCATGTGCAATCATATTACAGCTGTTTGTTGTTCCAACATTTGACCACCAGATGACAGCATCTGATTTTGCTTGGAATTAACTAAATTTGATTTTACCCAAGATGTTCTGTCTTATGGCCTATATCTGCATGAATGTATAAATGCCACTCTAAAGAGAGCTTTTGAGTTATGATAAGAGAACTTACAGTATATGCCTCATTTTGTCTGTGTTTTAGGGAGTTTGCCAGGGCTGCGGCCTGCAGAGTCAGGTGAATTCACCCGTCGGGCGTTCTATGCAGGGAAGTTGGACCTCACTGAAGTCGAGGGTCTGGGTGACCTAATCCATGCAGAGACAGAGGCACAGAGGAGACAGGCTCTACGACAGATGGCGGGAGACCTGGGTCGTGTCTATCAAGACTGGAGTGTTCGACTTAAACGAGTAAGGAAAGCATAGGGAAAAAAAAGCATCCGTTTTAGAGAAAGTTACATGCCCTTTGACCCCCAGATCATCGCATCACTTGTACTCCAGAGGCAAAAATGACATCTCAGTGTTGTGGAAGTATTACAATGGAAATCTAAATTTTATTAACATGTTTTTCAGGAAAGGACTGAAATGAACAGGAAATTTTAGGAAAATATTGATGGTGCTACAACAGCAACATATGGTGCACATTGTTTAGAGGTGTGGGCTTTAGTTAGGAATCAGTGCTACAAATTCTAAACCTGTGGGTTTGAAGCCTTCTGGCAGAGGTGATCCCCAATTCGGAGAGTTACTGTAATCTTAATCGTGCTTGGTCGCTGTTGTGCGCAATAGCAGTACACTTTAGATTGCTTCAGGAGAAGCTCAGTTACTTTAGAGCAGTTAGTGCTCTGTACGTTGCCCTATACAAAATGTAAAATAAAAAATTATACAATCTATGGACTTTAGTGTATGTTATCCATGTCTTAGTTGTGTTTTGATATTCAGTTGTGAGACTGTAAGTATAAATGTGAGAATTGTCACAGATATCTATAATTTTATCCTTGATTTGGATTGCTTTTGGAGTCTTTAGAGACAATATTATTTGATCTCATTAAGTAATTTAAAAGTAAAATGGTAAATTTGATGTGTGTAATTCATGTGCGACTGGTGTCACCAAAATAAATAAATAATGACAAACAGCTTTCATAGACGCCAAAAACAATGTATTTATATTTGTCTTTGCATATTACGTTTTTTAAATATTTTTTTTACAGAAGTTTTATGGTTTTAACATCGTAAATGTTGCACAGGTCACCTTTAAAATTAAATGCAAAGCACCAGCTTCAATAAGATCAGTTACTGACAATTTAGACTATCACTTACTGTAAGTTATTGATCTGAAAAAGCATTTTCTTGAATAGCATAGGAAACAGTCATAAATCATTTATTCACCACTGCAGATCAGCTATTAACCTGTGATTGAAAAGATACACTGTGGTGCTAATTTTTATGTTCTTATCTGCACATTTATAATGAACCATGTAGGCCTGTCGCGATTATTAAATAATCGTCTTGATCACGGATATTTGATCTAGCGCAGTGTTAATGACATGCAGTGACACACCCAAGATGATAGAGAGAAGAAAAACAGAATCTCAAACTCTTTCTTCATGTGAAATAGTGAAGCTTCATTCTTCATGGGGTCGTGGGGTTAATCGGAGAGCCTTAAAGGGACAGTTCACCCAAAAATGAAAATTCTCTAATCATTTACTCACCCTCATGCCATCCCAGATGTGTTTGACTTTCTTTCTTCAGCAGAACACAAATTTTTTTAGAAAAATATCTTAGCTCTGTAGATCCATACAATGCAAGTGAATGGTGACCAGACCTTTTGTAGCTCCAAAAATCACATAAAGGAAACATAAAAGTAATCCATAAGACTCCAGTGGGTAAGTCCATATCTTCAGAAGCAATATTATAGGTGTGGGTTTAAAACAGAACAATATTTAAGTCCTTTTTACTCATAAATCTCCACTTTCACTTTCAGATGTGAAGGTGAACTAAACAGGTACCACATGTGACTTTCAGATGAAAAGGTGAAAGTGAGATTTAGAGTAAAAAAAGGACTTAAATTTTTTAACTTTTTCTCAACCATAAATTTTATTTAGCTTCTGAAGATATGGATTTAACCACTGGAGTCTTATGGATTACTTCTGTGTTTCCTTTACGTGAATTTTGGAGCTACAAATCACCGTTCACTTGCATTGTATGGACCTACAGAGCCGAGATATTTTTCTAAAAATCTTTGTTTGTGTTCTACAGAAGAAAGGGTGAGTAAATTATGAGAGAATTTTCATTTTTGAGTGAACTATCCCTTTAAAGTAACGTGTGAAAGTGAAGAACTTTGGACAGAAATATTTTACAATTGTATACTTTTATATTATACTGTATAATATAGTAGCTATTCAGGTTGGCTGGGTTCCAACTACAACAGTGTAAATGCAAAATGGACCAAGACTAGAGTTGACTAAAACAGACAATTAGTCATAATTGCAGTTATTTGTTTGACAATTAATTGTCAGCCAAATTTCAAAATCATGTCAGCCCTAGTACCATGCAATTAAAACTTGATTAGATTAATAGTGCAGTATGTGTTTAAGCTCTGATCTTGAGCTTTGTAGGAAAAGGAGGAGGATACTTTAGAAAGTTTAGAGGCATAAGGTCTGTGGCCACACTGAATTACATAGGAAAGCCAGGAGTAAGTGTGTGAGTAATTGGTTAAACAGGCTCTTAGGAAACACCTATGTGGTGATAGGAAGAGTCTGCTTTCTTTCTGCTGTGAGTAACAGACTGAATTGGGTGTTAACATGATTTACATGGCAAAAGAAACACTTGTTTCCAAGTGTGTTTATAAGAGAGGTTTATCTTTTTATTAAGGTCTTTTATATAATTCCAAAATTCACTGCTCGATTGGCCAGTGTTGCTGTCTGTGAGTCCCAGCTTGTGTCCCAGCTATTGTTTATGTGTGAGAGCGTGCTGATTTCTCGAGTCATTGAGGAGCAGGGTGCAGGAGACAGGATATCCTGAGTAGGGTGTGTGCCAAGCTGTCAGAGTCCTGAGGAGCTGAGGTGGAGGGGAGGGTTATGTGATCCAAGATGATGAGGGCTAATGGTTTGTGTAAAGACTCCTGAAAAGATGATTTCTTAGAAAACTGTTTTAGAGGGTGTTTTGATTTAAAATGGGAAACACCTCCTTAATTGTAAGGATGTTCATTATACTGTATATTTTTATTACATGGCTTTCAGGAATATTTGATTTAATGGTGATACAAGACCTCTCCGTTTGGCTTAACTCTGCCTGGGTTAATTTTGTGATAATGACCTGATCTGAAAATGTGTGTGTGTGTGTGTGTGTGTGTGTGTGTGTGTGTGTGTATATATATATATATATATACACTATATTGCCAAAAGTATTCGCTCACCCATCCAAATAATTGAATTCAGGTGTTCCAATCACTTCCATGGCCACAGGTGTATAAAATGAAGCACCTAGGCATGCAGACTGCTTCTACAAACATTTGTGAAAGAATGGGCTGCTCTCAGGAGCTCAGTGAATTCCAGCATGGTACTGTGATAGGATGCCACCTGTGCAACAAGTCCAGTCGTGAAATTTCCTCGCTACTAAATATTCCACAGTCAACTGTCAGTGGTATTATAACAAAGTGGAAGCGATTGGGAATGACAGCAACTCAGCCACGAAGTGGTAGGCCACGTAAAATGACAGAGTTGGGTCAGCGGATGCTGAGGCGCATAGTGTGCAGAGGTCGCCAACTTTCTGCAGAGTCAATCGCTACAGACCTCCAAAGTTCATGTGGCCTTCAGATTAGCTCAAGAACAGTGCGTAGAGAGCTTCATGGAATGGGTTTCCATGGCCGAGCAGCTGCATCCAAGCCATAAATCACCAAGTGCAATGCAAAGCGTCGGATGCAGTGGTGTAAAGCACGCCGCCACTGGACTCTAGAGCAGTGGAGACACGTTCTCTGGAGTGACGAATCACTCTTCTCCATCTGGCAATCTGATGGACGAGTCTGGGTTTGGTGGTTGCCAGGAGAACGGTACTTGTCTGACTACATTGTGCCAGCTGTGAAGTTTGGTGGAGGGGGGATTATGGTGTGGGGTTGTTTTTCAGGAGCTGGGCTTGGCCCCTTAGTTCCAGTGAAAGGAACTCTGAATGCTTCAGCATACCAAGAGATTTTGGACAATTCCATGCTCCCAACTTTGTGGGAACAGTTTGGGGATGGCCCCTTCCTGTTCCAACATGACTGCGCACCAGTGCACAAAGCAAGGTCCATGAAGACATGGATGAGCGAGTTTGGTGTGGAAGAACTTGACTGGCCTGCACAGAGTCCTGACCTCAACCCGATAGAGCACCTTTGGGATGAATTAGAGCGAAGACTGCAAGCCAGGCCTTCTCGTCCAACATCAGTGTCTGACCTCACAAATGCGCTTCTGGAAGAATGGTCAAAAATTCCCATAAACACACTCCTAAACCTTGTGGAAAGCCTTCCCAGAAGAGCTGAAGCTGTTATAGCTGCAAAGGGTGGGCCGACGTCATATTAAACCCTATGGATTAAGAATGGGATGTCACTTAAGTTCATATGCGTCTAAAGGCAGATGAGCGAATACTTTTGGCAATATAGTGTATATATATATATATATATATATATGGCGGCCAAAAGTTCGGAATAATGTACAGATTTAGCTGTTTTGGAAGGAAATTAAAAGTGAATACTTCACCAAAGTGGCATTCAACTGATCACAAAGTATAGTCAGGACATTACTGATGTAAAAAACACCACCATCACTATTTGAAAAAAGTAATTTTTGATCAAATCTCGACAGGTCCCATTTCTTTCAGCCATCACTCCAACACCTTATGCTTGAGTAATCATGATAAATTGCTCATTTGGTACTAGAAAATCACCTGCCATTATATCAATCACCGTTGAAAGCTATTTGGCTCGTTAAATGAAGCTTATCGTTGTCTTTGTGTTTGTTTTTGAGTTGCCACAGTGTGCAAAAGTCTTGCATGTCTTAAGGTCAATATTAGGTCAAAAATGGCAAAGAAGGAAAAGCTTTCTCCAGAAACTCCTCAGTCAATCATTGATTTGAGTAATGAAGGCTATACAATGCTTGAAATTGCCAAAAAACTGAAGATTTCATACAAAGGTGTACACTACGGTCTTCAAAGACAAAGGACAACTGGCTCTAACAAGGACAGAAAGAGATGTGGAAGGCCAGATGTACAACTAAACAAGAGGATAAGTACATCAGAGTTTCTAGTTTGAGAAATAGACACCTCACATGTCCTCAGCTGACAGCTTCATTGAATTCTACCTGCTCAACACCAGTTTCATGTACAACAGTAAAGAGAAGACTCAGGGGTGCAGGCCCTATGGGAAGAATTACAAAGAAAAAGCCACTTTTGAAACAGAAAAACAAAAAGAAAAGGTTAGAGTGGGCAAAGAAACACAGACATTGGACAACAGATAATTGGAAAAGAGTGTTATGGATCTTAACCCCATTAAGCTTTTGTGGGATCAGCTAGACTGTAAGGTGCATGAGAAGTGCCCGACAAGACAGCCACATCTATGGCAAGTGCTACAGGAAGTGTGGGGTGAAATGTCACCTGAGTATCTGGACAAACTGACAGCTAGAATGCCAAGGATCTGCAAAGCTGTTATTGCTGCACGTGGAGGATTTTTTTAAGTAGTTTAAGAAGTTCTGAATTTTTTTTTCTAATTGTAATTTTTCACATTATTAATGTCCTGACTATACATTGTGATCAGTTGAATGCCACTTTGGTGAATAAAGGTACCAATTTCTTTCCATAAGAGCAAAATCTGTACATTATTCCAAACTTTTGGCCACTAGTATGTGTATATATACAGTGGTGTGAAAGTGTTTGCCCCCTTCCTGATTTCTTATTTTTTTGCATGTTTGTCACACTTAAATGTTTCAGATCATCAAACAAGTTTAAATATTAGTCAAAGATAACACAAGTAAACACAAAATGCAGTTTTTAAATGAAGGTTGTTATTATTAAGGGAAAACAAAATCCAAACCTACATGGCCCTGTGTAAAAAAGTGATTGCCCCCTAAACCTAATAACTGGTTGGGCCACCCTTAGCAGCAACAACTGCAATCAAGCATTTGCGATAACTTGCAATGAGTCTTTTACAGCGTTGTGGAGGAATTTTGGCCCACTCATCTTTGCAGAATTGTTGTAATTCAGCCACATTGGAGGGTTTTCGAGCATGAACTGCCTTTTTAAGGTCATGCCACAGCATCTCAATAGGATTCAGGTCAGGACTTTGACTAGGCCACTCCAAAGTCTTCATTTTTTTTTTTCTTCAGCCATTCAGAGGTGGACTTGCTGGTGTGTTTTGGATCATTGTCCTGCTGCAGAACCCAAGTTCGCTTCAGCTTGAGGTCACGAACAGATGGCCGGACATTCTCCTTCAGGATTTTTTGGTAGACAGCAGAATTCATGGTTCCATTCATCACAGCAAGTCTTCCAGGTCCTGAAGCAGCAAAACAGCCCCAGACCATCACACTACCACCACCATATTTTACTGTTGGTATGATGTTCTTTTTCTGAAATGCGGTGTTACTTTTACGCCAGATGTAATGGGACACACACCTTCCAAAAAGTTCAACTTTTGTCTCGTCAGTCCACAGAGTATTTTCCCAAAAGTCTTGGGGATCATAAGATGTTTTCTGACAAAAATGAGACGAGCCTTAATGTTCTTTTTGCTCAGCAGTGGTTTTCGTCTTGGAACTCTGCCATGCAGGCCATTTTTGCCCAGTCTCTTTCTTATGGTGGAGTCATGAACACTGACCTTAACTGAGGCAAGTGAGGCCTGCAGTTCTTTGGATGTTGTTGTGGGGTCTTTTGTGACCTCTTGGATGAGTCGCCGCTGCGCTCTTGGGGTAATTTTGGTCGGCCGGCCACTCCTGGGAAGGTTCACCACTGTTCCATGTTTTCACCATTTGTGGATAATGGCTCTCACTGTGGTTCTCTGGAGTCCCAATGCTTTAGAAATGGCTTTATAACCTTTTCCAGACTGATAGATCTCAATTACTTTCTTTCTCATTTGTTCATGAATTTCTTTGGATCTCGGCATGATGTCTAGCTTTTGAAGATCTTTTGGTCTACTTCACTTTGTCAGGCAGGTCCTATTTAAGTGATTTCTTGATTGAGAACAGGTGTGGCAGTAATCAGGCCTGGGTGTGGCTAGAGAAATTGAACTCAGGTGTGATAAACAACAGTTAAGTTATGTTTTAACAGGTGGGGCAAACACTTTTTCACACAGGGCCATGTAGGTTTGGATTTTGTTTTCCCTTAATAATAACAACCTTCATTTAAAAACTGCATTTTGTGTTTACTTGTGTTATCTTTGACTAATATTTAAACTTGTTTGATCTGAAACATTTAAGTGTGACAAACATGCAAAAAAATAAGAAATCAGGAAGGGGGCAAACACTTTTTCACACCACTGTGTGTGTGTGTGTGTGTATATATATATATATATATATATATATATATATATATATATATATATATATATATATATATATATATATATATATATATATAACTGCAGGAAACATAATTAATTCAGTGTTTGAAATAATTGTCATATAGTAGAGGACCTCTTTTTTCTGGAATTAAGACTTAATTTGTTGCAATAATATTTATGTTTATGTGTGTGTGTGTGTGTGTGTGTGTGTGTGTGTGTGTTTTCATTATAGTGCTTGGCGCATGTAGAGGCATTTATTGACTTTAGTGAAGATGAACTCATAGAGGATGGAATCTTAAATGACGGTACGTGTCTTACTTGATGAATACTGATTTATTCCCTGGAAGGCTTTAGATGAATAGTTTATTAAAAAAATTATCATTCTTTACTCATCGTTCATCAATCATTATTTACTCACCCTTATGCCTCTTAAACTTCCTTCTTCTGTGGAACACAAACAAAGATATTTTGATAGATGAATCGATGTGTTTATATTCGTACAATGCAAGTCAATGGGGTCCAAAACTTACTAACTCTAAAAAGGTCACGAGAGCAGCATAAAAGTAATCTATATGACTTGTATTGCTTCAGAAGACGTAGATTAAACCACTCGAGTTGTCTGGAGTACATTTGTGCTGCCTTTTATGTCCTTTTTGGAGCTCGAAATTCTTGGATCCCATTGACTTACATTGTATTGAAATAAACACAATACGCATCATTCAGAATATCTTCCACACAAGAAAGTCATATAAGTTCGAGATGGCATAAGGTTGAGGAACTGATAAGGATGACAATAGCTTTATACATCTTCCATTCACACTTTATATTAGGTGGCCTTAACTATTATGTACTAACATTAAATACATACAAGACTATGTATTTATTGTGTAACTACATGTTGCTCTGCATAATTTCCACATTTGTAAACATAAGCCTAACCCTTCCCTACCGTACCCTACCTACCCTAACCTACACTACACTACCTACCCTAACCATAACCATAACCCCATACCCTATCGGGGCTAAAGGGAAACAGATTCCGACAGGGAACACAATTCGAGTGAGAGATGTGGCAAAAAGTGCTGTTTAACCATGGAGCATTCGCTGAACTCAGCGGACAACATTTTTAAAATGCACTATAAACCTATTTATCAACACAGTCTTTTACGATAAAGGCTTTTATGACTCAACATAAATTACTGTTCCGAAATACTCTCTCATTGACTTAAAAAAGACGTCTTGATGCAAGTTAACCACGCAGTAACAGGCACGCAATACTTCCCTCGTGTAAACTAGATTTAATGATGGTTTAGTATACAATAAAGTTCAATTACCCAGAATACCCACTCTCGGTAAACAGCTGATTATTTATATCCATCATTCCAGGAAAAAGTCTATGTAGTAATCCAGAAAGCACTTTATTTTCTGTGTAGTCACACAGTACAGATGTGTTAAACTCATATCGTGTCTCCCCATGAAATCACACACATGTGAAACGGGTGATTCTTTTTGGATACTTTGTTTGTTATAGTTTTTTCTGTAAGGGAATTATAAAATTAACGCAATCCTCTCAGTAGCAGGCCAGCAGCTAGTTTGTTTACTATTGGTGCTGTGGAGCTCCTCTTCTTTCACAGTGCAGGTTTTTGACCAATCACAGGCTGCAGCACTTCCCACAGTCCCACAGTTCCAATCCACAGTTTTCCTGAGCAACAACTGAGTGGCGCCATGATGATTCTAGTTGCCTGTTTTCTGTTTCTGGTCTCTAGATGCACTTTAAAAACGAGCGATCCTGACGGAGAGCAACAACCATTTAAGTTTTTTATTTGAGTAAAAATTCCTTTGTGCTGTTGTTGGTTGTCATTACAACTCAGAGTAGTTAATAATTTCAACGTAACTAACCTCGGACCATCGCTTCATGACATCTACACACTCAGGTGAGGCACTGTCATTAAAAAACTGTCATCTTGACTCTGTAAAGTATCGGCACTATACAGCCACATGTTCTTTTGACCATTTTTACAAATGTAATTACCTTTAACATTACCACTAAGAATATATGCCGATGCGAGTGATAACACAATGGAGACCGGAAATTGAAACGGTCGAATCGTGGAACACTTCCGCATTCAGATAAAGATGGATAAGCCCCAGAGTTGGAGCTAAAAATGTCCCCTAAAATGGCTTCAAGTTACTACAGTTCCTTAGGTACGAAAGCGATGAAAAGCACTACTCCCAGGGAAAAGTACCTAAAACGGGCTTAAGTACCTCCAGTGGGAAAGGCCCTATGGTCGTAATGCCACAAAGCGGGCATGAGTCTTATTTCTTTAAAACATTCCTCAAAAGCTTGCATGCATGCAGGAATACTTTGCTATAAGTGCTGTTTAAATTTGGTTATTTAATGCCCATGCCATCATTTGTCCCCTCTGACCTGATGTTTTGTTGTTGGTTATTTACATTAGAGTGTGTTTCTCAGGAGAATTGAGTGACTGTACGTTAAGGAACAGGTTTGTCAAAGAACATCTCCTTCCTCTGAGAGTTTCAGACGGCATGTAAAGCCACGAAAATAGGTCATTCAAAATAGTGCATCCCCTCCACTAACACACTAGTGTGCAACAGCTCAGTACTTTTAAAGAACAGTGCACTCCAAATTGAAAATTTGCCATTATTTACTCATTTTTATTCTTTTATAAAACACAAAAGGAGATATCATTAAAAATGTGAAGGCTGTTCTTTTCCTTAAAATGAAGATGGATGGTGACTGGGCTATCGAGCTCTAAAATGATCGTTAAAAGTAGTTCATATGACTTGTCCACTATATTGCAATTCTTCCAATGCAGAATGAGAGCTCTGTGTGAGGAACAGACAGAAGTTTCATTAAGTCATTAAAAAGTTGTTCATGGGGGCCTGGGTAGCTCAGCAAGTAAAGACGCTGACTACCACACCTGGAGTTCGCGAGTTCGAATCCAAGGGCATGCTGAGTGACTCCAGCCAGGTCTCCTAAGCAACCAAAATGGCCCGGTTGATAGCGAGGGTAGAGTCACATGGGATAGCCTCCTCGTGGTCGCTATAATGTGGTTCGTTCTCAGTGGGGTGCGTGGTGAGTTGTGCGTAAAGCCTCCACACAATATGTCTCTGCAACAACGTGTTCCACAAGCCACGTGATAAGATGTGCGGGTTGACGGTCTCAGACGCGGAGGCAACTGAGATTCGTCCTCCGCCGCCCAGACTGAGGCGAGTCACTATGCCAACACAAGGACTTAGAGTGCATTGGGAATTGGGCATTCCAAGTTGGGGAGAGAAAATCTGAAAAAAAAAAATAAATACATTTGTTCATTTTGAACTTGGCAGCCCCAAGTCCCCATCCACATTGGTAATGTTCTTCAGTCATAAGGCATTGAGTTTTGTGTTTTCTGCCTGGTTCAGTGGACACAGCGGTTCGGCAGCTGCAGACAGAGATGGAAAACCACCTCTTGGATCAACGCAGAGGAGAACGCCTGCGCAGCGGTGTTCAAATGGTCATTGCCGGAAGCACCAATGCGGGCAAGAGCAGCTTGCTCAACATGCTCAGTAAGATCTAACTTACCTGACTTGTGTGGAGCCTTGAATGATGTACTGTATGACATGCATGTGATGTTTAAGCATGCTTTCTAGAGTACTGTAATCACTATTGGCCATTTTTTTAAATTGTAGTTTATCAGTTCACTGCAGAAGTTTCAGAAAAATCTTATAATTGTATCCTTGTTTTTCAATTAAAGGTGCACTCAGTAACTTTTTGCTCATGTCATCTTGGACTTGGACTGTGACACCTAGTGGTGTGGATGCAGCATTGTTCAAAATCAATAGTTTTCAGTGACAGATGCCATTGTAGAAATTCACTATTCACAATTAGACATGATTCATTTAATCCAAGAGTGAAAGTGTCCAATATCAAGATGGTTACTGAGATTAAGCGAGTAGTATTCAGCTGGTCATGTGATTCTTAAATGGCAGCCGCCATGAGGGCGCCCATGCCCCATGTAGAATAAAACGGCTTTTATAAGGTTACTGATATGATTAGTCCTCATCTCATGTGAGTGGTCATGATTTTATACATAGGTTTCAAAAGTACAATTAATTTCTTTAGGAGTATAACTTTTTATTGGGGAAAAAATTACTAAATGCACCTTTATAATATCTAAACATCCTCAAATCAAGATAAAGTTGAGAACATTTAGTTGAGAAGGAAAATTGTGGAAGATAATAAGAATAGATGATTTTATTTAATTTTTAAATTTTTTTATTTTGTGGAAAACAAGACAAAAAAAATAAATTAATATCAGGGTTTACATTTACAAGCATCAGCAGACGCTTTTATCCAAAACCACTTGCAGAGCATTCAATGTATATATTTTTCAGTATGTGTGTTCCCTGAGAAACAAATTCACAACTCTCATTACTAGTGCTATGCTCTACCAGTTTAGCTACAGGAACTACAAGCCAAACTCCTTTAATAGTTTCATACCTCTATACTTAATTTTTGTATACTTTAACCTATAACAAGCATGATTTTCTGATGTTTGTTCATACTTCTCTCCATTCTGGTGCACACACACATTAATAAATTAGATTTATTCAGTTGGATATGGTTAAGTTACTCAGAGGTTAGGGGGGACCATGTACCAGATAATTGTATTTTTTTTACATAAAATAGATTAATAGGTTTTTGGGGCAAAGTGTGTCATTGTTAGGAGGTTAATGTTTGTGATAAATACCTCTGTTAACATGCACACTCATAAAATGAGACATTTGGCCTTTAATGACGTTTATCTGTGACCTCTGACCTGTCCAGTAGCAGAGGGAGATGTGTGGAAATCACTGTACTTCCTGCCCTGAATTGCTCCACATTCATCAGGCCTGTTATTGTTTACCATCTGACTTTTAGTGCTGTGCTCTAGTGGAACATGGAACATTTTGTGGTGTCACTTCCTGTATAATGTGGATTCAAGTATGAATGAAAACTTTGGAATGGTTCACCCAAAAATGGGTCTTATTTACTCAAAGGGAGACTGGAGAGTACTGGTCGTGCTTTTCTATGAAATTATAATGAATGGGGATTGTACACAAAAGACCCATAAAAGCATCTTGAAAGTGTTCTGTTTAACTTGTGTGCTATAAAGCCTTTTAAAGTTACATAATAGCTTGAAGACTGAAATTTAAGTTGTTATTCACTAAAATCATGACATCTGCCCTACTGTAGCCCTTCTGTTCTCTTTGGAACATTAATGAGAGAAGTAGAAATATCTGTTTCATGAAATAATCGTTCTTTTGAATCAGATGTTTTCAATGAATCGTTTGATCAGGTTCACAAAACCAGTCTAAATGATTTGTTTATTAAATCAGATTGATCTGGATCTTAAGTTCTTAACTCAGTGACTCATTAATCCAGCAAAAGCATTTAAATGATTACTAGAGAAGGTTATCATTGAATAATGACTTTTTGTCTGTTTCTGATGCAATCATGTGACTTTTGAAGACTTGAAATAATAATTTTTATGTTGGCACTTTATGATGCATTCATCTTGCTTTTGCATCATTTTTTGAAGCCTAAAAGCTTCAGTCCCCATTCATTACAATTACATGGAAAAGAGCAACCAGCACAGTCTTCAGATTTTCTCCTTTGGTGTTTCACAAAGAAAAGAATGACAAACAGGTTTGGAACAACACAAGTGATGACAGAATTTTCATTTTTGGGCGAACTATTCATTTAACATGTTATGCCTTTGAAGGACTGAGCTCAACAGAAAACAGCCTAAACAATTTTAAAATGTCATTTTTATAAACTACTGAAGGAAGTTCACACAAAGAGCACTTGAATGAAACTGGCCTCTTCCTTCCAGAGCACATGTGGAAATATACTTTATACCAGACTGTACCAGAATGGCAAACAATAGAACATGTCAGTACAAAAGTGAAACGTTTCTTCAAACTTTTATCCGTTCAAAAATAAACCGCAAACCTCAGCACTGGATTATTGTGCTGATATGTGCAGTTATTTTGGCTCATCGCTGGGCAGAAGAGACCAAAAGCCAAAGGCTTGCTGTTGAAGGTTTGATGGCGAACCATTGAATTGTTAAGTATTAATGCATACCCCAAAGAGGTAATGCTTGTCCAGTGTCTGTCTTTTTTCTGGTTCTTTTGTTATGGCTCTTTGAAGTTATGTTCATTTGAAACATTATAACAATTCAGAAAGAATGTGGTGAAGTGATATTGAACTGTAATGCAGTCAACCTGAAACTACTTCATAGCCACACAGTTATAGAAAATTAACCAACCATGTATAATCAAAGTTATTAGGTTGCAGACAGATCCTAGGTAATTATCTATGATAGTTGTAAGATAATAAATATATGTTAAGATAAAACTATTGCTTTATAATTGTAAAAGAGTTTTAAAGTACGTCTAGATTAATAGCTTTGTGCTAAAGTTCATGATTCATGACACAACAAAGTGCTTCTTACAGGGTTGCAAAAGTCATGGAAAACCTGTATCAGGGAATATAATATCAGGGAAGTTAAAGGAATAGTTCACCTAAAAATGTCAGTTCTCTAGAATTACTCACCCGTATGCTGTCTCAAACTCGTATGACTTTCTGTCTTCTGAAGAACACAAATGAAGACATTTCAGTTGATGGGTGATGCGTTTATATCTATACAATGTAAGTCAATGGGCTCCAAAACGTTCAAGTTCCATAAAGGCAGCATAAAGGTAATCCATACGACTCAAGTGGTCTAATCCAAGAAAGTATTCTTAAGCAAAATAATAATTTTTGTGTTAGAAACCAAATGTTAGACATTCACCAAATGTTAACCAAAATGTAACTACTTTTATTCATTAAATCTTGACATCAACAGTCTCCTTTTGGCATGTTCATGATAGAAGCTTGATTACACTTCATTGCACTTGATGCATGCGCAGAGCACTTGTAAGGGTGAGTAAATGATGAGAGAATTCTTATTTTTGAGTGAACTATTCCTTTAAAGGTGCACTCAGTAATTTTTGTGTTTACGTTGTCTTGGACGTACACTGACACCTGGGGGCATGGATTCGGCATCATTCAAACACAATAGTTTTTCGTTACCGAATAACGATGCCATTGTAGAAATTCACTATTCATTAATTTAATCCTTGAGTGAAAGTGTCCAAATTAGAAGGTTGTTACTAAGATTAAGAGAGAAGTATTCTGCTGATCATGTGATCCTAATATGGCAGCTCCCCTGAGGGGATCCTCTCCATGTAGAATAAAAGCGCTTTAATAAGGTTACTGATACGATTGGGGTCTTCATGTTGTGTGAGTGGTCATGATTTTATACATGTTTCGGAATTACTCCTAATTTATTTTGAAAGAAATTGAGCACACCTTTTTGGAGAAATTGTGCTTTCAAGGCCTGGAAAAGACATGGAATATTTTTGGAAATTGCTATCGTGATTATGCATTTTTCTTGTTTTGTTCTCCTCTAAATATTTAATCAGCTAAATATTTCTCTGTTGTCGAGTAACACTTGCTTACGAGCCATAGTGATGTCTGATCTTTGAACAACACAACAAGTTTGTTCTTATCTACGAATTGGTCAGACATTCTCAATTTAAAAGAAAAACAATTTGCTCTAAATTTTTACGATTTTCAGAAATATTTGTGTAGTAATCACAAATGACTGGGAAGGTCAAGAAAAAGTCAAAGATCATTGGTCAAATGGTGTGGGAACCCTGTTATTGGAGTGTTACTGGAGTATTTGATGCTTACATTTCTGCAAATGTTCACTTTCCAATAGTCAGTTGTTTAAAATCCTGGTGGCAGGGTTGACTTTTTAAGATTGTCCACACTGAAAAACAATAAAAAATTAGATAAATTGTTAAAAAGAGGAGAATTGTTCCTGCAGAGTTCACTTCCTGAAAGATGATGTAGTTTCCACAGAATTCTTTGATTTATACCATAATCCTTTTTTTTTTTTTTTTTAATAAGAGGGGAGGTTTGATGGTAACAGGGTTGATACAAAATTAAGGACACATCTTGAAGTCTTATTTTAAATAATACATTGTGGATCAAATCACAATGAAATACAGACGGTGAGTAAAGACATACTACCTTTTATTTCTTGTTGTAGAATGCGTATGTCCGTATGCAGCTTTCAGTGAGTAAAGAAATTACGTTCAATAAAAACAGACTGTTGTGGCTCCACTTTCTGATGTCATTTTAGTGAAGGGAAAAGAGGCAGGAAAAACGCTTGGTGACAGAATCACCTTGGATTACAATCAGCGTTCATGATGATATGCAGCTGAGTGCGATGAAAAAATCCAGATCAACTTGACATCTTGTCAGTTCTCGTATTTTTCAGTTTTGAAGCCATTAACTCAGCAGGGAGTCCCGACTGTCAAGTGATTAACAACCTCCCGCTGAGAGACGCTAATGCACGCTTTGTCTATCTCTGTCTGACCAGCGATTATGTTAATGAAGTTCACTCCTGAACATCACTGGAAAAATCAGCTAGTGTGGCGCCGGCTTAATACAGTTAGTAGAAGTTGGAAACACAGGAATGAGTACAAACAACAAAAGGCATCCTCATGTGGAAAGAACCAGAAAGGAACATTTGTAAATAAATTAAATGGATTTAGATGGTGTTTGCTAAGGCAAGCATTACTGCTACTGTTTCTCATGTGCTGTTGCTTATCTAAACTATCAGACATATGATTTTTACCTGGCGTGCGATTAAAACTGGCAAAGAAATACCACAGACTTGCATTGAAAATCTAGAAACCATATCTAGAGATCAGAATTTATCCGAATATCATGGAGACTTGAGGGTTAGCTTTTTGACTTGAACCAGTAAGCAACCACCCAGAGCACTCTAGCAACCACATAGCAACATGCTAAGAACAACTCTGAACACCTTACATCATTTAAGCTTTAAACGTCATCCAATAATACATTTAAGTGCTGTGCCTGTAACGCTGCTGTCATGTGTTACAGTTTCTGCAGGATGTGAACTTTGTGTTGTTTTTGTGTACTTGCAATCATGTATGAGAAGAGTTTTGCCCACCCCTAAAGAGAAGTGACCATCATCATATAGTGGCCACATTCCTGTAAAACATACAAAGACATCAAGCTTATTTATGTTTCCAAAAACCTCTCACAAATCTTGTTTTTCTTGGAACTGAGCTCCATTGGTAATTACCTCTGACCTCCATCCTGAGACAATGACTTAGAACAAAATGTCTCGCAGGCCTCAGATCTCAGCCCCTACTATGAACTAGTAGTTTGAACACTCTTTGGGAAGTCAACCCACAAATGTCTTACTTGCATTTACTTGCCATATTAAACAGGATAGGACAAATTATTTTAACATCGAAAAATTACACCCTTCACTTTTTCACCTTAGGTTTTCACAACTGAATTTAAATGTGCAATTTAGTTTGACAAGAATGATAACACTTCATCTGATATTTCATAGATAAAGGATATTGGAATATCACACACATTTCTAAGGATTTTAAAGTGACTTCATCAAAGGATACTCCAGGGTCAGAAATTAATGGGGGCTTGGGGCAAAAATGCCACTAAAAAGTGACAAAAATGCTCTCAAAATTGAAAATGTAGTTGCAAAAAATGCCCCATTACATAACATTTTTTTAGGCTATTTTGAAGATGTACGCATTTAAATTTTATAACAAAATTCCATAAAATTATGTAAAAATTGTAATGTTGAAAAAAAATTTATGAATAAAACTTTAAATATTTGTTGTTTTAATTTTTCAATGTTTATTTTATTAAAGATTACTCAATTCAATTTGATGGATTTTTGTTCTGAAATAAAAATTTGTAAATCTTTTTGATTATTTATTTATATATTTTTTAAATAAATGATATCCTCTTTTTTTCTCCCAATTTGAAATGCCCAATTCCCACTACTTTGTAGGTCCTCGTGGTGGTGTGGTTACTCACCTCAATCCAGGTGGCTAAAAAAAGTCTCAGTTGCATCCGCTTCTGAAACTTCTGAGATCCGCGCATCTTATCACATGGCCCGCTGTGCATGACAACCAGCATGGGAGGCTCATGCTACACTCCGTGATCCACGCACAACTTACCACGCGCCCCATTGAGAGTTAGAACCACTAATCATGATCACGAGGAGGTTACCCCATGTGACTCTACCCTCCCTAGCAACCGGGCCAATTTGGTTGCTTAGGAGACCTGGTTGGAGTCACTCAGCATGCCCTGGATTCGAACTCTCGCATCAATACTCGCTGAGCTACCCAGGCCCCCTTAAAATTTGTAAATCTTTAAAAAAAAAAAAAAAAATTGTGTATGAATTCTCTCTAAACATCTGATATTTTTTCTAATATTTTGTTCAATACAAATTATTACCAAGTATGATTTTATGCTGATTTAAATTTATATGTGACAACCTTACTGAATTTATATTAATGCATTCATTAAATTTTAGTATTTTGAACAGAAGGGCGACAGTGTTTTTTTTTTTATGCCCTCATAAAGGTAAAAAATGCAATCAATTTCTGACCCTGGTCCACTCTATCCTGCATGAGCGGCAGTACATAAACATTTCATTATTAGCATCTCTGATATGGCTATCCTAATTTTCAGAACTAATTTGAGCATTTTCTCACTCTTTAGCTCAGCGTCCTGCTGCCATAGTCTCTCCCACAGCAGGGACCACAAGAGATGTGGTGGAAGTCCCTCTGGACATCGGGGGCTATCCCGTGCTGCTGAGCGACACCGCAGGGCTGCGGGACACCACAGACAGTGTGGAGCAGGAGGGTGTCCGGCGCGCCCGTCAGCGGTATGTATTTAGGGATGCGTGTGGGAAAATCATGGCAGAATAAACAGTGAAGCATTTTTGTGCAAACATTCCAGTGTTAAATATTACTATCCTAAAAATGACTTTTGGAGGGGAAATATCTCTCTAGATTTTTCGCCACTCATTGTGCTGTGCGAGGGGAAATGATCTGTTTATTCACAGATTTAGATCTAGGTATGAGTCGTTTTTTTTTTTTTTTTTTTTTTTTTTTTTCAGAATTGATTAATAAACATCAGAGGTTATGCAATGAACATAAGTGTGTAGTTACATAATGTTTGCAGAAAAAGAGCCATGGTGCCTTGTTCCTACAGAAATATGTACATACATTGACCTTGTCACCTTTACCTTTGTGTGTTGCAATGAATAATATTTTTCTTCCTATACTGTTAATTGGTGTGATTTACTATATAGAAATCTTAGACATTCAGGAAGTGTCCATAGCTCCTCTTTTGTTAGGGTTGTTTCAGTCAGGTCAAAAGGTCGTAAGATGCTGACCAGGCTCAGGAAACAGGTTTAAGAAATATTCTTCCGCTGTTTGCCCGCAGGGTGGAGCAGGCAGATCTGTCTCTGGTGGTCGTGGATTTGACGCAGCTTCCTTCAGACCCTCAGCTAGTGCCTGTCTTCCTCACTGGACACTTGAGGAATATCCTGGAGCACTCATGTCACAGGCAGCACTGTGTCCTTATCCTCAACAAAAGTGACCTCATCTCTGCAGAGCAAAACAGCAGCATCCGAGCATCCCTCTGGCTGGCTGATGATGTTCCTCCTGCATGTTTTTTGTCATGCCACACCAAAGATGGCCTGGATGGCCTCCTGACTGTATTACAGGACAGACTGAAGACACTGTGAGTGTAAATTGAAGCAGTTCTATACATTTTTATAAATAAAAGGTCCTGAAAAGAGAAAGTTTAATGTTATTTAGCCCCTATGTACTTTCTACTTAAAATTAATTAATTGTCCTTAAAGGGATAGTTCACCCAAAAATGAAAATTATCTTATCATTTAATCAACCTCATACCTTCCCATACGTGTACGACTTTCTTCAGCACAACACAAACAAAGATTTTTTGAAAAATATATCAGCTCTGTAGGCCTATACAATACAAGTGAATGGTGATCAGACATTAGTAGCTCCAAAAAAATCACATAAGGAAACAAAAGTAATCCAGTGTTTAAATCCATATCCTCAGCAGCATATCTTCAGAAGCAATATAATAGGTGTGGGTGAGAAATATTTAAGTCCTTTTTTACTCTAAATCTCCACTTTAACTTTCACTTTCATATGTGAAAGTGAAAAACCAGGTACAACATGTGACTTTCAGATGTCAAAATTAAAGTGAAAGTGAAGATTTAGAGTAAATAAAGGACTTTTGATCTTTTTGTTACCCACACCTATTATATTGCTTCTGAAAATATGGATTTAACCACTGGGTGAACTGTCCCTTTAATATTTCATTCTATTCTTAAGATCTATACAGCATTAAGGGTTGGATAAGACGGATAGACAGACCTGCTGTTTCAATCAGCAGCATGGGATAGCTTCCAATAGATAGAAGATACATGGATGGATGGAGCTTGACAGCACTAGGAGGAGTTACATTTAGGAATTTTGGTCTTTGGTCAAGGATTTTGGAAAATCCCTAACTCAAGTTTGTAAAATAACAGTATGTTGCTTTATTCAAGCCAACATAATTATGACACTTTCTTGAAGTCCTGCATCTCTGTCTATCCCAGTTGTGGCGACCCACTGATTGGCAGCCCGAGCCTGACTCAAACCCGGCACCGGACTCACCTGCAGAAGAGCATAGAGGCTTTACATCAGTACTATCAATACAAGGACGTGGACTTGGTGCTGGCGGCAGAGGGCCTTCGATTGGGCCTCAACAGCCTGGGGAGGATCACTGGTAGAGTTGGTGCTGAGGAAATTTTAGATGTGATTTTCAAAGACTTTTGTATTGGGAAATAGAATCATATTTTGAGTGTAAATGGAGTAAAAAAAAAAAAAAAAAAAAAGCTATGCATGTTTGTTTTATTTATTATTTTTGAGTTTTAATTATAACCTTAAAAGAAAAATTAGGGGGGCCTGGGTAGCTCAGCGAATAAAGACACTGACTACCACCCCTGGAGTCACGAGTTCGAATCCAGGGTGTGCTGACTGACTCCAGCCAGGTCTCCTAAGCAACCAAATTGGCCCGGTTGTTAGGGAGGGTAGAGTCACATTGGGTAACCTCCTCGTGGTCGCCATAGTGTGGATCTCGCTCTCAGTGGGGCGCATGGTGAGTTGTGTGTGGATGCTGCGGAGAATAGCGTGAAGCCTCCACACGCGCTCTGTCTCCGCGGGAACGCTCTCAACAAGCCATGTGATAAGATGCACGGATTGACGGTCTCAGACGCGGAGGCAACTGAGATTCATCCTCCGCCACCCAGATTGAGGCAAGTCACTACGCCACCACGAGGACTTAGTGCATTGGAAATTGGGCATTCCAAATTGGGGAGAAAAGGGGAGAAAAATCCCCCCACCCAAAAAAAAAAAAAAAGAAAAGAAAAATTAGACTGAAACATTTAAAAGTTGTCTGCTAAAGTCATGGAATTTTGTAATGGAGTTTTCCAGTCATGGACTGTGAGAAAATGACTTAAATTAGTTGCTCTTGAAGAATGTTGTTAGTGTAACATTACAAAATAACTTTGACCATGTTGCTGTCAACCTTTTAACAAAATGTAGAAATCATGGGACCAGTCGGGACTCGAGATAAGGGTTCGTTCAGGTGTAGCTAACATTGCAAAGTCATATTTTGTAATGACACTAAAAGTATTACTCTCATAAACTTACCCCAGTCACGAGTGGGTACAGGTCACAGTCTCTGCTCACTCGCGACAAGTACTCCACCATACTTAACCACTGAATTAGACCGCCCTCCAAAATCTTGCCCTCCAAAAAAAGGTCCGCAAACTCGAATGCTCAAATTGACTGACATCCAGGAACACCTCAAAGTCTTCTGATTGGCCAAACAATATAAAACGGATAGTTCTGGTCCTAGATGTTAATTGGTTAATGCAATCACAATAACCGTTTTATAAAACAATAAGGCACTCAGGCATACTGCTGCACGTTGTATCTAACAGTGCCATTTAACGTTGACTATATTAGCAATTTAGCACGACCTCTCACACCTTATTGCTTTAGCACCCCACAGTCAATTTCAGTAATATCGTTCAGCTAGAGACATTTTCTTGATTAGTATTCTATAAAAAAAATAAAAAAAAGCATAGGCAGTACTTTAAAACTATGAATGCTCTGAGTTTTTTTTATCTTTAAACTAGCTAGCTGTTAATTTTTAGTAATGTGAGCTAGCTAACTAGAATGAATAATCCAAGTTGACTAAATAAAATAGATTAGCTAACTCTGCTAGCTAACTATTGCTGCTAGTGTCATGTGTGCATAGCATGATCATAGACATTCTTTTATGAAGGATAGTCACAGTTTCAGAAATTCAGTTTTTTGCAGCTAACCCTTAAATATTACAGTAGTTGGCCACATAAAAGGTAATGTCTTAAAGAGTGGGAACCATGTTTAATTCAATTGCTCAGTAACCTTGGTCTGTCAGAATGATGTTGATGCTAAACTTTACGGTTTTATTCTGCAATGAGGTTTAAAATCTTATTGTGAACTTTCGCAAGTTGACCAGTGTAAACAGTCTAATCATAAAAGCTCACTGAAGAAATGTGTATTTATTTATTTATTTTATTGCAAGTGGGAGTTAGTGTCAAATCTCTGGTTTTCCCCCAAAACAATTACATTTCCTCCCGATGTCTCATTTCAAAGGAATGACTTCACACCAACCTTGGCAAGAGGCAACTGTATTTGTTCTTGCTGCATTAAGCTCATGATTACTGGCGGCATCCTGATGTAACTGAGCGTTCCCTGTGTTCGAATACAAGCTGTGTAGGAAGGAGGTGTTCAGAAATGCTCCCTACGGTCCTTTGTTCTCCTGTCAATCCGACATTCATTTAAATATTTATGTGTGCTCGTTGAACTCTTCACCCAATTGACGACATCAGGGTGCGAGGAGCTTTGCGCAGCGCGCTGTACCTTCTGTCTTCCTCTCATTCATGATGCTGTTGAGCTGATATTTCTGCTGATTAGTGTGGTTAAAAGGCCGCTGGCCTTTGCTTTACTGTATTAGATTGTTTATGAACAACTGCCCTGGTACATACAGATTTCTATGGAATGATAATATATATTTAATTATCAATGCATAAAGCAAAGATATTTATCCCACCTTGAAGATTTCCAGCAATGAGGGAGTTTCTGTTTTATCTAATACTAATCTTTTGTTTGTTCCCTAACACTTTATACAAACACCACTGCCAAAAATGTAATCGTTATATTGTAGAGCATGTCTTTAGAGTGAAGGTTGTATATTTTTTGTACTATATTAGCCTTTAAGTATTCATTAAGTAATTAGGCATAATTTTAATTTGTCAGTCATATTGACATATACTGCATTGCACAATATATTCCAAGGTTTGTTACTTGTTTAAAAAAAAAAACCACACATTTGCAATGTGGGAAAAGTTATATAGTACATGCAGTGGGGTCCAAACGTCTGAGACCACAAGTAAAAATGTATGTATTTGGCATTTTTCTAATTTAATAAGAAATATTAATTTACAAATTATGTTATCAGATTAAGGTTGAATTATTAACCCAGCATGGTTTGAGAACATGCTAAAGAGCACCTTGTGTGCTTCAGTGGAAATCAGACCCTTTGTACAAAGGAGTTAACATGGTCATTGTCTCAAATTTGCATAAATTTGGTTACTGACCTGCAAATATTGCAGAATCTTAATATTTTGCATCATAACCTTTTTATAATCTTAATCTGTATCAGAAAACATTTATTTCCAGGTTAAAAAATTGTTCTTTTCTTTTAATATTGTCTCAGACTTTTGGACCCCACTATATAAAGTACCTATACATAAACATAATATGAAGTTGGAGTTTAGTATACATACTACTATAAAAAAAATAACTTGATTTTTTTTTAAATATTAGGTTTATTTATTCAGAATACTCAGATCAACATATGAACATGGATTTGGAAGAAAGTTTGAAAGTTATTAGGAAGAAAACTGTTAAAAAGACATTAAACCGGCAAATGGTTTAAACAAATAATCACTGAAACAGTTCTTAATATGCAAAGAGTATTATATACAGTACATCACAGCACAAGTGGAGGTTTCCTCTTTTGGGAGTTGTTGACAGAATCAGACTCTCAACTTTTCGTGTTAAATGAGGATCTTGTGCTTGTAGGAAAAGCAGTCTTTTATTTAACATTGTTTCAGGAAGCTCCTATTTTTTTATGTCTGCACTATAACAGATAAATTAGACTACAAAAGTTAGACTAAAAAAACTTTGTCAAGTTCACAACCTTTGACATTTAAATATAACTATACATCAAACTAAACATTTCAGTGCATTATACATTTACAGTAATCCACAGTGACGGCATTATTTAGAGATCACAGGCTCAAAATCAGGAAACTCCCACACGTAAAACCCTTAGACACTCCGAACTCGGAGTCCGGCCTTGAGATTCAGATCATTCCCTTCTCCTTACCCAACCTACGGAAAAGAGGAAAACAACTTTTATTTAAACAATTCTGAATGACTCCGTTTGAGAGCAAGTTTTTTTTAATAAATTGTAATAATTATTAACATAATATATTATTAATTATACATTAATATAATTACTTGTATATTGCATAACATATGAAGTGATAGCACTTTATAAAGCATTTAATAAAGTATTGTGAGTTTTGTTTCTGACTTTAAAAATGATCAGCCACATGTCCCTTTGACTGAAATTGCAGGTTGTTATTAACGTGAAGTCAAGTGTCCTGGGCAAGTTTTTTAAAGGTCACTGCGAGGATAGGGCACAAGTGCCGATGCAAATGAAAGTGAGCAGCAGAATGCCTTGATGAAGGACCCTTCCTCAAAGCTATTAGTGAAGTACGCATACTGTACATTGGTTACTTTAAGGAAGTAATTTTGCCATTTATGATCGTGTGATCCAGGATGATGCTTGTGATTTGTGATTTATTTTGAGGTCATATAAAATAATACATTTAATTGCTTTTAATTTAAAGATAAAACATTAATGAAATATCAATTTATTAAATGTGAATTAAATATTAGTTTAATAATTTAATTGCTCTCGTCCACTCAAGGACTATCAGCAAGAAAATATACCACGAATGGAGAGACAGAACGCACGTTGAAATAAATTTGAATTAATGACAAACGGGCAAAATTCAAGGCAGAACTCTTTTTTCTACAAGTGTTTTGCCCTCCAGAATGGGTAGGGCCAGGGTCAGAAATTAAGGGGCAAAAAAAATCCCCTGAAATTCAAAATGTGGGGGGCAAAAAATGCCCCCATAATTGTTTGTTTTTTTTATTTACTGTATAACATCTGTTCTTAGTTCTTAATATTCTATAAACCTAGTAAAACGCTTTTTTTTTTTTTTTTTTATTATTATTTACAAATTTTACGTTAAATTAATTGTATGGGTTGGTGGAAATATATTCTCAATGTAATTATACAGATTTCTGACACTGGGTAGGGGCTAGTGATGCTTACTTTCAAATGAAATTCGCCCCCCGAACAGTTGAAGATCACTTACCTCTTGTAGTTAGCGGCTCCGAGCAGGTGCAGGAGGCTGCAAGCCCGCTGGACCAAGGGGTTTAAGACCAGCAGGTTTGGGCTGCAAAAAGCAGAAACATTCAACTGTGTAAATTACAGTCCACACTACAACATCTGAACATGCAGTCATGCCAAAAGAAAGGTCACAATGGAGAAATTTCAGCAACTTATTTTCATATTTTGAGATGTTTTTGGCACAAAAACCTTCACTGTTATCCATGGCAATATAGTTCCTGATTCTTTAAAGCTAATGTGTAATATTTTAAATGGTAAAATTCTTTCTCGTATTCCAGCTTAATATGCAGAGACAACTAGAAGCCATTTGTAGGTCTATTTCCCTGAAAAATGTAAACACTGTCTCTGAGATGTTATCACAACATGTCCCTGTTTGTTTTATGACATAAACATGATTCTTTGGGAATCATGTTTGACAACAGTCATAATTTTTGCAATTCCGTTTCTTGATGCAAGTGGCTCAGAAATGACTAATTTCCACTTTAAAGTGATTTTACCTGTTGTACACAGGTCTTTTGCATAGATATAAGGGTGGTATCCTTTATGGTAAGCTGGGTGTCAAGTACACTTTTGGCTTCCCTCAGTCTGGTTTGCTCCATTAGAAGCTGCTCCAGTTGTCTGTCGTACGTCTGTTTGGCATCCTGCAACTGTTTGCTGCTGTCTGCAGCCTCTTCCTTTCGACCTGTTTTGCACTTGTTCAACTCTGAAGTCAGATACTCATTCTGCACCTCCAATCGGCTGCTCCCCATCTGAATGGACGAGACCTTCTCTCCTACCTTGTCCAGGTAGCTCTGGAACTTGTCCTCTACCTCCTTAGAGAGGCTGGAGCAGTTTGAGCGTATCCTCTCCATCTGGTCGTGCTGTTTCTGGCAGGTGAGATGAAACGTGGCATAGTGGGGAAAGAAGTTTTCGATCTTGGTCAGGAAGGCACTCGTGACCGTCTGGATGCCTTGGAGGGATTGGGCAAAGTCTTCTTTGCATTTCTTAGTATAACCATCAAGCTGAGATTTTAAATCTATGTTGTCGTGCCTCAGTTTTAACACCATGCTATGGTGGTCGTTTTTGTCCTTGACTGTGTTGTTCAAGTCAGCTTTAAGGTACTGCACAGTCTGGCTGAAGTTCTTCTGAAGAATTTCATACAGAGCTTTCTGCTGGTCCAAAAGAGTCCGCAAAGTCTTTACTTCACCTGAGAAGAGAAATCATTGAGTCATATCTTTGGAAAGCTTACTTATTTCTGGTGTTTCAGTATGTTAATGTTTTATTGATCAGTTATAGCACTCACCACTTTGAGAGTTGCTTGGTGGACACTGGACTGGGGAATTACGGGTGGCTGAAAGCCTCAGTTTATTGAGTTCACTGTTGGATGTTGTCTGAGATTAAAATACCAATGATACATTAACTACAAAATTTATTCACACAAGATTTACTCGATAATATGTGAGAATGAAGTGTTGAATTGTCTTTTTAAACCCTCAAAAAGGCTTTTGGAAGTTAAAAAATGTTCATCAAGAAGATATCCGGGTCATATTTCACTTAAAAAAAAAAAAAATATATATATATATATATATATATATATATATATATATATATATATACATACATACATACACACACACACACACACACACACACACACACACACACCGATCAGCCACAACATTAAAACCACCTGCCTAATATTGTGGATGTCCCCTCGTGCTGCCAAAACAGTGCCAACCTATATCTCAGAATAGCATTCTGGGATGCTATTCTTCTCACCACAATTGTACAAAGCGGTTATCTGAGTTACCGTAGACTTTGTCAGTTCAAACCAGTCTGGCCATTCTCTGTTGACCTCTCTCATCAACAAGGCATTTCCGTCCACAGAACTGCCGCGCACTGGATGTTTTTGTTTTTGGCACCATTCTGAGTAAATTCTAGAGAATGTTGTGCGGGAAAATCCCAGGAGATCAGCAGTTACAGAAATACTCAAACCAGCCCATCTGGCACCAGCAATCATCCATGCGATTATCCAATCAGCCAATCGTGTGGCAGCAGTGCGGTGCGTAAAATCATGCAGATACAGGTCAGAAGCTTCAGTTAATATTCACATAAACCATCAGAATGGGGAAAAAATGTTATCTCAGTGATTTGGAGCGTGGCATGATTGTTGGTGCCAGATGGGCTGGTTTGAGTATTTTTGTAACTGCTGATCTTATAGTATTACTATAATTTTAGTTGTTTTATTATAATGCATTACAGTAATATAAAGAGGTTATTTAAAAAAAAGTATTTATAGTATTTGTTGTACTGCCTTTAATTTATTCTCATTTTTGTAAAAAAAATTATATATATATATATATATATATATATATATATATATATATATATATATATATATATATACAGGTGCATCTCAATAAATTAGAATGTCGTGGAAAAGTTCATTTATTTCAGTAATTCAACTCAAATTGTGAAACTCGTGTATTAAATAAATTCAGTGCACACAGACTGAAGTAGTTTAAGTCTTTGGTTCTTTTAATTGTGATGATTTTGGCTCACATTTAACAAAAACCCACCAATTCACTATCTCAACAAATTAGAATACATCATAAGACCAATAAAAAAAACATTTTTAGTGAATTGTTGGCCTTCTGGAAAGTATGTTCATTTACTGTATATGTACTCAATACTTGGTAGGGGCTCCTTTTGCTTTAATTACTGCCTCAATTTGGCGTGGCATGGAGGTGATCAGTTTGTGGCACTGCTGAGGTGGTATGGAAGCCCAGGTTTCTTTGACAGTGGCCTTCAGCTCATCTGCATTTTTTGGTCTCTTGTTTCTCATTTTCCTCTTGACAATACCCCATAGATTCTCTATGGGGTTCAGGTCTGGTGAGTTTGCTGGCCAGTCAAGCACACCAACACCATGGTCATTTAACCAACTTTTGGTGCTTTTGGCAGTGTGGGCAGGTGCCAAATCCTGCTGGAAAATGAAATCAGCATCTTTAAAAAGCTGGTCAGCAGAAGGAAGCATGAAGTGCTCCAAAATTTCTTGGTAAACGGGTGCAGTGACTTTGGTTTTCAAAGAACACAATGGACCAACACCAGCAGATGACATTGCACCCCAAATCATCACAGACTGTGGAAACTTAACACTGGACTTCAAGCAACTTGGGCTATGAGCTTCTCCACCCTTCCTCCAGACTCTAGGACCTTGGTTTCCAAATTAAATACAAAACTTGCTCTCATCTGAAAAGAAGACTTTGGAACACTGGGCAACAGTCCAGTTCTTCTTCTCCTTAGCCCAGGTAAGACGCCTCTGACATTGTCTGTGGTTCAGGAGTGGCTTAACAAGAGGAATACGACAACTGTAGCCAAATTCCTTGACACGTCTGTGTGTGGTGGCTCTTGATGCCTTGACCCCAGCCTCAGTTCCTTGTGAAGTTCACCCAAATTCTTGAATCGATTTTGCTTGACAATCATAAGGCTGCGGTTCTCTCGGTTGGTTGTGCATCTTTTTCTTCCACACGTTTTCCTTCCACTCAACTTTCTGTTAACATGCTTGGATACAGCACTCTGTGAACAGCCAGCTTCTTTGGCAATGAATGTTTGTGGCTTACCCTCCTTGTGAAGGGTGTCAATGATTGTCTTCTGGACAACTGTCAGATCAGCAGTCTTCCCCATGATTGTGTAGCCTAGTGAACCAAACTGAGAGACCATTTTGAAGGCTCAGGAAACCTTTGCAGGTGTTTTGAGTTGATTAGCTGATTGGCATGTCACCATATTCTAATTTTTTGAGATAGTGAATTGGTGGGTTTTTGTTAAATGTGAGCCAAAATCATCACAATTAAAAGAACCAAAGACTTAAACTACTTCAGTCTGTGTGCATTGAATTTATTTAATACACGAGTTTTACAATTTGAGTTGAATTACTGAAATAAATGAACTTTTCCACGACATTCTAATTTATTGAGATGCACCTGTGTATATATATATATATATATATATATATATACACACACTACAGATCAAAAGTTTTGAAACACTTATTCTTTATTATAATTTTTTTTCTTCACATTTTAGAATAATAGTAAAGTCATCAAAACTATGGAATAACATAAATGAAACTATGGGAATTATGTTGTGACTAAACAAAATCCAAAATAAATCAAAACTGTGTTATATTTTAGCATCTTCAAAGTAGTCACCCTTCGCCTAGAATTTGCAGACATGTACTCTTGACATTTTCTCAACCAACTTCTTGAGGTATCGCCCTGGGATGCTTTTTAAACAGTATTGAAGGAGTTCCCATCTACTCTCTGGATGCATTACAGTAATGGCAGTTTCAGAGGAAAATGTCTTAATTGTCTTAAAATGTCACAAAAATGCAAATAAACATAGAGGTTCTAAAAACAGAATTCATTTTTTTATGCACAAAATTTCTTAATTGTTTTCTTTGGATTTTTTTTTTTTTAAGGTGAAAAATGACCTGAACGTGTTTTTCCCAAGGTTAACACACATACAAATAAAGGACTTACAAGGCTGTTAAGCAAGTTTTTGTTCTTCATGGTCGTTGTGTTCAAGTCAGTTTTCAGCTTTGTAATTTCTTTGTCGGCTGCATCTTTCTCTCCAGTTTTCGCTTTGAGGGCACTGACGAGGTCAGCTTTCTCTTTTCGGAGTTTGTTGTTGTCTGTGGACAGTTTGTTAAAGGCCACTTCAAGTTCTTCCACCCTCTTCTCCTCTGCGGTCTTCTCCGGCTGGCCGTAGACGAGGAAAAGCACCAGACTGGTAATGATGAGCGACTGGATCAGAGAAGAGAAGAAGAACACTATTCTCATGTAGTAGCCACAGCTTTTCCCCTTCGCCTTGTGGATTTGTTTAGCCTCCAGACCAAATGTTGCCCGAGAGTAGCTGTTGTACATTTCTGCAGTCCAGTGTTCAACGTTTAGTTGCGAGAAAGTGATGGACTCAGTAGAGGCCCTGACAAGCACTGTGTGAAGACTACGAGTCTAAAAGTTTATGTAAAAACAATGGTCACAAGGTTATGAAAATATTCTGCAGTGCTGTCTCACTTGTGTGGCCAGTAACATGTAAACAATTGTACCAGAGCATGGGGCAGTAGCTGTGTTTATAAATGTAGAGACACACTTCCCGTGCTGTGACTCTTTCCGGGCCCTCCCCAAGACACAACTCCAGAGGTTATCGTTACACCAGACCCTGACAATGTAAACCACAACCCCAGCTATTGAATGATTGACATTGACAACAGTCACAGCTGTCAATGCTGTGAGAGCACATTTGAATTATTTTATCTTTATCAATCATCATAGGATGTTTAACAATCTTTAGATTGAGGTTTATGTGTTCATGTAGCTGTCAAAGCCAAGGGCTTGATTCCCAGGCCATGCATTTCTAAAATATATACCCCAAATGCACTGTTTTAGTAATTTCATTTGATCTTTTCATAGCACTGCAGAGTATTTTCATAATCTTGTGACCATCATGGGTTTGATTGAGGTTTATGTGTTCATGTTGCTCTCAAGGTCATGGGTTCGATTCTAATCCTATCAGGCACTGATAAAATGTTTACCCCAAATGCACGGTTTTAATCATTTTGTTTGATATTTATAAGGAATCTCATAAAATGTCAATACATTGATTATTGATCGGCATGTTATCTTCTCATATGTTTTTGAGGCATCAATATATTAACATTAGCCAACGTTTAAATTAGAAGCCTAATTTTTTCACTTTCCCATTTACAGTTAGTTGGCCTTCCGTTTAATGTAGTCTGGTAATAATAGCTTTGGGAGACCACAAGGGGATGATATAACATTTACTGTACTTAATACTAAGTTATCGTCACTTTTGTCACCCCTACATTTGTGCAACTGGTGGTTGATGTTCATTGTGGATAATGTTATGGTGGCTAAACAAATTTATTGGTAGTCATTTCGGATTCTGTGTTGATGGAGCTGGCCAATATCCCATATGAATAGATACCATGGCAAATAGCAGGTGTGTGCAGCAAAAGGCAACAAACAAAGCAACAAGGCAGGTTGTAGGTACAACCTTGCGAAAGCTTTGAACCCTAGGAAAAGACTATCAGTTGATTTGTCACAGGACAAGAAGCTAACAAATTGTGTAGCTAAGTTTATAGTCTACGATATGCAGCTGCTTAATGTGGTGGAGTGTCACTTATTCCAAAACATGTTAGAGGACATCATGAGCCCGCCGCTCCCACTTTACTAATGCTGAGTATAGAAATGTGTATTAAGAGACAAAAATTTTTGTGCATGGAGTAGCTCTATTTACATCTGGAAAAAAAAAGGAGATATAGACTGATAATCATCTGGAAAGTTTTCTGATTATCGATGTGTAATTGATCCCAAGCCTAATATTTATCAATCATTAAATGGGATGATTGTGAACAATTTTTAGATTGAGGTTTATGTGTTCATGTATCTGTTAAGGTAATGGGTTTGATTAGCAGAGAAAGCATGCACCGATCAATTATGGTTTATGTGTTCATCTTGCTGTCAAGGTCATGGGTTTGATTCCCATCTCATCCTTTCAGGCACTGATAAAATGTATACCGCAAATGTTTTACATGTTTTATTTTATCTTTATCAATCATCATGGAATGATTGTGAACAATCTCTTGAATTGAGGTTTATATGTTTCTCTAGCTCACCTGGTAGAGCATGGCACTAGGTCACGTCAAGGGTTTGATTCCCAGGGAATGCATGAACCAATAAAATGCATACCTTGAATGCATCTTTTATGGTGTCTGCCAAATGCAGAAATGTAAATATGTTTAGATGTTCTTGTTATCTCTGTTTTAAATGTAAATGAACATAATTTTCTATTCATTTTAGAATCACACATTTTATCCAATCATTAAGTACACCACTAAAGCCAGGAAAACAACAGTCCTGTAAACAACAAAAGCAGACACTTCCTAGATCAGATCAGGTACACACGATGAAATGAACCCAGCTGAAAGTGTTTCCTGTAGAGCTACAGAGACTATCGGTGGAATCGGAGGCACAACAATAGTGACTCGGCATCCTCCTCGCAGGAATGAATAACAAACACTCCTCCCAGAAGTCCAGGCGGCAGCAGGACGTTTGATCCCGGGCGCGTGATGACGCTCGCAGCTGACAGTCGTGTTTGGGAGAGTGTGAAGAGGGAACATAAAGAAAGTCAAGGGTTTTCCTGCAGGCCATTGTCTCCTTGCCAATCCATCCTTAGCGGAAAGTCTATTTTATGGGGGTTATTTGAAAAAGACTAAAAGTTCTCACAAAATCCCTTTATATGTTACAGATGAGCTTTAAGACAAAAACAGGAAAATTAATTTGCCGAAGACAGACAAGAACTAAAGAGCCATGAAAATGAAGACAGAGGAACTGTGGTTATTGGACATCAGAGATCAGAGCGATATCAACATTAGTTCATTACTGTAAGCACATATTGGAATGCTACGAAAGATAGGAGTTTAAAGGCTCACTCTTATCTCTCTTAAACCAATACAAGCTGTCCGCCCACTTGACCACTTTGCTGTCACTTTCAGTGTTTGCAGCTTGTAATATTCAGTGATGGGAGGGAAAGGAGGACACGGAAACTTGGGCTTTAACTCAAAGGTATAACTTTTAATAAATAAACTCAAAATCGCTTTTCAGCATCACACTCATCAGATCATACATTTAACACAGTCTTTCCTCTCAGGTAGCTCTCTCTCCCTCGTCTCTGGTGTGGTCCCTTTTTATTGCTCTCCCCAGTGCTTACTGCAATCAGACACAGGTGTTAGACATTATAGCGCTCAGGTGTGTACACCCTTACCACTTTCTCACTCTCCGGACGAGCACTTGACCATGCCCCTGCCGCCACAGCTCTTAATACTTCCATTGTGGAGTTTGTAGTAGAGCCCACAGACACTGCACAACGGGTCACCATTCTCGTTGCGCTGCCACAGAGTGGTCGTGGTTGCCTGGCTCGCCTTGCAACAGACTGTATAAAGACAAGAAAGACAAAATATTAATGCTGTGTTCCCAGTTAAAACATCCATGATGTTTCTAGTGGTATTTCAAACATGGTTGAAATGGTTTAGTTGAACGTTTTTTTTTTGTTTTGTTTTTTTTTATCTCCCCATGCACATAAAATTCTGTTATCATTTACTCACCATCATGTCGTTGCAACTCTTTCATTTGTGTAACACAGTAGGAGATATTTTGCTGAATGTTCACAGCTCTTTTCAGTGCAAAAGAAGTGGATGGGGACTCCATTGAGTTCCAAAAATGTCAAAATAGTGCCATTAAAAAGTGTAAATGAAGGTGCTCAACCAACTAAAGAGGAGGTGCAATCAAAAATCAAAATGCCATACTTTGAGGTGCAATACACATTGTATATACAAAATAGAGCCTCAACTTTATTCGATTAAAAAATACATGATGCTTCATCAGGCCATTAAAAGTAATCTATACAGCTTGTGCGCTATATTCCAAGTCTTCTAAAGCCATACAATAGTTTTGTGCGAGGAAAAGACTGAAATTTAAAGGAATATTTCACCCAAAATTGAAAATGATCTAATAATTTTTCACCTTTATGTCATCCCAGATGTGTATGACTTTCTTTCTTCTACAGCACACACATTAAGGATGGATTATTTTAATGCTGTCTTTTGTGATTTTTGGAGCTTCAAAATTTTGCCACCCATTCACTTGCATTGTATGGACCAAAAGAGCTGAGAAATTCTTATAAAAATCTTCATTTGTGGTCTGCTGAAGAAAGAAAGTCACACACGTCTGTGATGGCATAAGGGTGAGTAAATGAGAAAATTTTCATTTTTGGGTGAACTGTTCCTTTAAGTACTTATTCACTGTCAAACTTACCCTATGCCAGTAGCTCTCTGTTCATCACAGAGCTATTGAATGGATTCATATGAAGGGGAATATCGCAATATCGTCACATGGACTGCTTTTATGGTGCTCTTTCGTCATTTTTGGAGCTCTGCAGCCCCTGATATTCATTCACTTTCATTGTATGGAAAAGAGCAACCAGGCCATTCTGCTAAAGAAAGTCATATGAGTTGGGAATAAATGATGACTGAATTACCCCCCCCCCCCCCCCGCCCCACACACACCTTAACTTTTTCTCTTGACCATATGGCACTAAATCTCATCTCAACACCTTCAATGAATGGCTGTGCTCCTCTTAATCTTGATATTTCATATGGGGGGTGGGCATCTTGCCCCAGTAGTGGAGTAAGATGGCCCCTTTTCATCATTTTAAATTTTGTCCTATGACAACAAAATTAGCAAATGTTTCTATTTATTTTCCTGGATAATATGTTGGATGATGCATCATCATCCTGTACATGCTATTTGATGATTCATCATCATCCTGTACATGCTAAAAGTTTATCTATATATGTTACAGTTTTACCATCTTACCCTACTAATTATGGTTACATTTGTTGGCAAAGTCTATCCACAATATTCTTGAGTCCCATGATGCTTTGCGGGCGATGTGGGTGGAACTTCCGGTTAAGTGTAAAAATCATTATGTTATTTACTAACGCAGCATTAAAAATGAAAGAAACTTGAGAACAACTGATCACAGAATTATAGCGAGGTGATATTGTTCTTCCCTACCTATCTGTTAATGATTATGGGTTTGAAGGTAATCGCCAAATATAGCAAATAGAAGCATTTTAGTTATTTTATTGAGTCTTTATCCATCAATGGAAGAACCTGAGCAGACTAACCTGAAAAGCTGTGTAGCCTATTAGCGCCTTTACAGCTGTAAAGTTGGAAATGTTTTGAGAACTGTAGACAGTGGTGGAATGAGTACTGATTTTTACTTAAGTAAAAGTACTGCTACTGAAGAAATAATTCACTTGAGTACAAGTAGAATTACTGAGAAATATTATACCTCAAGTAAGAGTAAATATGTTGTTTACTAAAAAACTACTCAAGTAATTACAAGTTACTTTATGAAAATTATATTATATATAGTATATACAGTGCGCTTCCATTTTAAGAACACAAAGACATTTTTGTTCTTGAAAGAAACTGATGCTTCCTTTCACCAAGGATGCATTAAATTGATCAAAAATACTGCCAAAATCATTAATTGCAAATTATTATTATTATGGTTTGAAATAATTGTTTTAAGTGGTATTTATTCCATTTTTTTCTTTACCGATGATGGCAAATATATACTGTGTCACCTATTCCTTACAAAAGCATTCTAAAGTGCTAATTTGGTACTCAAGAAAATGTTCTTATTAGAACAATTGAAAATGTTTGCGCTACCATGCAGAAATCTCAATACTTTGGGGTTTTTTCACCATTTGCTGAGGTATTGAGTTCTTACAAGTTGCTTTACACTTGCATGTCAAATTTTGGTTTTAAAAATAGCCAAAAATAAACATTTCTCCTGAAATTCTATTTTCTCCTAAAGTCTATTTTTTATAGAGATGAAGGCTATTCCATGCATTACTGTTTTGAAAAAAGAATCTCTATACAGGATAGAAAGGGAAGTGGACGGCCCAGATGCACAACAAAAAGACAAGTAAATCAAAGTCTCTAGTTTGAGAAACAGACTCCTCACAGGTCTTAAACTAGCAGCTTCTAACCTCCAAAGACCTGCATTGCTGCAAGAGGATTCTTGGACAAACAAAAAATGTTAAATAATTTATTTAAATAGAAATAGCCATTTGGAACATTCTAAATCATCTCTAACTACATAATGTGCATTGTGACTGAAACACATTCCTATATCAGGTTTATTCTCATTCACGTATATCCAAGTATTTTGGCTATTAAGTTAACATACTGTACAAAACTAATAATGCAATATCATACAGGAAATGTATCCTCTATGATATTGCAGCAATTATCCAGATATGGAATGAGAAAATTAAGCAAACTTATCAACTCCTACATGTCACGATTGCAGAGAATGACAGGTTCAGGACCCAAGCGCAGAGTTGAAAAACAGAATTTATTAAAACAAAAAAACAAACACAAACTACCCCGTAGGCAAAAAAACAAAAAAGGTAATCCAGGCTGGGGCAGACTAACAGGAACACCAGGACCGACCGGGTCAAGTAGGGTTGAAACAGGACCGACATAGGAGAACAAACAAGACGAACTGGCACTGGACAGCACACACGAGGAGACTAAAATAGGGAGAGAAATCAAACAGGTTAACGGGGCAGGTGAGGCTAATAAACTAATAATGGGCAAACAAGGAGCCGGGGTATGACATCAGACAGAGATGCGATGATACAGAAATAAAACGGCCATGTGCTCTCGCAAGACAACAAAACATCCAAATGGCATGAGCACCCATCGCTAAGACAATATACTCTCATGCCAACTGACAGTTAAGAAGAGAGAATGTGTAGCAACGCCAAACAAAGCAATGCCATGCATTCTTACACTAAACGAAACCTGAGCGTACATCGAAAGGCAATCACCATGCAATGCACTTGACAGGCGACAAAAACAAGACAGGACACCTGTGCGAGAGTTCGGTCACACACTCACACCCGACACCTTAGACCGAAGTGACCGAACCTCAACACAACATGAAGACAGCTCGCGAGCATGACACGAGGTGCACCCGCGTTCGCGAGAGCCAGACAAACTATTGATGCGAGTGCATGCTGCCAAGGTGACATAAGCACGATGCACCCATGTCAATAACAGAGAGACTTGGAGCACGAGTGTCCGGATCCCGACACGCAATGAAACCGAACCAGACAGGATGCCTCCTGGCATCCCAAAACAGGAACAAACAATACACAAGATAGACAAAATGAGCATTAAAATAACAAAAAACACAACAGAAAGGGAGGGAAACCAGGGAGAGAATTTAAGGAAAGGGACGGGGTCCGGTGGCCTGGGAGGTGGCCGCTGGACAGGGGTCAAAGGACTGGGCAGCGACCGCTGTATAGGGGTCAGAGGACTAGGCAGCGACAGCTGGATAGGGGTCAAGATGGAGCGGCTCAAGGGGTGGAGCCGTGGCATGCGTGGGCGCTGGCTCGTTGACTGTTGCAGGCATGGGCACAGGCCGCGGCAGGGAGCGGCCTCCGTGGCCGTGGACACTGGCTGTGATAGGGGAATGGCTTCCATGGCCGGGAGTGCTGGCAGCATCAGGAGAACGGCCTCTGTGGCCGTGAGCACTGGCAGCTGCAACTGGGGAACGGCCTCTGTGGCCGTGAGAACTAGCAGAGACTGGGGAACGGCCTCTGTGGCCATGGGCACTGGCATTGACAGGGGAACAGCCTCCATGGCTGTGAGTGCAGGCAGTGACGGGAACGGCCTCCGTGGCCATAAGCACTGGAAGTGAAGGGGGAATGACCTCCGTGGTCGTGGGCACCAGCAGTGACATGAAAACAGCCTCCGTGGCTGTGAGCACAGGCAGTGACAGGGGAACAACCTCTGTGGTCATGGCACTGGAAATGACAGGGGAACAGCCTCCGTTGCTGTGAGTGCAGGCAGTGACATGAGAATGACCTCTGTGGTTGTGGGCACTGGCAGTAGCAGGGGAATGACCTACATGCTCATGGGCACTGGCAGAAGCAGGGGAACGACATCCATGGTCATGGGCACTGGCAGTGACAGGGAAACAGCCTCCATGGCTGTGAGCACAGGCAGTGACAGGGGAATGACCTCTGTGGTCGTGGGCACTGGCAGTAGCAGGGGAACGACATCCGTGGTCGTGGGTACTGGCAGTGACAGGGAAACAGCCTCCGTGGCTGTGAGCACAGGCAGTGACAGGAGAACAACCTCCGTGGTCATGGGCAATGGCAGTAGCAGGGGAACGGCCTCTGTGGCCGCTGGCAGCTGGCAGCGTCTGAGGAGTAGGTGTCCTTTTCTTCCTCCCCCTCTTTCGGGTGTTGAGAAGCACTGCTGCTTTAACAACCACCGCCTCCTGGCGGTCAGCTGCAGGTGAAGCTTGAGAAGCTGGCAGGGGCTGGGAGGTGGGAGCGTCGAAGTTGTGTTCCCACAGCCTGTGTAGGAACCTTTCTTCCATGATTTAAACGACATGATCTACTATCTCCCAGAAGGACCAAGCCTGCAGGTCTCCCCATATCTCCCAATACACTGGCTCCTCCAGTCCAGAAAGGAACTGATATGAGGGCGGCCTCACTATAATCCAAGTCCTGAGCCGCAACAAGGAGTGCCTCGGCATAAACATTAAAAGGCCGGTTGCCATGATGCCAACTCCTCGGATCATGGCCCAAGGCCAGGTAATGGGAGAACGGTTCTTGTCGGACTGGAGCGGGAGAAAAAAAAATCTCTGCTGGGTCCCTCTTGGCCAGTTCGTAATGCCACGATTGCAGAGAATGACAGACGCTTGGATCGCGGCCCAAGGCCCAGTAATGGGAGGCCGGTTACTGCCGGAGTGGAGGGGGGAAAGTCTCTGCTGGGTCCCTCTTGGCCAGTTTGTAATGTCACGATTGCAGAAAATGGCAGAGGCTCAGGACCCAAGTGCAGAGTTGAAAAACAGGGTATTTATTCAAACAAAAAACAAGCAAACACAAACCACACCGTAGGGGAAAAATGGTAATCCAGGCTGGGGCAGATGAATAGGAACACCAGGACCATGTAGGCATGAAACAGGACCAATAAACAGGACTGACATAGGAGAACAAACAAGACGAACTGGCACTGGACCGCACACACGAGGAGACTAAAATAGGGAGAGAAATCAGACAGGTTAACAGGGGACAGGTGAGGCTAATAAACTAATAATGGGCATACAAGGAGGTGGGGCATGATATCAGACAAAGAGACACACGATGATACAGAAACAAAACAAAGCCACATGCTCTCACAAGACAACAAAACACCCGAATGTCATGAGCGCACATCGCCAAGACAGTAAGGCAATATTCGCTCATTCCAACTGACAGACAAGACAAGAGAATGCATAGCAACGGCAAACAAAGCGATGTCACGAATTCTCACACTAAACGAAACCCGAGTGTACATCGCAAGGCAAACACTGCACTATGCACACAACCGGTGACAAAAACAAGACTCCGTTTAGGAACTCCGTGCCTAAACCAAGCATCTGACCGACTGACAGAACGCCTAACCGAACGTCTTGTGCTTTGAGCGTCTTACAGGGCAGGTGACCCATGTGACGTCAGTGTCTTGAAATTAGCTTGTTTTTAACTGGGTAAGGAGCCTAGCTGTTGTTTAAAGACTATAAATGGACAAAACAGGCATTAGATGTAGATATTTTATACCTAAAACAATACTCAACCATTTTTCCTGCATCCTGCTGTACTTCCCTCAATAAACATTCAGAGAAAGGTGTTGTAGGCTACTCTAAGTCATTTTGAGGGATGAACTGATAGCTACGAAAAAGCTACCACCTGTCTATCATGACTATCTCTGATAATTTTGAAAGAAACTTAGTCACATAACACATTCCATGACAAGGATCTAAAGTTCTGTTTTCATTTTTCAAAAGCAACGTGTGTTTGTGTCTGTGTGCTTGTGAGTTACTTAAAGAGAGCAAACATACTGTACATACATACATACCAAGTCTTATTTAATTATTATTTTTTTTATATTATTTTATTATTCATATATCATTTTTATATAATAATTTTTTACTCATTTTTCATATTGTTATTTGTCAAATTCCTTAATTTTATGTTGTGTGTGGGGGCCTGGCACCCCTGGAGTCGCGAGTTCAAATCTAGGACATGCTGAGTGACTCCAGCCAGGTCTCCTAAGCATCCAAATTGGCCCGGTTGCTAGGGAGGGTAGAGTCACGTGGGGTAACCTCCTCCTGGTCGCCATAATGTGTGGTTCTCGCTTCGGTGGGGCGTGTGGTGAATTGTGCGTGGATGCCGCAGAGAATAGTGCGAAGCCTCCACACGCGCTGTGTCTCCGCGGTAAAGCGCTCAACAAGCCACGTGATAAGATGTGTCTCACAGTCTCAGACATGGAGGCAACTGAGATTCATCCTCCGCCACCCGGATTGAGGCGAGTCACTACGCCACCATTAGAGTGCATTGTGAATTGGGTATTCCAAATTATGGAGAAAAGGGGAGAAAAAAAAAAAACATAATAATTTATGTTGTGTCCTATATTTTCTCACAAGTTAGAGATAAAGAGTTTCAATTTCAAGGTCTTCAATATCATGGGACGACGTTGTGAAGAAGTAATTGTCCATTGACTTTGCATGGTATAGTAACACTTGTTGAATTAGTGCTGGTCAGACAAAGTCAGCCTGAGCATTGAGAAAGACGCAATTAAGATTATTCAATAAACTCTGCTCATTTTTACCATCACATTGTCTCCTGCCTTCTTCTGTATTCCCCCCGCTGACTCTTGGGCTGGTAGTAGAGTAAGTTAACATAACAAGTTGTTGAAGTTGACTGGTTTTGGATATCAGACAGAACTCTGATATATGGATATCTTCTGATGGAGAGAGAGGTCTTGTGTACACTGGATCTAACATGGATTTTCACTGCCTCATGTTTTCATATCCTAAACATACCATTGAATACTGTACATGGCATCACATCTCTGTCTATATGCTATATACATTGGCGGTGGGTAAATTAATTGCAGGATAAGGGTACATAAATAAAATTAAGTAAAAAAAATAAATAGATAACATTTAAAATGCAAATCAAATTTTCCCTTCTGAATCCACACATTAATTAATTTCAAGATTTTCAAATTGCATGTTCTGCCTACTGTACAATGTTCACACTCCATACAAAACACTCCAAATTAATACATGTTTGATTATTGTTATTTGCACAGACATATTCATATTGATAATTATACATCTCAAACTGATGCCTATCATTCTTTATATATTCAGTTTCTTTATCCCTCTTCCCAGGAAATCAGATGATGTCATGTGCAGCTTTAAGAGAGCCTTTAGAGCCTTCTTTCACAGTTTCTTGGCCAGACAACCTTTCCTTCTCCTGGATCTCTTATGAGCTTCCGAAGTTTTGTCTGTAAAACATATTCATATATACCCCCATTTTCTGTTGAATATTTCTGTTTTCTTCCCAATTATAAACTTGTTTCTATCATTGTTTACATTTACAGTACTGTGCAAAAGTCTCAGGCACATTATATGGTTCACAAAAACATTTGGTCTTAAGATGGTTATTTTCTATCTTTTGCTTTAGTGCGTCAGTAGAAAATATCAATTTGATTTTAACATCTTTAGCTCATAGAATTGAATAGAAGAAGAACAATAAACCATACTATAAATTTGGGATTATATGAAGAGAATGAAGCAATCAAGGCAACCTAAATACATAGAAGAACAGTGTCAAGTTGTTCATTAATCTTGGAACAGCCTACTTGCCAACACTGTTGAAAAACTTTGTGCAAGTGTACCTAGGAGAATTTGTGTGGTTTTAAAGGCAAAGGATGGTCACACCAAATATTGATTTAGCTTTGTTATGTTTACTGCACTTTGTATGAAGTTAACTGATAAATAAAAGCTATTTAATATATTATTTTTGAAAACACCACACTTTACAGCATTTCCCAGAAATGCCTAAACTTTTACACAGTACTATATATTAAACTTTTCATAAACAGTTTAAAGCAGTTCAGAAACTTTTCAGGATTAATATCAAAGCTAATACATTGACACCATCTTCTGGACAATAAAGGCTCTACATTATATAATTGTACAATAATGTAATTCTTAACTACAGTATATCAAACTTATAAGGTAAAATGGTAATATCCCTGCTAACACACAATGTACCAGTTATGTAATTTATTCGTCCTTTTTGGTAATTACATGACTTATTAACAGGCAATGTAACTGCAACGTCACAGGCTCGTAATTTCATTACCATTATATGACCAATTCACAGCGCTGTATTTACGTCCTCCTAATGTTGCAAGCTTACCCAGAATGGCCCAGTTACGTAATATATTTGTATTATTTATGTAATTCCATTACTTACTGACAAAGTAACTGCAACGTCATGGGCCCATAATTTCATTACCATTAAATTACCAATTCACAACAACATCTTCACGTCCTCCTAATGTACCAAGCTTACTCAGAATGATCCAGTTACATAATGTATTCGTAATATTTGGGTAATTCTGTGACTTATTGGCAACGTAACTGCAACATCATAGGTATGTAATATAATTACCACTTCACCTTCCAATTCAAATTCCACTTTTTTACGTTCTCCAATGTGATCCAAAAAAAAATAAAAAATAAAAATTGCATTTCTATGACAGATTTGTATTGTAAAAATTTGATAATTGCTACTGTATCATTCAATGTTCAACAACCACATCAGATTAATTAAGTAAAATAATTACCCTCTAGTTGAAGTTCTGTTAATATTTTTGCATCTGTGATTTTTTGGCAGTTTTAATCACCTGAAATGTCCGCTAACATTATGCCAAATATTTATAACGGAAGTGTCCAGGATAATGCTATTTGTTTTTTTGTTTTTTATCCCCTTTTCTCCCCAATTTGGAATGCCCAATTCCCACTACTTAGTAGGTCCTCATGGTGGCACGGTTACTCACCTCAATCTGGGTGGTGGAGGACAAGTCTCCGTTGCCTCCACTTCTGACAGTCAATTCGCGCATCTTATCACGTGGCTCGTTGTGCATGACACCGCGGAGACTCCCAGCATGTGGAGGCTCATGCTACTCTCCGCGATCCACGCAAAACTTACCATGGCTCCCATTGAGAGCGAGAACCACTAATCGCGACCACAAGGAGGTTACACCATGTGACTCTACCCTCCCTAGCAACCGGGCCAATGTGGTTGCTTAGGAGACCTGGCTGCACACCCTGGGTTTGAACTCGCACTTCAGGGGTGGTAGTCAGCGTCAATACTTGCTGAGCTACCCAGGCCCCCCCATAATGCTATTTGTTAAAATAAATGTATATATAATATAAATGAATATATATATATATATATATATATATATATATATATATATATATATATATATATATATATTTGCTATCCAATTAATTTGACGTTTTTACTATAATTTAATATAATTATTTATTGGAAAAAATATGTAGGTCTGAAGATTATATTGTAATGAAGTCATTAACCATTTTTATATATCCTTAAAATAGCTTTAAATTAACAAAAGTATTAAGGCATTAGGTGTTAAGCTGCTCTAAGTAGAGTTTAAAATGAGCACAGAAGTCATTTAGCCTTGTAATTTCATTGAAATCCTGTGGTTATATGTCTTCATTTCTTTTATTGTTGCATTTTTTTCTCTGTTCTCTGTCAAAATAAATTAAGTACATTAATTTTGAGTCTGTGTTTGTGCACGCACAACTGTTTAAATAGCTTTTAAATTTATGTTGGGCAAATGAGGACATAAATTAGATTAGACTACTGCATGTCCGCCCATAGAATAATCATTAAAAGCAAAAATTACCAACTGGTAACCAACAAACAACTATTGTTGTTGCTACAACATCATCATGACGGACTGGCACCATTCCAAAGTTGCATTGTGGCAAGGAATCCAGGAATTTCACTTTTCTGGTTGTCACAATGTAATCAGTTACGTTGCCACGACAAGAGTTTGGTCATCAAATTACGGTGCAGTTACGTAATGGACACGTAATTTGGCTAGCTGGGATGCAGGGGCACCTGCTGGATTTAATCTGAGGGTATGCACAGAAATCTGCCTAATAAATCTTATATTTAGTGGGGTCTGGGGGCATGTTCCCCAGGGATTTTTTTTTTTTTTTTTTTTGGCAAAAAAAAACAACAAAGCATTCAATTCTGGTGACTTTGAGATAAGCATTTGTTTTATTTTCTTGAGTATGAGTAGCATTCATGTAACTATTGGCTAAAGCATTTTTTTCCAGTAACCATTCAGACGGATGCGTTTTTGTGCTAAAAAAGCAAAACTTTTCAACTGGACAGCATCTAAAAATGTAGCCATGAGAGATGCTAAAAACACAGTGAAATGTGACGCAGTTTTCAAAAGACATCTATCGAATGTTTATATGGAAAAAAATTGAAAAACAGCACGAGCGGATGCAAAAACACGTTCAGTCTGAACAGCCCCTTGTTCACATGACACAGCACTAGCTGAAGTTTCTCAAAGTTATCTCTCAAAAAGACAGCCTTTTGTTTCAGTTGATTGTAGATAGGTTTCCACTGTATCCAGCGCTGTTTGTTCTCTGTATTCGTAAATATCCCGATACTGTTTTACTGTGTGAGAAATATGTGTGTGTGTGTGTGTGAGAGAGAGAGAGAGATAATAAAGCACTTGCTTCAATCATGAGGATAGCTCATATCTGTTTGTATATATAGTTTTATTTAATACATTTCTGTGACATGCATTAACTTACGTCCAGATAAGGCTTGCCAGCTATGTTTCTGATTTCTTCAGGACAGTCAATATATTTATAATAATATAAGTCAAAGAAACTCAGCAATAAAAGAAACGTCCCTTCTTCAGGACACTGTATTTTAAAGATAACTTTGTAAAAATCCAAATAACTTTACAGATCTTTATTGTGAAGGGTTTAAACAATGTTTTACATGCTTGTTCAATGAACCATAAACAATTGATGAACATACACCTGTGGAACGGTCATTAAGACACTAACAGCTTACAGACAGTAGGCAATTAAGATCACAGTTATAAAAACTTAGGACACTAAAGAGACCTTTATACTGACTCTGAAAAACACCAAAAGAAAGATGCCCAGTGTCCCTGCTCATCTGCTTGAACGTGCCTTAGGCATGCTGCATGGAGGCATGAGGACTGCAGATGTGGCTAGGGCAATAAATTGCAATGTCCGTACTGTGAGACGCCTAAGACAGCGCTACAGAGAGACAGGAAGGACAGCTGATCATCCTCGCATTGGCAGACCACGTGTAACAACACCTGCACAGGATCCATCAGAATATCACACCTGTGGGACAGGTACAGGATGGTAACAACAACTGCCCGAGTTACACCAGGAACGCACAATCCCTCCATCAGTGCTCAGACTGTCCGCAATAGGCTGAGAGAGGCTGGACTGAGGGCCTGTAGGCCTGTTGTAAGGCAGGTCCTTACCAGACATCACCGGCAACAACGTCGCCTATGGGCAGTGTTGGGGAGTAACCGAATACATGTAACAGGATTACGTATTTCAAAATATAAGTAACTGTATTCTACTACAGTTACAATTTAAATCATTGGTATTTAGAATATAGTTACATTCAAAAAGTATTTTGATTACTGAAGAGATTACTTTGCATTTTCTTGTCATTTGTTTCATTTAATATTTAGTCCTTTCAGATGGAAAATATTTATACATATAAATGATGCGATCCAAAGTGCTTCTGAACAGCGGTGAAACACTTTCTTATGTGTTCCATTACTACGAGCAGACAGAGAAGTAAGTTTGAAGTAAGTTTGGAGCAGAAGAAATAGAAATAAACCTTGTGTAAATTGTCAGCTTTATGCTAAGCTAAAATGCTATTTCTAGCCATTTTACATGCACGTTACCAAACATGATCGTATTTTTTTATCAAGAAAATTCACGTTGGATCATAATTTCTTTTCTAGTAAGACCTTTGATATTAGGGCAAAAATCGTATTCTTGATGATAATTTTTGTATTGTTTTCCTGTAAAAATATCTTAAAAAATAGGTTTTTCAGAGAATGTATTTTGTCTTACTGTACTGGCAGATTTTTTATAGTCAAAACAAGTGAAAAAAATCTACCAGTGATGGAGAAGTAATCCAAAGTATTTAGAATACGTTACTGACCTTGAGTAATCTAACGGAATACATTACAAATTACATTTTACAACATGTACTCTGTAATCTGTAGTGGAATACATTTCAAAAGTAACCCTCCCAACCCTGCCTATGGGAAACAAACCCACCTTCGCTAGACCAGACAGGACTGGCAAAAAGTGCTCTTCACTGACGAGTCGCGGTTTTGTCTCACCAGGGGTGATGGTCGGAAGGAATGAGCGTTACACCAAGGCCTGTACTCTGGAGCGGGATCGATTTGGAGGTGGAGGGTCCTTCATGGTCTGGGGCGGTGTGTCACAGCATCATCGGACTGAGCTTGTTGTCATTGCAGGCAATCTCAATGCTATGCGTTACAGGGAAGACATCCTCCTCCCTCATGTGGTACCCTTCTTGCAGGCTCATCCTGACATGACTCTCCAGCATGACAATGCCACCAGCCATACTGCTCATTCTGTGCGTGATTTCCTGCAGGAATGTCAGTGTTCTGCCATGGCCAGCGAAGAGCCCAGATCTCAATCCCATTGAGCACATCTGGGACCTGTTGGATCAGAGGTTGAGGGCTAGGGCCATTCCCCCCAGAAATGTCCGGGAACTTGCAAGTGTCTTGGTGGAAGAGTGGGGTAACATCTCACAGCAAGAACTGGCAAATCTGTTGCAGTCCATGAGGAGGAGATGCACTGCAGTACTTAATGCAGCTGGTGGCCACACCAGATACTGACTGTTACTTTTGATTTTGACCCCCCCTTTGTTCAGGGACACATTATTCCATTTCTGTTAGTCACATGTCTGTGAAACGTGTTCAGTTTATGTCTTAGTTGTTTAATCTTTTTATGTTCATAAAATATTTATACATGTTAAGTTTGCTGAAAATAAAAGCAGTTGAAAGTGAGAGGATGTTTCTTTTTTTTGCTGAGTTTATATGTATGTGTGTTTTGTTTGTTATAAATCTGTCGTTTATTTGTTGTGGTACTGAAATACATGCCTTTGACTACATTTGCTGTGTCTTTACAGTATAAAGCATATAGGCGATTCTCAAACTTTCTCGTGTGTCAGGGCTGAGAAATATTTATTGTCATTTTTATTTGTTTAGGGCTTTTCACAATACATTGTCTCAAAGCAGCTTTACAGAAATGTATGATATAACAATTGGAGCTTTAATTTAAAGACTTAAAGTAATCTTTATGCTGTTCGGATGAATAGCGTCTTTCTACATAGATTCTTCCTTTTAATTAAAAAGTTACTTGTCTTTAGGCCCCCAAAACAAATATTTATTTATTTTTTTTTTTAATGCCTATGGAGAAAATAAATGGGCAATATCTCGTGCTTTTCCGCGGATGCTCGGTCATTCCCGTGGGTGTTTGAGCCAGGATGTCCGGAGCGCTCGTTGCCGTGGTTCACTCATTCAGACCTCTTGAGCTTAGACAATAAAAAATGTTCTGCCAGGACTTAATTTATGAGCAAATTAGCCATCAAAACAGTCCCATGGTTTGTTAATAAAGAAGCCGCTGCTGCAGTATTACACTTTATATAACTTTAATAACTACACATAAATTGCTAAATCAGCCACTATCAAACGTGGACTATTTGGAGGATACAATTGAAGCATACAAAGTTAAATGAAGGTAAGAAACGTGTTACTACGTGTCTTCACACACAGACAACACGTTGGAAAGACAATCAGTTACTCGCACCTCCAACCTGACGCCGTAGGCACATGTTAGAATCAAGTATGCTTACACATACAAGGAATTTGTCTTGGTTACAGGAGCTTCCAGTACACAACAATACAAAAACAACAACAAGACTTTTAAAAAATAATTAAAATTGAATAAAAAATAGATAAATATTGAAAAGAAAAAAGTATATATAGAATACACAATAGACTATATATATATATATATATATATATATATATATATATATACACACACATTATACACATTATACAAACATACATATATACACACACACAAACACACACATATATATATATATATATATATATATATATATATATATATATATATATACAGTTGTGCTCAAAAGTTTGCATACCCTTAGAAAATTGGTAAAATATGTACCATTTTTAAAGAAAACATGAGTGAGCAAGCAAAACACATTTCTTTTATTTCTTATGGGATTCATATTCAACTGTAGGTTATAACAGAATGGCACAATCATAAAACAAAACATGGCAACAATGAAAAAAATTAAATGACCCCTGTTCAAAAGTTTGCATACCCTTAGTTCTTAATACTGTGTATTGCCCCCTTTAGCACCAATGACAGCGTGCAGTCTTTTGTAATAGTTGTCTATGAGGCCCCAAATTCTTGCAGGTGGTATAGCTGCCCATTCGTCTTGGCAAAATGCCTCCAGGTCATGCAAAGTCTTTGGTCGTCTTGCACGAACCGCACGTTTGAGATCTCCCCAGAGTGGCTCGATGATATTAAGGTCAGGAGACTGTGATGGCCACTCCAGAACCTTCACCTTTTTCTGCTGTAACCACTGGAGGGTCAACTTGGCCTGTGCTTAGGGTCATTGTCGTGCTGGAAAGTCCAAGAGTGTCCCATGCACAGCTTTCGTGCAGAAGAATGCAAATTGTCTGCCAGTATTTTCTGATAACATGCTGCATTCATCTTGCCATCAATTTTCACAAGATTCCCCGTGCCTTTAGAGCTCACACCCCCCGAAAACATCAGTTAGCCACCACCATGCTTCACAGTGGGGATGGTATTCTTTTCACTATAGGCCTTGTTGACCCCTTTCCAAACGTCTCTAATGTCTCGTCACTCCAAATTACAGTGTATCAGAAGCTGTGAGGCGTGTCAAGGTGTTGTCGGGTATACTGTATCTGGGCTTTTTTGTGGCATTGGTGCAGTAAAGGCTTCTTTCTGGCAACTTGACCATGCAGCTCATTTTTGTTCAAGTATCGTCGTATTGTGCTCCTTGAAACAACCACACCGTCTTTTTCCAGAGCAGCCTGTATTTCTCCTGAGGTTACCTGTGGGTTTTTCTTTGTATCCTGAACAATTCTTCTGGCAGTTGTGGCTGAAATCTTTCTTGGTCTACCTGACCTTGCCTTGGTATCAAGAGATCCCTGAATTTTCCACTTCTTAATAAGTGATTGAACAATACTGACTGGCATTTTCAAGGCTTTGGATATCTTTTTATATCCTTTTCCATCTTTATAAAGTTCCATTAACTTGTTACGCAGGTCTTTTGACAGTTCTTTTCTGCTCCCCATGGCTCAGTATCTAGCCTGCTCAGTGCATCCACGTGAGAGCTAACAAACTCATTGACTATTTATACACAGACAATAACTGCAATTTAAAAAGCCACAGGTGTGGGAAATTAACCTTTAATTGCCATTTAAACCTGTGTGTGTCACCTTGTGTGTCTGTAACAAGGCCAAACATTCAAGGGTATGTAAACTTTTGATCAGGGCCATTTGTGTGATTTCTGTTATCATTATGATTTAAAAAGGAGCCAAACAACTACTGACTTCAAATGATCACTATCCTTAAATAAAAGCATGATCAGTCATATTTTCAAAATCAATGCCAAAATTTCACAATTTCTGCCAGGGTATGCAAACTTCTGAGCACAACTGTATATATATATATATATATATATATATATATATATATATATATATATACATACACACACACATACATACATATACATACATATACACACATACACACATACATATACACATATATACACATATATGAATATATATATATACATACATATACATACATACACACACACACACATACACATGCATGTAGTGCAAATCTAAATACAAATCGGTTATGTACAGTGCAAGGAAATGTAATGGCAGAAGAGGTAGGATGTGTTGGATAATATAAAAAGACTAAGCTGTGTATTGCACATTAATTATTGCTCAAAGGGGCAGTTTTAACTGTTCATGAGATTGATAGCCTAGGGGAAAAAACTGTTCCTGTGCCTGACGGTTCTGGTGCTCAGAGCTCTGAAGCGTCGGCCAGAAGGCAACAGTTCAAAAAGGTTGTGGGCAGGGTGAGTGGGGTCCAGAGTGATTTTTCCAGCCTTTTTCCTCAATCTGGAAGTGTATAGTTCTTGAAGGGGGGGCAGGGGACAACCAATAATCCTCTCAGCAGTCCGAACAGTCCTTTGTAGTCTTCTGATGTCTGATTTCATAGCTGAACCAAACCAGACAGTTACTGAAGTGCAGAGGACAGACTCAATGACTGCTGAGTAGAACTGTATCAGCAGCGCCTGTGGCAGGTTGAACTTCCTCAACTGGGGAAGGAAGAACAACCTCTGCTGGGCCTTTTTTGCAATGGAGTCAATGTGTGTTTCCCACTTCAGGTCCTGTGAGATGGTAGTGCCCAGGAACCTGAATGACTCCACTGCTGCCACAGTGCTGTTTAGAATGGTGAGGGGGGACAGTGTTGGGGGGTTCCTCCTAAAGTCCACAATCATCTCCACCATTTTGAACGTGTTCAACTCAAGGTTGTTTTGACTGCACCAAACAGCCAGCTGTTCAACCACCCTTCTGTATGCAGACTCATCGTCATCTCAGATGAGGCCGATGACAGTGGTGTCATCTGCAAACTTCAGGAGCTTGACAGAGGGGTCCTTGGCGATGCAGTCGTTGGTGTAGAGGGAGAAGAGTAGTGGGGAGAGCACACATCCCTGGGGGGCACCAGTGCTGATTGTACAGGTGCTGGAAGTGAATTTCCCCTGTCTCACAAGCTGCTGCCTGTCCGTCAGAAAGCTGGTAATCCACTGACAGATACACATGGGAACAGAGAGTTGGTGTAATTTAGTCTGGAGAATAGCTGGGATGATAGTGTTGAAAGTCGAACTGAAGTCCACAAAAAGGATCCTTGCATATGTCCCTGGTCTGTCCAGATGTTGCAGGATATGATGCAATCCCATGTTAACTGCATCATCCACAGACCTGTTTGCTCTATAAGCAAATTGAAGGGGATCAAGAAAGGGTCCAGTGATGTCCTTCAGGTGGGCAAATACCAGTCTCTCAAATGACTTCATGACCACAGACGTCAGGGCAACAGGTCTGTAGTCATTAAGTCCTGTGATTTTTGGTTTCTTTGGGATGGGGATGATAGTGGAATGTTTGAAGCAGCATGGGACTTCACACTGCTCCAGTGATCTATTGAAGATCTGTGTGAAGATGGGGGCCAGCTGGTTAGCACAGGATCTAAGACATGCAGGTGAAACGCCATCTGGGCCCTGTGCTTTCCTTATCATTTGTTTTCGAAAGACGCGGCTCACATCATCTTCACAGATCTTAAGTGCAAGTTGAGTAGCAGGAGGGGGAGGAGAGGGGTTGCAGGAGGTGTTGGTGTTTGTGTGAAGTGAAGGTCAGAGTGGGTGTGGGGTGTGAGATTCTTTCAAATCTACAGTAGAACACATTCAGGTCGTCAGCCAGTTGTTGGTCCACCACAGGGTTGGGGGTAAGAGTCCTGTAATTCGTAAGTTGTTTCATGCCACTCCATACTGATGCAGGGTCGTTAGCTGAAAACTTGTTTTTCAGCTTCTCAGAGTATCTTCTTTTAGCCACTCTGATTCCCTTATTCAGTGTGTTCCTGGCCTGATTGTACAAGACTTTATCCCCAACTCTGTAAGCATCCTTTTTGGCCTGACGAAGCTGCCTGAGCTCTGCTGTAAACCACAGTTTGTCGTTGTTGAACTTTAAATAAGTCCTAGTAGGAATGAACATATCCTCACAGAAACTGATCTGATCTGTGGCTGCAGCCTCAAAAACACTCCAATCAGTGCAGTCAAAGCAGGCTTGTAGTTCCCTCTCTGCTTCATTGGTCCATCACTTTACAGTCCTTACTACAGGCTTAGCAGAATTTAATTTCTGTCTGTAGGTTGGAAAAGATGAACCAGACAGTGATCAGATAATCCCAAAGCTGCTCTAGGAACAGAGCGATATGCATCCTTTATTGTTGTGTAGCAGTGATCCAGTATAATTCTGTCTCTGGTTGGGCATGTAATGTGCTGTTTATATTTGGGCAGTTCACATGTGAGATTTGCTTTGTTAAACTCCCCAAGAATAATAATAACTGAGTCCGGGTATTGTTGTTCTGTGTCTTTTAGCAATGCGTAAGCACATGTAGTAAAGTGTTGCATATGATTTTATTAAAAATATCTGTAATTTCGTTTTGGCTCATTGTTTGTAAGTCACTGACATGAAAATTAAGGAACATAATTTAGGATTTAAGATATTTTATAATATTAAGGATATTTTATTCTACAATTTACTTTTAGAGTTTTTCAAGCATGTGATATTTTAAAGCAATTGCAATATTAATTAATTACAAAGTTTAGCCTATCTGTGCGCACATTCTTCGAGGTAAAGGAATCAGATTCAGCTGATTGTAGGCCTAAATGTAAAATTAGAATGCACAGAAAGAGTTGTTTTTAATAAACCTTATCACTTTGGCATTTATGAGGTTCATTTGTGAAAGATTATGTCATTTAAAATTCAGTCGGTGTCGATATTTCTCTTTAGTTCTTGAAATAAAAGATTATGCTTAGATTTATTCACTTTTTATTAGTTTGTAGTTATGTATTTGATATTATGTATTTATATGTTGTTATGTACTGTATATATATATATATATATATATATATATATATATATATATATATATATTGCATTTAAAAATGAGTTTTAAGTCGGGTGGAATCTGTTATCTCTGATCCAGTTCGTTTGCTGGCTTCCATGGCTGCAGCACGCAGTGTTGTTTGCCTGTAAACTTTATCAAATCTGGCAACCCGGTGGTGTCGAAATACTATTGGTGAGTGGGCAGCGGGCGGGATCACACAGGCCAAAACATAAACAGAAATTCCAGCACAGAATGGAAACTTCAAAGTAGAATATACTGGCTGTAGCATTGTTATCAGAGAAGCCAGTATTTTAACTTAGCATGTTTCAAATTCTCTAATGACATATTATTGTAATTTTATGATTTAGTACAGTAAGAATATTACTTTTATTATTATTATTATTATTTATTATTATTATTATTATTATTATTATTATTATTATTATTTATGTATGCTGCTCATTTTATGTATTGACTTGTATTTTAATTGGAACCTGGGTCTGTAATAAAGTTTTGAAATTACATATAGCACCTTTAATACTATACCATTTATGACTGACAAGTTTGATTTAGTAGTTTACCTTAGGCTGTGTCTCGTTTGGAAGGCTGCATCCTCCGGAGGTCGCATTTCTCGGCCGCATACGTCATCAAGGCTGTCTCGTTTCATAAAAGCGAGTAGGACACTTAAAATGCAGCCTTCAAATGAGACCTTCTTTCACGGGAATTCGGAGGATGCATGAGGTGTTTCCTTCGTGGGCACTCACAACCCATAATTCTTTGCTTCAACGGAAATGTCTAAAAAAATTACGCCAATTTGCCTGTAAATATGATGTTCAAACGCAAGTAATGTTAATTCCCAAGTTGAAGTACCTCAGTAGATGGGTGCAGAGTATATCATATGTATAATTATATTATTATATAATTAAAATAAAGTATTAGACTAAAAGTACACCTGTAAAATCTATTTTATTTTCTCTTTACATCATTATAACTCTCCTAAAACGTACCTCATACATTCCCTTCCAGAGGGACTTTGTTCCCTTCTCACTCAAAGCGCTCATGCTCGTTAAAGAGTGGCGTGCTGTCATAGCAACCGTGTTACGTTCCGTTTCTGTTTGTGCTATGAAGGCCGTCTCGTTTAAACGAGATTTGTTTAAAGGAGGACACTCGGTATACTGCACCCTTCAAAGGACGTGTCCTACCTAGCATGCAGCCTTCCACACGAGACACTGCCTTAATTGAAATAATTATAATGTAGTACCTTTGAGTGTCCAGAAGATGGCGTCAATTTGTTAATTTGTAGAATAATACTGGAACGGAGACCTAACATCGAAAGTGAGCCTTTGTTGGTGAAACAACATACTTCCATATACAACTTTTTATGTGTAATCCCAAAAGATAAAAGGCTAAACAGTGTTTGGAATGCTTGCAACTGTTTATTATATTTTTAGAATGTAAAAATATATAAATAGAATAGAAAAGTTAAACATAAATGTAACCAATGATGGAAACTTGTAGTAAACATAAATATACAACAGACAATGGGGGAATGTATGAATATGTTTTACAGACAAAACTTTGGTGGCTCAGAAGAAAGAGATCCAGGAGAAGGAAAGGTTGTCTGGCCAAGAGACTGTGAAAGAAGGCTCTAAAGGCTCTCTTAAAGCTGCACATGACATCATCTGGAGATTCTCTAGATTTCCTGGGATAGATGGGAAGAGTAAGGCTGTACCAATACAATCAAATATCAATATATCATGATACTTTTTCTCATGCAACTGTATTGATCCCAGTATCAATATTTTGATTCATTTTTTTTTTTTTTTTTGTGTGTGTGTGTATTTATATCATGTCCAACAGTTCTATAAAGATGAAGCAGATTGTCTAAATAAGAGTGGCATTCCTCATTTCTTTCATATATGAGCAAATATGGACATTATAACTGAAATATACCCAAATGAATTGGAATTTAATCAAGAGCTTGTGAATCATAACTGAATTTAATCATGATATTGTGATGTATCGTGATATATCGAATCGTGATATATGAATGGTGATACGTATCGTGAGGTGCCTGGCGATACCCAACCCTAATAAAGAGACTGAATATATAAAGAATGATGGATTGATAGGCATCAATTTGAGATGTATAATTATCAATATGAATATGTCTGTGCAAATAACAATAATCAAACATGTATTAATTTGGAGTGTTTTGTATGGAGTGTGAACATTGTACAGTAGGCAGAACATGCAATTTGAAAATCTTGAAATTAATTAATGTGTGGATTCAGTTGGGAAAATTTGATTTGCATTTTAAATGTTATCTATTTATTTTTTTACTTAATTTTATTTATGTACCCTTATCCTGCAATTCGTTCACCTGCCGCCAATGTATATAGCATATAGACAGAGATGTGATGCCATGTACAGTATTCAATGGTATGCTTAGAATATGAAAACATGAGGCAGTGAAAATCCATGTTAGATCCAGTGTACACAAGACCTCTCTCTCCATCAGAAGATATCCATATATCAGAGTTCTGTCTGATATCCAAAACCAGTCAACATTAACAGCTTGTTATGTTAACTTACTCTACTACCAGCCCAAGAGTCAGCGGGGGGAATACAGAAGGCGGCAGGAGACGAAGTGCTGGTAAAAATGAGCAGAGTTTATTGAATAATCTTAACTGCGTCTTTCTCAATGCTCGGTCTGACTTTGTCTGACCAGCACTAATTCAACAAGTGTTACTATACCATGCAAAGTCAATGGACAATTACTTCTTCACAACATCGTCCCATGATATTGAAGACCTTGAAATTGAAACTCTTTATTTCTAACCTGTGAGACAATATAGCACACAACATAAAATTAAACAATGACAGATAACAATATGAAAAATTAGTTAAAAAAATAATAATTATTATATAAAAATGATATATGTGTGAATAATAATATGAAAAAATAGAAAGACATGAATTAAGACCTTGTGTGTAGGTATGCATTTATGTACACAGTATTTTTGCTCTAAGTAACATACTCACACACTCTCATGCACAAACACAGATTCACAAACACACGTTGCCTTTGAAAAATGAAAACAGAACTTTAGATCCTTGTCATGGAATGTGATAAGTGACTAAGTTTCTTTCAAAATTATCAGAGATAGTCATGATAGACAGGTGGTAGCTTTTTCGTAGCTATCAGTTCATCCCTCAGAATGACTTAGAGTAGCCTACAACACCTTTCTCTGAATGCTTATTGAGGGAAGTACAGCAGGATGCAGGAAAAATGGTTGAGTATTTTTTTAGGTATAAAATATCTACATCTAGTGCCTGTATAGTCCATTTATAGTCTTTAAACTCCAGCTTGGGTTGTTCATTTTGAACAAATCTTTTATGTGACTTAGAAGAACGAGTAGTTTCATAGAGTGATTCGTTCATTGTGTGTTGGCCGCGCATGCGCATTGCGCAACCTCCGTTACGTGAAAACCGCATAGGCGCTGCACATGAAATAGAAATGATTAGTTCACCTTTCAACTTTTAGGTCCAAGTAGCTCATTCTTTTGTCACACATACAGCCGTATACACTATGCATTGCTCACACAAGAAACAGAAATTATTAGTTCACCTCTGGAGTCTTCTGGTTCGAGTCGTTTGTTCTTTTGTCACGTGACAGCCGTATAGTGTATACAGCTGTCACGTGACAAAAGAACTAAAACTCAGACAAGAAGATTCCAGAGGTGACCTAATCTTTCTGTTTCTCAAAATTTGTCCTTGGCTGCATTATAATTTGGCTATTGAAAATGTAACATTTTAATTTAATTCTGCTCAAATGAACGAAATGTCTTGAATAAAGATTTGTTCATTTTGCTGAACGAGACTCAAAGATCCAAGCCAGTAAAATTATCCAATCTTCCCATCACTACAGCTTGGACCCTTACCTAGTTAAAAACAAACTAATTCCAAGATGTTCACGTCACGTCAGGTCGTCACGTGGGTCAACCACCGTGTAAGATGCTCAAAGCACAAGACATAAGACAGACAATGAAACACAATACAGACATGGGACGATGATGCCATGGTCCTGTCAGACCAAAACCCAGACTGACAGAACCGTGACACCACTATAAATATATAAAAATAAATATTTCACACAGTGTTTAGTGAGAGATATGATTGATTCAAACACTAAAGTGGATGTTCTGTTTATGTATTATTGTATTACCATTGTAATAATAAAGTATTAATTAACATTATGGTTATTTAACATATTGAGATAATATTAAGTAAACTGTAGCATTAGGTTACATTATACTTTGTGATGTCTCCTACCTTCTTTATATAACATTACATCCCTTGTGCACTTTTGTCCTCTAGCAGGTGAGGCTTTTCAGACAGATAAACAGCAGCACAGGGCAGGGTAGAACAGTACAGTATCATGAATGAGAGTGTTACCCGCTAGGACAGTTTATTTTTAACAAGAGGGGTGAACGGTTACAGAATTTAACGCAGGAGTACAATACCGAACTGATGCGGATTGATAGAAGCGGAGAGCCCATCTGTGCGAGGAACCGGACGGCGGGGAAAAAATAATGTTCAGTGAAAAGTCAAAAAATGATCGCAATTATATTCTAATGAACTTTTAGCACATGTACACACACCTGTTAGCACAATAATTCTATCATTTATATGTAATTCATTGCACTCCATTTCTGGACGTCTATCGTTGCCGGACCGTAACGGTGGATATTTAAGGTGCTATATGTAATATTTTTACTGTACTAAATCATAAAATGACATAATATGTCATTAGAGAATTAGGAAACATGCTAAGTTGAAATACTGGCTTCTCCGATAACAATGCTACAGCCAGTATATTCTACTTTGAAGTTTCCATTCCGGACCGGAATTTCTGTTATGTTTTGGCCTGTGTGATCTCGCCCGCTGCCCACTCACCAATAGTATTTCGACACTGCTGGGTTGCCAGATTTGAACAAGTTTGCAGGCAAACAACACTGTGTGCTGCAGCCATGGAAGCCAGCAAATGAACTGGATCAGAGATAACAGATTCCACCCAACCTAAAAAGCCTCACCATCCATCTAAAAACCACCATGACCAGAGGCGTAGTAAAACAAGGACAAATACTGGAGATGCCTTTGGAAGATGGAGACAGCTTAAAGCCCAGAAATCCATTAAAACAGATGCAGAGTTGGCTAATTTGCTTGTCAACATTCTAGCAACCCGCATGAGCTTCGAGTCTGGGCGGGGCAGACAACTCTCCAATATTTTGAATTTGGACTGCAGTACCCATTTCAAACACTTGTCAATCTTACATATAGCACCTTTAAGTAATCCCTGCTGTTGACTTCTTGCCAATAAAGTTAAAAGTGCACACAAAAAAATTATTCCAAGCTTTTTCAAACAGATGTTCCTAAGTCAATCCTTCTGTAGCCAGCCGATGGAAGAAGCAACATCTGGGACTGGAACGCTTTGCTTTGCTATTGGTTTCTGATCATAACTTTGGTGTTTTAGATAAAACTTTAGTTTTGCTTGATTATTAGGATAACCATTAACTGCACACATTGTCTGGGAAATTTTTAAGACATCTTACATTTAAAAAGCAAGAATCTAACTGCATATGTGACACTCCTGTTCTACCCGCTCCGTACAGGGCTCAAACCAGCATCACCGGCATGGGAGGCGGGTGCGCTAACAAGGAGGCTAAAAGCTACAGCCTCTAGCATCAGTCACTAGTGCACCTCTTGAGGTCAGGAGAGTGAGGTTTATACACATTGCACAGTTATCTATCAGCTGGCCACCATTACACTCACCCCTTATAACAATTACAAATAGCATACAAAAAGGAGCCATAACAAATTGTTCATATGTTAAAGCAGCATTAGCATTTGTAATCCAATATGTCTGTCGTAGCTTAGAGAGCATGTGATTCCTGCCACAATGGCCCCGTTGCTCATGAATATGGCGAAGAATGAGATGTGACACATACTGGTCCTTAGACAATATGAGAGGATGTTTGATTTCAATAGGCATAGCTGTCTTTCTCCTACCCGCAAGAGCCCATTGTCCAATACAGGGTCCAATTTATCCAGGGTGCTCTCATTCTTGACTCCACATGTACCATGTTTAAGTTCCTCAATCTCATCTTGAAACTGTTGTTGTTGACTGAAGCAGACAATGGCCATATCAGCCTCAGAGAGATCTCCTAAAGAAACATGTTGTCCACCCATAGTTGCTTTGGACTCCTTCATTTGTGTATGTATGATAGATTCTGATGTTTTGTGATCCATTTCCAAAGCCAGAATCTCCTTCCTTTTTTGACATGGCTTAATCAGCAGCTTCTTCAACTTCAAAATCTAAGCAACTGCAGTTTTTAGTCTTTTCCACTCTGAGAAGTAAGTGATAAGCTGATTGGTGGCATTCAGTGTATTCTGCAAGATGACAGCATTTACCTTAAGATCTCTTTTGATCTCTGGGTCATCATCTAGAATGGTAATTTCCTCTGTTGGAGCTAACCAATGGTCTCCTGGACTCCAAAGAAAGTTGGGGCCTTCAGTCCATCTTGTGTTGTGCAGAAAGGTTTCAATTTGTTGGAAGTCCAAAATATTTGGGTTTGCAACATCAGTGTACCTGGAATTCTGCCACTTCGTCTAGATCAGATATCCAGTGTTCCCATTGTCTTTGAAGTGCTGTAGGTATATCATCATCCCAGCCCAAATTCTGTATACACATTTCCTGTAAAAGTAATTTAGCAGGCAATGTTAGAGTTGCTAAAAATCCCATAGAATCATAGACTGAACTTACCACTGACAGAATACCTCTCCTTGTCCATGGTTGCCTTTTCAGCTGAATCTTGAATTGAAATGTATCAGCTTCCACACACCACTGTAGACCCAATGCTCTTTCCACAGGAAGTTTGTCTCGATCCAAATCCAGCTGTTGTATGTCCTTAACCCTGTGTGCTTCAGGAATAGACTGTAACACCTTATGGCAGTTATGGATCCATTTTGTCAGACAGATGCTTCCCTTTTGACAAAGAGCAGTAAGATCTCTTCCCATTCAGAAGAGAGACTCTTCAAACAATCATCTACATAAAAGCAATCATTGACTGTTGTGGTCACTTCAGATGGAAAGAGTGCTTGGTTATCCTTGGCTGTTTATCTCAATGCATAACCAGCACAACTAGGAGAGGACACAGCTCCAAAAAGATGAACGATCAGACCACCACAAAAATGAAGAAAATTCACATCTTCCTCTGCCACCTTGACCTGATGGAAAATAGCTTGTATGTCTGCCACAACTGCTACTGGATTCTGTCTAAATCTCATCAAAACTCCTAGCAGTGAGTTTTAAGATTGGGGCCTTGCAGCAGCTGACTGTTGAGCGATGTCCCTTTGAATGTTGCTCCACAATCAAATACAATTCTCAACGTTCATTTCTTTGGATGAAACACTTCATGATGAGGAATGTACCAGACTTTGCCATCAGCATGCTCCAAATGATTTTGTGGCACCTTTTCAACATAACCTTTCATTATGACATCAGAAAGGAAATGTGTATATTCCTCATGAAAATTCTTGTATTTTTCCAATTTCCTTTTCAAACCACTGCACCGTTGTTAAGCAACACACAAATTGATATGTAGTGTGACAGCATCTGTTCGAAATGGCAGCTTCAATCTGTAATGTCCATCCTGTAGTTTGTTCATTAGCCGCCCGCATGAACCGATAATCCTCTCTGGACATTTCTTCCTTATCAATGGCATTTTCACTGAAATCCTGATTATACTGACATTGGAGCAACTTCTCTAAATTTCCAACTGAGATCCTGTTAACTGTGAAAGAAGGTGAACCATTTTCATCCTGGCAGTCACAGCTTCCTTCCAGGGGCCCATTAATAATCCACCCCAATAGGGTTCTAATGTCATATGGTCCATTACCATAACTATTTATTACCTCCCAAGGATCCATTACCTTGGATGCATTGGCTCCAATCAATAAATCCACATTGGCTTCAATGCGTGGAATCTTGTTACCATCAAGATATGGGCATTTGGATAATTCCTCGAGTGACAACATCATCTAAATTGACGGGCTTATTTTTCTGCGTGTACACATCAAGAAGCGAGAAGATACAATTGGTGTTGATGCCACTAATTTCCAAATCAGTAATGACACTACAAGACACAGACTGCTCTTGTCCCATGGTGTGCAGAAAAATGTTGACTCCTCTACCACTTATGTTCAGCTCCTGCAGTAGATGTTCTGAGCAAAATGTAGCTGAACTCCCACGGTCCAGAAAAGCATAAGTCTGGATTACTTTGTCCCCTTTGGCAGAATTTACTTGGACTGGTACAATTGACATCAAGCACTTCTCTTTACCGGCCCCTGTATGTCCACAAGTTTGGGCAGAAACTAGTTTATTGATTTTCTCTGACTGTACAACCTGTTGATTGACATTTGGTGTCTTACGATATATGTGTAAGATACTGTATTTGCATGTGTTTGTTCACATATGTCACAAATAAGTCGGTTGTCACATTCCTTGCTCATATGTCCTGAATTTAGACAACCAAAGCAAATTCATTTTCCCTTTTAGAACTCAATATTTTCGTGTTGTGATTTTATCTTGAAAGCACAACACTTTTCTAAAACATGGTTACTTTGACAAAACAAACAGGCCTTGTTTACACTGGGCTTATGCGCAAAATGTTTTCCCTGCTGCAATGTTGAATTAGTTGAAACTGAGGCAGCAACATTTGTGGCAAAACTGTTTCCTCTGAGTGTCTTGCTAGGTGTACTTTTTCCAACACTTTGTTGTTTATCTTGAATATATCCAAATTCAGGATCAGATGCCACCTTTACCTGCCTCTCAATGAACTCCACGACATGTGAGAACTTGGCTCGACCTTGATTCAATTCCATTAACTCACAAGCCTTTTCTCTCCAACGTTCTCTCAATTTGAAAGGTAACTTCGTCATAACGGTTCTCATATGGCTGGGCATATTGAGTTCCTGCATATAGGAAAGATCATTCATGATGTTGCAGCAGGCCTGTAAAAACAATGAATTTGCTTGTAAACCTTGCACATCCTCATTCTTTATAGAGGGGCAGCCCAATGCTTTCTCCATATGTGCAGTAGCCACCTTGAATTCATTACCAAAGTGTTCCTTCAGTAAACTTTTGGCTAATGAATAACCTCTTTCTGGAACTAGGTGCTGGCAGCTTTGTACCAACTCTCTAGGCAGTCCTCTGGTGAACTGTCCAGAAAGTACAAGCAATCCCTCTTATTGCTGGTTCTGTCCTCAATACCATGCTGAAATGCTCTGATGAATGGTATATATTGAAGCGGATCACCATTGAAGACTAGAATCTCTCTTGTTGGGCGAATGTGAGGTTGAACTTGTTGTTATAGAAGATACGCTTTTAGTTAATTTTGTCTTTTTAGAATTTCATGCAGAGGGTCACCTTGTGATAGAAGTTTGTTGGTTGAAATGTCATATTGTGACCTTGCATATGTGAAAAATAATAAGAATTCCATTTCCTTTCACATCCTTAGAGGTTTGGCCCTCTTTAACTCCATTTCCTTTTGAATGTGAACTACTGGTGTGTGAACATTTGCTCCAAGTATCAGAGGTGTGCAAAACAGCAATTTTTGTAGTAGATGCTGCAATTTCAACATCTAAATCGAATTTTTTTGCTTCAATAGCATGTTTGCTTTTTAATGCTGCAGCACGCACCATTAGCACAGCTTTCTCTGCCTCTGCTTGAATGCATGCTGAAATAGCAGAGGAGCTTTTGCTGCTGCGTGAACTGTGCTTGCTACATTCGGTAATACCCCTTGACATATTTGAAACACTGTCATCAGGAACAACGTCATTATTTACATCTAAAACCCCTTCAGATGTTTTCTGACATTTCACAGATTTAGCCATACATTCACAAGTTCGAAAAACTCATTGATAGATATCATTTTTGCTTTGAACCATATTTCATGTTTTTCAACCTCATTATCAGGCAGTAAAATCAATAATGACTCATGGGCTTCTTTATAGATGTCGACTGATAGTGGATTTTACTGATATCAATGAGTATTTCATTTTCAACTAATGTGCATAAAATAAATAAATAAAAAGTTTTAGTCAGTTCATATTTTCAGATGTTAAGAAATGTCAAAACGCTTAAATGGACAGTTCACATGGTGTTACACTTGCACTGATTCCTACTACTCCAGACTCAAGCTTCATTATAACAGTGAAATACCACATTGTTTTTTATTCAGTACAGTTATATGTAGAGTAGCAGTATTCACAGAGAGCAGTGGTATTCGGCTGAACTCAGCAGTGAAGCAGCTCAGACTATGAACCCAAGCCAGGGGCTGTTCAAACAGACAGAACACAACAGACTGGAACCGAACGCGAGGATCTTGAGACAGACCTCCACCAACTGTAAGGGGCTGTTCATACCGAATGCTTTTGCAACCATTCATTTGTTTTTCTATGTAAACACGTGCTAGGCAAATGTCTTTGTTTTCCTTTGTTTTTGTTTATTCAGCATCTCGGCACTGTTTTTTAGATGATGTGTCTAATTAAAAAGAACTTTAAAAAGCATATTGAGACACCTGCTTTCTGTTAAACTGTATTTGTTGCGCTGTGTCTAGCCTTTTTTAGCACAAGAATGTGATTGATCTGAAGTCATCGTATTACAGTGAGGATAATGTTATTTTTTATTGAAATCAGATGTGTTTCTGATTTGTTTACACGTTTCTCTCGGCTGCATGAAGATATTAATTTGCTTCCTCATGTCACTAGCTTTAAATATGCAACTTAGCTGCTAACGATTGCATCAATGTGACCAGCTGGATATAAACTAATGCACAGAGATGGTAACAGATGGTAACAATCGTGACATTTAAACATTTGGGTATGACTTGAATGTATTTTTGTCACACTGTTCTAACTGATTGAGGTTAGCTTTAATGTTAGCGTCCTCTCAGCCTTGTCAGCAAACATACTGCTGTTCTCTACTAATGCAGCATTTAGTCAACAAATTAAAGAGGCCCTATTATCCTTTTTGGGATTTTACCTTTTCTTTAGTGTGTAACATAGCTCTTTCTTCATGTAAAATGTCTGCAAAGTTACACAGCACAAAGTCCACACAAAAGGGTTAGTGTTGTCGCCATGTTGAGAAGACGCTGTTTTCTTCACTGCAAAAGCAAAACCTCTTTGTTTGGACTTCCAAAGGCAGACGAATTGAAGTATCAGTGGTTAAAATTAATTTGTAACACTATTCCTCAGCAGTACAGCCACAACCAGTGCCAGATTTTCAAGACGGTTACTCCTGAAAGATGGTGCAGTTCCCACTTTGTTGGGACAGTCTGGCGCTTCAGGATCACAACCTGTAAGTATGCTTGATTATTTGTGGATTTATGTACTACCAAGAGTTCAAATGTGGAGTTTTGTGTTGTAGCAATGGTGTACACCTAGTGCACAGCTGTAGGCCTCTGCTAACCTGCTAGCTAATGTTATTATGTTGAAATAGTTTTGCTAATCAGCTGCGGGCTACTTTTACCTACAGTTGTGTAGAATTATGCAGATTGTTTTTCATTCTTACTATCATAAATAGTGATCAAGTGTGGAGATGGATTTATTTTTACAAACGGTTATTTTACATCTGCAATCCACAGTAGTGCTCGGCTAACTTGCTATTTAATGTTATTGTTTTGGTAAGGGTTTATTATTCAGCTGTGGACCGGCTTTTACCTAAAACTGTGTAACAAAATGGTCGATCTCAAGAGTCTTATATAATTATATAATTACAAGCTGTAATGTTTCGGCCGCTATCGGTTGTCCACGGCTAACTTGCTCACTAACTCTCTAATATCCCTGGTAATGTCCAACCGGGAGTAAGCCTCTGTTCTCTGTTCACATCTCAAGTGAAAAAGATTCGGCTACACCCATTCCAGCAAAAGATGACTAAATTAGGTGCACTACATGTCTTTTACTTGAAGCTTTGTTAGGTTCAAAATAATCAAGAATGTACTTGTAAGAAAGCTACAAAATTAAAACTTACCACTGTGAAACATCCTGCTCAAGTCGTGCTTGCGAAGGTGGTTCGAGTCGATCAGCTTGTTCATCCAAACTTTCATTATTTCATTCATTATCGGACTCGGGCTAGAGCTGGTACGAGAAAATCCGACGCCACTGTTACCATAGTTACAGTAGTGTTTACAGAGCTGCCCAGGAAGACTCGGGAGCTGAAACTCAGTATGGTAAGTGGCCTTACATTTACGACACACGCTCTACGCGGTTGACCAATCACAACAGACTAGGCCAGCTGACCAATCAGAGCAGACTGGTCTTTTTGGAAAGGGGGGCTTTAAAGAGACAGGAGTTAAATCAGAGTGTTTGAGCCAGAGGATGAAGAGAGGGGGAAAGAAATGTACATGTATAAGAAAAATTATGTGTTTTTTGAACATTAAAGCATGTAAACCTATTCTAGTAGACCCCCAAAATAAAATTATGAACCTGTAAATTAGCATAATATGGGCTCTTTAATTACTTTATAATGATATGACAACATGTATTGTAGTGTACTGTATACATACCTTTTCGTTGTTGATGTTTTAAATCCGCATCTGAAGTGTTCCACTCCATGCTGAGTGTAGTCTCACGTGTCAAAACAAACACCATTTGGCAACAGTGAAGTGATAGTTTTTATTTTGCCTCTAGAGGCCGCTCTCATACTGTATAACGACAGCGGTTTTTCAACCAAAGCCTTGGCAGTGAGTTTAACTGGCCTTTTTTGTTTTTCAGACACATTATCATACTGTAGTCCTGTCACAGCGGACTCATCCGCAGCCACACACTGTTCGTCCTCCATTTTACACACAGTACCCAAACACCATGTAGTCCATAAATGGAATCAAACAAAATGTCTTAGTTTTTTGGCAACCAATGCATTGGATTTACACTTTAAATATTTGTGCACACATAGTAAATGGCCATTTCACATTTAATATGTAACAATGCACGTACCTCTTACACGCTGCAAAGGCCTCCTTTGATGTCTCTGTAGAAGCAAACAACAAGAGTAAATCCAACGCAATCCAATAGGAACAACGAAAAATAATCCTCAACGAAAGATATATCCATAAAACAGAAGCCACCATATTTATATTTATTTCATTATAAAACTAAAATGTAATTAAAAAAAAACAATTTTTTTGAAATTGATGACTTGGACAAAATAATCAAGAAAAGCAGCCAATAAGTGCCCAACACAGATGAGAACTCCTTCAGTACTGTTTAAAAAGCATCCCAGGGTGATACCTCAAGAAGTTGGTTGAGAATATGTCAAGAGTACATGTCTGCAAATTCTAGGCAAAGGGTGATTACTTTGAAAATGCTAAAATATAACACAGTTTTGATTTATTTTTGATTTTGTTTAGTCACAACATAATTCCCATAGTTCCATTTATGTTATTCCATAGTTTTGATGACTTTACTATTATTCTAAAATGTGAAAAAAAAATTATAATAAAGAATGAGTAAGTGTTTCAAAACTTTTGACCGGTAGTGTATTTCACATACATGTTCCCATATATATGTTAAAATATAGTTCATATATGTTCAAATGTATTTATACTCAATATGTATATATTTACAAATATATAATTACATAAAAATTCACATATATGGATATATATTACAGTATATATTTCCTCAGAATTGTGTACATATATTGCTCATACATATTCCCATATAAATGTATTTATATATTTAATCACACACTACCATTTTTTATCACATGCACATCTATATATTATGAAGTGTATTACTGAATATAAAATGACATACATTACAGTATATAAGGACATATATTGTCATATATTTCCCAATATATGAAAAGCGGCAATTCCTTAAGTATTACTCAGTATATTGTAATATATTAACACAATGTATTATTCTATATAATTCTGAATTTACTGAAAATTATTTAATATATTGAGCCTTAATATATAAGGAAATATATTTTCTTTGCGTAAGGGACACCCCACACCCGCTCTGACCTTCACTTCACACAAACACCTCCTGTTAGCCAGCTATAGTTTGTCAGTGCAGTCAGTAATGTAGTAGATTGAAACATAAACATCAGAGCATCATTTTGCAGCTCAGCAGAAAATGGTGCGGTGGTGGATTGTGTCTGTTGAGTGTTGGTTTCATGCTACATTGTTACCTAGTTGGTGAGATGCAGTGCTGGAAAGAAATTAAAGTTAATCTTTTACTCTCTGTGACAACAAGCTTATAGCTAACTAGCTTACCATGTTGCTACTTTCATACCTTGTCAGTTGAGTGAAGGCTAATGTGTAATCATGTATTCACCAAACTGTTTTGTTCAGGATTCACGGTTTGGTACCCCCTTCAACCGAACAATTCCAGTCATTGCATTTACAAAATTGTACATTTAAAAGTCTGGTTTTCCACTGTTGAAAGTTTCCCCTGAACTTGTATAGCAGAATACGGTGTAACACCACTGCTGCTGTTTATCTCTTGACTTGGCAGGTGTAAATGCTTCTTGTTTTACAACAAGTAAACAACAATAGTCAGCATTTGACTGATACTAAACGGTACTGATGTTTATTTAGCTATTTATTTTATTTTTATTTATTCTTTATTTAAATGGTCAGCAACTGACTGACACTAAACATACAATACTGATGTTTATTGAGCTATTTATTGTATTTTTATTTATTCTTTATTTAAATGGTCAGCAATTGACATACTAAACAGTACTGATGTTTATTTACCTATTTATTGTATTTTTATTTATTCTTTATTTAAATGGTCAGCATTTGACTGATACTGAACATTCAGTACTGATGTTTATTTAGCTATTTATTGTATTTTTATTTATTCTTTATTTTCTCAGTGTTCATTTCTAGAATTTGTTGACAATGTATAATAATAATGTCAAATATTCTTTGATAAAAATATTTAAGAAAGCAGCCTTCTGAGTACCTTTGCATAGTCATATCGGTGCAAAATCGGTGCACTCTGTTCCCACATCTATCTGCCAGTGGATCACCAGCTTTCTGACGGACAGGCAGCAGCTAGTGAGACTGGGAAATGCACTTCCAGCACATGTATGATCAGCACTGGTCCCCCCAGGGATGTGTGTCTCTCCCCACTACTCTTCTCCCTGTATACCAACGACTGCACTGTCAAGGACCCCTCTGTCAAGCTCCTGAAGTTTGCAGATGACACTACTGTCATCGGTCAGTAATTATTTCAGTAATTTTGACATCTGCAGTCTCCTTGGCAATCATGATTTCAAGGTTGATTACACTTCCTAGCGCCACAGCCCTTCTATCAAGGGGTGATTACTAGGTTAGCAAAGCAATGCATAACACGGCAGTCCCATGGGCACGTTCTATGGGCAGTACACTGGCGAGGAGACGAGGCCATTTTATTTTTTTATTTTTATGGATGTCTATGTAAGAGATGCTTCAGTGCTGAATAAACTGCTTTTGTGAGGAAAAAGCTCATCACTTAATCAACTGACTGCCTGTCTGCTAATCCTCAACATGTTTTACACTAAACAATCCTTTTGGAATGAACTATGTGTGGCGTTTAGTATGATAAAAATTGTTGTTTTATAAGAGAAGGTACTGACAATTTTTCGACTGATTTCCTGTCGTAATATGCTAGCTGACTGTTACGCTCCTATGGTAAAAACACGGAGGTTGTTATCTCAGTAAGATCTCTGCTAGCGCACTGCTCATGCATCAAACACTAGGAAGCATAATCAAAGTTAAAATCATGATTGTGCCTAGAGACTGCAATGGCGAGATGTACAGTAAAAAAGGAGTTACGTTTTGGTCTGTTCTCACCTAAAATCGATTGGACTGCTTCAGAAAATATGTATTAAAACTCTGTAGTCTTATGGATTACTTATTCTGCCTTTATGTGCTTTTTGTAGCATCAAAGTTTTGGTCACCATTCACTTGCAATTGAATGGACCAACAGAGCTGAGATATTCTTTTTTTTAAATCTTTGTTTGTGTTCTGTTCACCCAAAAATGAAAATTCTTTAATCATTTACTCAACCTCATGCCATCCCAGATGTGTGACTTTCTTTCTTCAGCAGAACACAAATAAAGATTTTTAGTAGAATATCTCAGCTCTGTAGCTCCATACAATGCATGTGAATGGTGATCAGACCTTTGTAGCTCCAAAAATCACATAAAGAAACAGTAGTAATCCATAAGACTCCAGTGGTTAAATCCATGTCTTCAGAAGCTATATAATAGGTGTGGGTGAGAAACAGATCAAAAAGACTCAATCAGATGAAGTCCTTTTTTTACTCTAAATCTCCACTTTCACTTTTACATCAGAAAGTCACATGTTGTGCCTATTTAGTTTCACTTTCACATCTGAAAACTTGTTTAAACTGTTTTATTTGCCCATCCATGCTGATCAGTCCTTAACATTAAGCAGTAAGAAAGTACACTTTGATGCCTTAAGAATAAGATATATAATTTATAACTCATTAAAATACATATTTTCCTGACCACGATGACTTGCTTTAAATCATGATTATTTGAGATTACCGTGGTCATGTGCACTTTTCATTTAAATCACATATTGACATCTAAATAAGGGAAATTATCGAATCCTAAAAAAAAAACACCAGAAAATGCACATTTCTATATATCTAGTTCAGATGCAGCGGGACTAGCAGGATTTAGCCATTACATAAGTATTATGATCCGTTTTGATTGGTCCGGTATCAGTTGTTCCAGCTCTTGTGATTGGTCACAACTTCATTGGCCCCACCCAGCACCAGTAGCCTGCTCTCTCATCTCGCAACAGGATTTTACAAGTGCACAAGTGAGTTTTGCTGCAGGTTTATTGCAAAAGTAGTTGCAAAAGTCAAAGCGGGAAGATTTAAAGTTGCAGTGCCAAATTTGAGAGGCCGATTTGTGGTTGTGCTGTGAAAATGAATTAAAGTACAAAAGTAAATATGTAATACAAGTTTGTGTCTGTCGTTGTATTTATGTGAATGTCATTTTACACATTTGTGACCATTTGTCTGCAACTTTGAATTCAAAACACAAGCTTTGAATTATTGTCTGTGAGTGCAGATTGCAACTTATGAATACAAATATTTATTGTACAAGTTCTCAAATCCAAATCTACAAGCTCTCAAGTTTTGCATTCGATTTACTTTCATACTCCTTCAGTTTCTCAGACTCTGCCTGTTACTCAATGAGATTTGAGTAATATTTAAGCGGTCCCTTGAGTGAAATCATCAGTGGTATTACACTGTGGCCTCAGGTCATCCTCCAGCAGGCTGTATGAGGCATGGCTCTGGAAGGGTCTCTGCAGCGGGTGGCAGAGCAGTTTGGCCATACAGTTGTGCAGCTCAATGGCAGCACCACACAGTGACACCTCAAAACGATAGCACATCCCTTTAGGTGATGCCCATCCCCTGAAGGAGGTGTACACGTCCTGAAAATACAGACACAGAGTTTTTTGAAGCTCAAATAAAAATACGAATAAACAATCATGCACTCCAGTTAGTGTCCTCTGTCTGCTCTTCAGTTCCATTATGAAAATAAACAACATCAAAGAAAAAATAGGGAGACTGCAGCATTTTCGGAAGAGGAAGAGAATAACATGATGAAAATGCTATATTGCACTAAAGTTCTCAAAATTAATTAATAGTATACTATGTATATGTGTATGTCCATCCATCCATCTCTCTCTAGTGATGTACACACGAATATGTTTTCAGTTCAAAACGCATTGATTTTGCTACATTTACGCCTCTTGTCCACAATGAAATATATTCAATATAGAATATAGTATTTTGATAAGACTTTGTTTAACAGCCTTTAAGCCCAAAGTATACTTTGGTCAGACGTAAACACTAGACATCTGCGTACAGGATGCGTGATGCAAATTTCGTCATCAGCAGAGTGCTCGAGCACTGAACACATGCAGCATGATTTTTCTAACCGCGTGTACTCTGAACGCACAGAATGCGCATGCACCTGGAATTATTTGCACTAATAAGTGGGTCCACAAGGTGGCAAAACTCACTGTTAAGCCGTTGCTGTTACGAAGAAGTGCTAGAAGATGTAATCATTGCTAAACAACAGGAGGCGAAGGTGGAAACAACAACAGTGGATGTTGCATGTCAAGAGCGCATGTATGAGGAGGTCAGGAGAAACCTGCATTTGTATAACTCAAGTTTGAAAGACAATAAAGACATTATTATGGGCCTAAACTCCTGAAGAGAAATAGTCCAGTACCTCATAGTCGTAGCGTGCATATGCCAACCACATGTGTATGCGCGCACACGCACAATCAAAAGAAGAATGCTTTGAAAGGTGAGCATTCGACTGTACACAGATGCTAAGCATTCGTGTCAAAAAACGAAGTATACTTTGGGCTTAACAGGCCAGGGGGACGCCAGGCTGTTGTTGAGGCTGCCGTTGCTGCTGCGCCAGTCTTCTGCACCCTCTGGGTTAGACCGGGTGCTGGGTCTCAAATCCATCATCTGCTCCTCACCATCAGCCTGACCGGGCTCAGGGGTTTCCATGACAATCTGACAACATCACACAGCAGAATGTGACAAATCTGACAAGCTCATGCTACAATAACACAAGCAAACACTTTTTAACAAATAACAACAAACCAAACCATGCATATGCTTATAAGGAGGAGCATACTGTACGTACACCTACATTTTTCATTTAATATTTAAAGGAGCACTCTGACATTTTTTCCACATTAAAAAGTTTTACTTTTTAAGTAATTTAATTAATTGCAATTTTGAAACATATGTATAAAATCATGACCACTCACATGAGATGAGGACTCTAGTCATATCAGTAACCTTATAAAAGCTGTTTTATTCTACATGAGGCAGGGGTGCCCTCATAGGGGCTGCCATTTTGGAATCCCAGTAACCGTCATGTTATTGGACACTTTCATTCTTGGATTAAATTAATCATGGCTGATTGTGAATAGTCAATTTCTACAATGGCATCTCTAAATGAAAACTACTGATTTTGAATGATGCTGCATCCACACCATTAGGTGTCACTGTATGTCCAAGAAGACACAAATGAAAAGTTACTAAGCGCACCTTTAACGACATTTTGTTCTACTGAATTACAGCAAAAATTCTAACAGTTTCAGCATTAAGACATATTCATAAATATCCAGAGGCTTTTATATTAGAATTTAAAGACAAGCGGATAAACAGATTTCTCATTAAATCCCATAAATTGGTTTTTATTTTCCAGACTGAACATTCATTTGTATTACTGAGATCAACAATCGCGATTTTATCAGGAATGCAGTTTTAATTAAAAGACCTATGCAGATAATTAATACAGGTGGAATAGCATAAGAATAACTTACCAAACATTCAACAGATATATATATATATAAACATGCATTGAAATATACTTCAGCCAAGTACAGAATGCACAGGTGGAAATCCAGTGTGGCAATATAATGAATACATCATAATTCACAAAGATTTTACTTTAACAGAAATGTTTAAGGTAGAGTCTGGCAAATATTTCCATTTAGGAATTTTTCAGATTTACAAACTATACATCGCAATTTTGTTCAGTTTGTGTGCTATTTTTCTTTTAGTAAACATATTAAAAGTCATAAGAAGTAGAGAAGTTTAGTCTTTATTTTTCAACTTTAAATTCACAATGATATGTGGGGCATTTTTCCAGTAAATGTGGTATGTAATGACTGTGGCAGTAATGTTTCAGAGACAGAAAGTAATTGTAAACTTAATCTTCATCAACTTCTTCACAACAAGGACTAAATAATAATGCAAACACTATATTTTAGTCAGTTTTTGTTGAGAATATTTTCCATTCCTATATCTATGTCTAAAACTATAAAAAATAATTTTAATTATGTTGTCATCATCATCATAAGAGAATTTATACAGGCTATTTTAAGGCTATTTATTAACAATAAAGATTTATCAATCTATCTTTAATTTCCACGGTAGTAAAATGTAACCAAACAGGAAAATACCTAAAGATGGTGTGGATGACAGTCAAGGAATCTATTAATCAGAAAGCAGGTTTACCACAGTTAACTGGTGAGCAGTTGTGTGTGCCATCTGTATGTGAAGTGCACACGCTCACTGTGTAGAGGTGGGGACAGAGAAATTTTCCGCTGTCTCACAGCTCAGCACACTGGATCACTTTTGTTCAAGACTGTAGCATTAATATATCTTCTGCTGATTTTCACTGTACCTGAACCAAGATAGACAAATGACAGAGGTGAGTCTGTTTCTCTGCAATGATGATACTCTATGCACACTACGAATATGATCCAAAAGGCAGTAAAATAACCATTGACATTTGTTGTTGTTTTTTTACTCTGAAATTATGTACCTTTGTAAAGTGCAAACAAGTGTATCCCTATAATTCTCACTTGAACTGTTTGAATATCATATTACATATATATGTTTTTAGAAGAAATCAAATTCATTTTATTTACGAGATGTCAATACTGTTGAGACTTTATTATAGTCACCATGTTTAAACCAAACCCAGTTCTTGGTAGACTTTTCTGAGAAATGTCTTAAAACCATATATTTAAATTAAAGTCATAACTGAATACTGAGAACAACAACAATAGGAGAGTTTCTGTTCTCACACTGAGCTACATAATGTAGTGACTGGAAGTGCAGTTACAAGATGTGCATGCATGCTCCTTCTCCCCTCAAAACAAAAGGGTGATGTAAAATAACAGCAACACCCATTTTGTTTTATGTGGCACATTTGTAATAGCAGAAGAGTTTGCTTAAAGGTTTAATACATTTTAATTTGATCTGAATGTATTACGGTATTGCATTAGATAACAAAATATCAAACAGAGTTGCATATGCAATCAAATGATGCTAGACTTTTTCCTCAGAACTAATTGTACTTTTCGGAGCCTTTTTCGCAATACTTTAAAAAAAGAAAAGAAAAACTGATCACTATGTGATTTTTAATGGATGTATGAAGTCACATCCTCCCAAGTACACACAGGTTTCCAAGCAGCTGTACTTTATTACATTTACTAATGTTCTACTAACATTTAACAACCATGACCGGAAACCATTTTTTATTCATTTTAATTAAAATAAGAAACTTGGTGGCAATATATCTTTTTTTAAAGTACCACAAGAACAATTTTCAAGCAAAACATTAAAAAATAATTCTGTAAGGTTTCAAATGATTAAATCACGATTGACATTCATACACTGGCTTTTTGACTGAGTGTTCAAATACTTTTTGGCCCACTAGTGTCATACCACCTAACCTCACATCAAATCTAAAGTAAATAACAGTCTTATTCAATTTCTTGCTTTATTTTCTCACTCAAGTGACATGATCACAGCAGAGATCAGACAGTCTTATTTCGGCCAACTCTGAACTGGCACAGTGTGAGATGGAGGTGAACACATTACTGCAGATCATCTCTGACCTCAACAAGAAGATGGATTCCCTGTTAATACCTATCCCTAACAATTACAATTCAATTATATTTTATGTGCTCAAGTAAGTTTGTCCATTACATTGGCCCCCAAAAATTAAGCCACATGAAAATGTATGAATGTCAATGTATTAGGTAACAGTTTTTTATATTAAAGAAAGCACAAGCATACTTTTTAAGCTTAACATTTGAGCTTACGACCTACTAGCTAAGTCTTGCATTAAGAACAGGTGGTGCAACCAAATTAAGCACTGACTTAGTTACAAACTAACTAGTAGTTACTAAGCCCTTAGTGTGAACTTTACATCCCAACTTACATGAGAACTTAGGCACAGCTGGTGCAACCCTACCCTGGGTGTATATTTGCCCTGTGTAAATAACAATATATAGGAACTGTATCTAAAATAAATAAGGGGTGATAAATAAATACTAATACAACAGGCTGGAAAAATAGACATTTATTCATTTTAATATCCTATATATGTTTTGAATGTGTTAAAACTTGACACCGGGCGACACACCCTGAAAACTGCACCGTTAGAACAGTTTCATGCTGAAGAGCCACTTAAAATTAAGTTTTTCTCTCTCTCTCTTGTAAATGTAAATGAGAGTAAATGTCAATATCATACTGTATGTCGAAAGGATTGAAGCCTGACACGCAAAACATGAGCTCATTGATGTCATAAAATATCAGTCTGCTTTTTTATTCCAACCGTTACTCCTGGTCGGAGGCTTCCGTAAATATATAGTTCATACGTAGGGATACGTTCTACCTAAATTTAATGGTGCAGCGCTTAGGGGCCTGGGTAGCTCAACGAGTATTGACGCTGACTATCACCCCTGGAGTTGCGAGTTCGAATCCAGGGTGTGCTGAGTGACTCCAGCCAGGTCTTCTAAGCAACCAAATTGGCCTGGTTGCTAGGGAGGGTAGAGTCACATGGATAACCTCCTCATGGTCACAATTAGTGGTTCTTGCTTGGCGCGTGGCGCGTGGTAAGTTGTGCGTGGATCATGGAGAGTTGCATGAGCCTCCACATGCTGGGAGACTCCGCGGTGTCATGCACAGCGAGCCATGTGATAAGATGCATGGACTGACTGTCTCAGAAGCGGAGGCAACTGAGACTTGTCCTCCGCCACCTGGTTTGAGGTGAGTAACCGCACCACCACGAGGACCTACTAAGTAGTGGGAATTGGGCATTCCAAATTGGGGAGAAAAGGGGATGAAAATAAATAAATAAATAAATAAAATAAAATATAAATGGTGCAATGCTCAAATATTTCGTAGTGCATAAATTGTGACTTAGTGCCCATTTACGCCACAACTAGGCTTAGTTGTAACTTACGTATAGCTGGTGCAACCAGCCCAGTTGGTTAAAAGTAATTGCAGAAATGTCCTCAGAAAAGTGAAGTTAGTTCTGTGAAAAGCTGTAGCATTATTTGTTTGTAGATGTCAATAACATTCATACATTTTAAAATATGGTTTAAGTGACCCAGTATATTTTGTGGCCATTGTGTGTATCTGTGTTCTCACAGAGAAATGAAAACATCTGAAACTCAACACTAGGCTAGTGGGTGTGTTCTCCAGCAGGGTTTGAGCTCTTCAGCATGCAGCCTCACAGTGGTGGACGCTGACACAACATCTGTGGAGTCCAAGACCAAGAGAGTCAGCAGGGACTCTGAAGGCATGTTCTGTTTATACAATACCTTGACATCAATCACAGTAAATGCTGTATCAGAATAGACAGGCTACAATTTACAGCACTATTGATCCTGCCAGACTTTTGTTTCCACATGCAATGCTACTTATTAAACTTTTTTAATTAGTATCCTTGTTTCACTGGGCACATCATTATGTTTCTTGAACGTGAAAGTTAATAATGAGAATTTTTTTTTACTTAAACACTGACAACACCCTGGTAAAGTTGACTTTCACATGGGTAAGCATTTATTAAATTTCAAAGAAAAAAAATCATACTTTTTGCTCAACAATTTCATTTTCTTCAGAATATGTAGGACACATTTTGCCACACTGTCATATTGTATAATACTGTCACTATTTTCCCACAGGGGAAAGCAGCTACAGAATGTCCTCTCTGGTCTTGAGATCTCTTGTGGTCAAGGAAGGGAACTGCTCTGGCAAACTCAGAGTGCTGAGAGAGTCCATGCCAATCATCTATCTGCAGAAAGGGAGAGCTGGGTTCAGACCACACAGGTGCTCATTTACATCTCTGGAGCAGGAAATTGTATACTGTACTACATTTAAACTTTCTTCAGCTTTGATCCATGTAATCTGCCCCAGGTGCTGGAAGAGATGGAGAGAGATTTGGTGATCTCGTTCCCCTCTGCTCTGCCTCCTGAGGAGAGACGTCAGTATCAGTGGGATGTGCTCTCATTGTACAAACAGAACCAAGATCTCAGCACATCCTTAGAGAGCTGAAAGGAAGAACTTATGAGTGCTGAAAGAAAGCTAGTGGATTTTGAGGATGAGAAGAAGTGGCTAGAGGAAAAGGTTGACAGCATTTGTGGCATAATGCTGGTTACCACAAAAATAATTAAACTATTCCCTCCTTAATACAAATAAAAGCAAAAATTGTTAGGGCAAGACATTTACAATAGAAGTGAATGGGGATTAATTTAGTGGGATAAAATCAGGGATTTACTGCCGTTACAGCGTTGACCAGACTACAGGGTTTACTGGCGCTGTATTGTTATGACAACAACTTTGTAATATTGGATATAACTCACTCTAAAATCTTGTTAGCACATGTAATGTTTATGTCTTGCAGTTATACTTTTGAGACAGTGTGTATTTTAATGTTTATAGACTGGACACATTTACTTCCATTGTAAGCGCCTTACTGTAACCACAACTTTTGCTTTTAAAAAAAAGAAAATAAACGAGAGACGAGTCGAAATTATTGTTTGTGGTAATCAACATTATTACCAAATCATTCCTTAAACATTCATTAAAACATTCAATAAAAACCCCATGAAAATGCTTGATGGGTGCATTTCCCTTTCAAGAACGTAACTTTGACGCTACATCAGAAGCTACTCTATGGGAGCACCCCCCAGCGGGTGCTGACTTTGATACCCAATACCATCACGCCAATTAGATTGGCTGGTGATGCTTGGCATTCAACCTATGCTTACGTCTTTGTGGGCATAGCCTATAAGCTGGAGCCAAGCATCACACCATCAGAATTTTGCTTAGACAACTCTCTTGCTCTGGAACCCTAAAACAAAGCTTTGCGGGATAGAGAAATAGAGATTTTGAGGAGGATTTGTCGCCTGCTTGATGCCACGTTGTGTCAGCTGGGCCTCTTTGGTGATGCTATTGATGCTTTCACAGAGAGGTTTCAATTAGCTAAGAAGCAATTGCTGGTTTATAGAAACATCCTGCTAAGGCGGAGTAGTCCTGTAACCCAGACAGTTTGCTCGCTCTCTAGTCTGGGACCAGCTAAACAGAGTGCTACCATCTCTAACCCTGTTCCTTCCCATAGAATGGTGTCAGAGCTGCCAGCGAGCAAGCAAGCCCAGTGGCTTGCGAACGTCTGTGTGACAGACTAGAGCAGGCGTGTGTTCTGAATGGTGTGTTTATATGTACTGCCTAATTGGTAGGAGGTAGAGCTGACAGATCAGCTGAGCATCAGCTAAAGAGCCTGCTGGCAATACCATGGTCTGCCTGAACAACGCTTAAGCTCCATTTCAGTCATTAAAGCTCCATTTCTTGGCTGCAGTCATAAAGCAGTTGTTTATGAGGGGAGGCTGTTGTTAAGGCAGAGCACTGATTCCATTGCGTCTTCTCCGTGTGTCTGATCATGGATAGGACAAATCGATGGCTTGTTCAAAAACAGGAGATACCGATGAAAACCAAAAACTCAGTCATGTCAGCTCTCTCTTTTTTTTGTATCCTTTACATTGTGTGAAAGTTTCCGGGATTTACGCCTGCATGGTTTACCGGCATTAAAGGTATGTTTTCATGAAAATAAAGTTGAAATACTGGATAACTTTACACAGGCAAGGCTAGTAGGCAGAGTCACACCAGAGTCATGTTAACACATTGTGCTTAATTATTGTGGCTATATTTTTGAAAAACAGTGTGTATTTAATGTTTTGTGTATTGGACTAGTTTTCTTTCATTGTATGTGCCTTTCGGCATGCAATATTTTTTCTTTAGAAAAAGAGGGATGAGTCTAAATAATTTCCTGTGGTAATCAACATTATGCCACAAATGCTGTCAATAGAACTTGTATTAAACTCGAAGCACTCCTTGTAAGAATAAATGTCTATGAATTAATGTAAAGTCTCAAAGCAGTGCTGGTTTTTATGGTAATGCCTGCTCTAAGTGCTGTTCTCACTTCATTCTCAAAAGTTTGAATGAAACATCCCAAAAGTTTTGCAGATTTGAAAACTGTTCTATTGTCTTCACTATTCACATTTTTGTCCCATGATTGATACAACAAAGTGCCCAAAAACTTTTTTGTTTTCATCTCCGCTCATAATGTGATGTTCAGTCATCTCTGTTCTGTGTATGTTTTGGAAGTAGCTCTTGACTGGCTGCCATAATTCAGTGGTGATCTTTCCTCTGCTTTGCACCAGGGACGTGCCAGTTCTATGCTCAGAGGTACAGATTCTCCTCGCCAAGGATGTTAAAAAGAGTGTACAGACTGGTGAAGAACAGAAAGGCTTCTACAGCTGTTATTTTTTGATCACCAAAAAGAGAAGATTGTTGTGGCCCATACTGGACCTGAGACCTTTCAATTGAACACTTACGTGGTCTTTGTTGATGATGGTGATTCAGAGACAGATATTGTCTCATGTCCGCCCCCTGGACTGGTTTATATCAATTGACCTGAAAGATGCATAATTTCATGTGCAGATTACCCCTCATCACAGGCCATTCTTGAGATTGGCCATCGAGGGGACTGCATACCAGTTCAAAGTCCTACCTTTTGGGTTGTCCCTGTCTCCTCGCACATTCATGAAATGAAAGCTGAGCAGCATTTGTGTATTGAATTACCTCAATAATTGGCTGTTGCTAACTTAATTAGAGGCACAGGTATGCAAGCACAGGGATCTGTTGCTCATAGATTTGGAGCAGGTGGGACTGAGGGTCAACTGGAAAAAAAGTTTGTTGGTGCCCATTTAGAAAGTTTCCTTCCTATGAATGAAACTCGACTCAGTAGCCATGTCGGGTCATTTGAGAAATGGCCCAAAAGACACTGGTTCCCTGAGATGGTACAGACGGGAACCGGCTGAACAGTAAACATAAAGTTTTCTTGTCAAACTTAACTTAAAACAAACATAAACAAACACAGACACACATGCAATGCGGCCACGTACATCTCTTTCTCTCGAACTGGTGCCTCCGGCTCCCCTTTTTCACGCTCTCTCACTGGTCAGCTGATTCAACGCAGGCCGTGCATCATCACGGCCCGGCCATGCCCTCCTGCTCATCACACTCCATGCCTAGTTCATGCTGTCATGCTAAAGCAGATACTACAAAATACTGGAATTTATATACATGTTTCATTTCAATTTATCACTGAAATTCTTATTCTGATAATATTTGTAATTGAATATTTTGTATCAAATTTGAAAAAATGCAACAAAGCATTTTCACTAGTGGTTTCTGACCCTTGGGCCGTAATGTAGATTTCATAACATTTGCTAAAACCGATCCTGTAACAGTATGTCTTCTTGAATCTTCATAACATTCATGCAAACCTTGACCCAATGCATCCTTTCATTGACTGCCTCGTGTTCTGACACCTTTGGCTCCTGGCATGAAATGTCTGTTTGTTTGTATGGCATCTTTGATTGACAGTGAGGAGTGTGAGGAGGCTTACAGTGACCTGCTGTCACTGTACGAGACCAGAAAACAACAAAACGCAGGTGCAGTACACTTAATTCTCATGTGACACACACACACACACATACACACACACACACACATGTTGGTGCAGCTATCATTATGAGGACTCTCCATAGACATAATGATTTTTATACTGTACAAACTATAGATTCTATCCCCTAACTCTAACCCTACCCCTAAACCTAACCCTCACAAATAACCTTCTGCATTTTTACATTTTTACAAACACTCAACTTCAGTGCTTCTCTTTTACAAAGGCATTAAGCAGACCTCAGTCTGACCTCTCAGTTAACTGGTGAGAAGAACTTGGACAAGGGAGAGTCATCCTCCTGTACACTAGAGGGCAATACTGAGTGCAGACCAAACAGGTAGTTGCCTCAAACATATTTTTCAACACTGTTTTCTTAACCAGGTGCAACAGGTTTCCACTGACAAATAATCTGTCTATTTACACTAAAATGCTGTGCGATGTGACACAATTGCTGCCAATCAGAACATAGACCTATGCAATGTTTATTAAATTGTTTTGTGCCTTGGGATTTAGGATCTATAAGATTCCACTGTGGATAGGGCTACCCAGCACAGCGCTTCAAAAAACAGAAACTGCATGTAAGCAGTTTGCATTAAGCATTAGCATCAAGCTGAAGTCATTATTTTAAAATTCAATATTATTTTATGGTTCAAACTTTACAAAAATTATGTTGCAGCTTCAGACTTACATTCCAATTTTCTAATAGATTTCTACATTCTAACTGTCATTACTCCTCCAATATTAGCTGGAAAAGCATGCACAGTTGCACACATTGAAAATCCATTGGACAAAGTATATCTTCCAGGCACCTCTGGCATTCGATTTTCAGCATACTATGATATAGGCAGGGTTGGGAGGGTTACTTTTGAAATGTATTCCACTACAGATTACAGAATACATGTTGTAAAATGTAATTTGTAATGTATTCCGTTAGATTACTCAAGTTCAGTAACGTATTCTAAATACTTTGGATTACTTCTTCAGCACTGGTAGATTTTTTCACTTGTTTTGACTATAAAAACTCTGCCAGTACAGTAAGACAAAATACACATGTTAAAAATACATTCTCTGAAAAACCTAAATATCTTATGCAAATATCTAAAACAAGATCAATCAAATTGATCTTGTTTTAAGGATTTTTAGATATTTTTACAGGAAAACAACACAAAAATTATTATCAAGAATATGATTTTTGCCCTAATATCAAAGGTCTTACTAGAAAAAAAAAACAATTATGATCCAATGTGAATTTTCTTGAAAAAAAAATACATGATCGTGCTTGGTAACGTGTGCATGTAAAATGGTTAGAAATAGCATTTTAGCTTAGTGTAAAGCTGACAATTTACACAAGGGTTATTTCTATTTCTTCTGCTCCAAACTTGCTTCAAACTTACTTCTCTGTCTGCTCGTATGAATGTAACACATCATAAGAAATTGTTTCACCGCTGTTCAAATGCACTTTGGATCGCATCATTTATATGTATAAATGTTTCCCATCTGAAAGGACTAAATATTAAATGAAACAAATGACAATAAAATGCAAAGTAATCTATACAGTAATCAAAATACTTTTTGAATGTAACTGTATTCTAATTACCAATTATTTAAATTGTAACTGTAGTGGAATACAGTTACTTATATTTTGTATTTTAAATACGTAATCACGTTACATGTATTCCATTACTCCCCAACCCTGGATATAGGACACACTAATTGTCATCACACACATACAAGTTTTTTAAGATTTTATTTTTTTTTTTTTTTGGTAACATAAACTTAAATTCCTGTCAAAACATATAAAAACAATAGTATTTTTGAAAAATATGTTTAAAATGAAGTAAATTCGCATCACATATAAAAGCTGCTTTATTCTTCATGGTGTTGGGTGCACATTAATGAGTGCTGCCATGTTGAGATTGTACAAACAGATGAATATTAATCGCCTTATCTCAATAATGGCCTCTGTAACTGAGACTTTTTGCTTTTACATGATGCTGAATCTACATCGCTAGATGTCTGAGTGCACCTTTACGGTTGGATACTATGCGAATTTGGACGCAGGTCTAGTCAGACAGGGGTATACGAGGCCAATCCCAATTCAAATTCTGCCCATCCCATATAGAATGCAAGATTAGAAATAGTGCATCCCAAATCACAGAGTGCAATCCCAATTTAATTCTACTACACACTAAAAGTGGTGGTGGGCAAGTACATACTTCTGAGTTAGACAGTACACTGAAAAATACATTCATTAAAAAATTTAAATATTTAATCTGAAGACTTAAGGTTACACCAACAAAACTATTTTTAAGGGTTAGGTCAGCTCCTTAGAGTAACAATTACAGGTTACGAATTTTTACAGTAAGTATAAGGACATATTATAGTACCACATCATGACATTATGGCGTGAAATAACAGACTCCCATACTATGTGCATTTTCATCTAGATAAATTCATAACCTTAAAATTCATTATTACTTTTAGATGAACTGCTGTGACAGCTTCTGCCTCACATTCCACACCATTCCCCATATTTCTTAAACAGAAAAACCTAAAAAAGAAACATCATAAAACCCCTCTACTTCCAAAGCACAAGGGGGTGTAGGAAATATTAGTCCAAAAAGCATGCATAGATACACATTTCGAAAATCCACCAGAAATCGCACAGGTGCCATTTACAATCTATTTGTAACAAAAATTGGGATGCAGCCTAAATCTGAGTGCAAGTATCCTGACAAACCTTTGATCCAATTTTCAGTGGCAAATTAGATTAATTAAGATGGCTTAACATGCCATAACCTTCCCAAATTATTTAGTCCAATTATTTACTTGTAATAATAAAACAGACGTCATCTTGGATTTGAAAAGCCTCTAAAGTCTTTCTTTATTCTCTAGCTTACTCCAGTTTGAGGACAAGGCAGGTGTTATTCTGCAGAGGATCTCTTGGCTGTAGCAGGACAGGGCTGCTCTGTGTATCCCACAGCAGGGCGAGATGGGTGAGGGCAAGATCAGTCCTGACAATGGCACGCTTGCAGGAGTCAGAGGCCATGGCGGTTCACTATCCACAAACATTACAATAATTACTTTCAGAAATCACATGAATGTGTGAATATATGAATATCACATGTCATTTTAGCAACTGATCATCATGACCATCCAATTAACAATCACATGATCATCGCATTGAAGATAAAAAGTCATTGCATTCAATAATACATCTACAAAATATTAACATTGCATCAGCTATCATAATTTTCATTAGCATATAACACAATCATACTGGTAAACATCAATTTCAGGGTCAGGCTATGGTAATGGATGACAAGAACTGTTTACAGTATAAACATATTAAAGTAAGCCATTCATAGGTTGGTTTCCCCAAAAAATGTAAACAGATTGGTTCTAGCAGTTTCCTGACCAGTCTGACAAAGCAGCATCAGCTCATTCAATGGTGTGAGTTTGGGGCGTGACTGTTATAGCAGACCAATAGCAGATTGGGGGAGTGTTCTGGAAACCTGTCATGAAACATTTATTATGTTTGCAATTTTGTTTGGTGAAATTACACACTTCAGCTTTAACACAAATGTATATAAATGGCTAGGTCAATCACAGACATTTCTCTCTACAGTAAAGTCTCACGCACCTACAGAAGTTCTCGTAAAAAGTACCAGGAGCAGCTGTGGCGACTGGAGAAGCAAATTGCAGTCATGAGTGAACGTCACGCTAGCCAAGAAGCCGAGCTTAGCGCTACACTGGAGGCTATGGAGTGGAAGAGAGAGGAAACTGCACTCTAGAACATTCTCCAGACAAACGGTTAATTTCAGCAACATTTTACAGACAAATATAAAACAAAAACATGGAGAATTATTAGGTTAATCTGAAAAATTGGAATTTGAGTTAGACACTAGGTAACTATTGGCTTAGAATCACTGAGCACGTTGTCCACTGACATCCTGAGAAAATGACTACATCTGCTGCAGAGGATGAGCCATTTCGCCATTGAAAGATAATTTTTTTTGTTTATGTTTCATTGGTCAACAGTGGTCTTGGACTTTATATTGATACCTATCGGTGTAGCTGCAGACTAATTTAAAAGCAAAGGCTTTCAGTTGCCGAATGTCATTACAGAAATACCCTATTTGCAGGCATATTTGTCACTCACGAGTGATATCAGTATAAAGTGAGAGGTGATGAATTCATGTCAGAATTTCTGTTATTATGTGTTTCTGACTTGTTAAAATCGTTCATGTCCTTGTCAAACTAATTTTATGAAAGCTCAGATTTCTCACACCACCATTGTGATATCTTGTTTTAGAACCACAATGGTTGAAGGTAGTTACCTGCTGTTATCTGGTGAACTTTTTTTGCTCTTCAAGATGTTTCAAAATAATAAAGAGGTGAATTAAAGGTGCACTCAGATTTTTTTTTGAAAATGCCATTTTGGACATTTGGATATCGACACCTAGGGGCATGAATGCAGCATCAATAATACACAATATTTTTCAGTTACCAGTGCCTTTGTAGAAATTCACTAGTCGGCCATTATTCAGTTAATTAATGAGTAAAAGTATCAAATAACAGAGCGGTTACAGAGATTAAGGGAGTAGTATTCGGTTGGTCATGTGATCCTAACATGAGGTCTTCACCTCAAGTGAGTGGTCATGATTTTATACGTTTCAAAAATACAATTTATTTCTTTAGAAGTAAAACTCTTTTAATGAGGAAAAAATTACAGAGTGCCCCATCAATATAGTGATGAAGTATTTTGCTGTCATTAATGACAAAGGTGCACATGAATCCAATTTTGCGATTATGAGCATTGGTATAGAAATTGATAATTTGGTAGACAGAGGATGTGAACAGCTCAGAGTAGAATCTCAAATCTGTAATCTTGTAAAAGAGCACAACAGTCTGGTTCCAGAAGTAAAAATCACATTGATTTTTTCCAGAGGAATTGTTTTTAATGATAACTTATAAACCTTTAAAGACAGGTCTACATGAGCTCTGAGGTTGTTAAAAAAGGCCCTAATATGCTTTTTGGGATTTTACCTTTCCTTTAGTGTATAACATAGCTCTTTGTGCATGTAAAAGGTCTGCAAAGTTACAAAGCACAGTCAATGCAAAAGGGATTTATTCTCTCCCACAGACAACACTGCTCAAGAACTACAAGAAACGGGTTGTTTGTAGTCCAGCCATTTATTCCGTAAAGTATCTACGTCACTATGTAACACATTTGCATAATGCCCGCCTAAGGGCTACTTTAGCCTGCCTTCGAACAAACGTAGTTATAGCCAAGGCCAGGATGAGTTGGGTTAGTGTTGTCGCTATGTCGAGAAGACGCTGTTTTCTTCACTGCAAAAGCAAAACCTCTTTGTTTGGACTTCCAAAGGCAGAAGAATCAGTGGTTCAAATTTATTTTTACCACAATTCCTCAGCAGTACAAACACAACCAATGCCAGATTTTCAAGTCGGTTACTCCTGAAAGATGGTGCAGTTCCCACTTTGTTGGGACAGTCTGGCGCTTCAGGATCACAACCTGTAAGTATGCTTGATTATTTGTGGATTTATGTACTACCAAGATTTCAAATGTGGAGTTTTGTGTTGTAGCTACGGTGTACACCTAGTGCACAGCTGTAGGCCTTGGCTAACCTGCTAGCTAATGTTGTGTTGAAATAGTTTTGCTAATCAGCTGCGGGCCACTTTTACCTACAATTGTGTAGAAATATGCAGATTGTTTGTCGTTCTGACTATCATGAATATTGATCAAGTGTGGAGATGGATTTATTTTTACAAACGGTAATTTTACGTCTACAATCCACAGTAGTGCTCGGCTAACTTGCTATTTAATGTTATTGTTTTGGTAAGGGTTTACTATTCAGCTGTGGGCTGGCTTTTACCTAAAACTGTGTAACAAAATGGTCGATCTCAAGAGTCTTATATAATTATATAATTACAAGCTGTAATGTTTCGGCCGCTATCGGTTGTCCACGGCTAACTTGCTCACTAACTCTCTAATATCCCTGGTAATGTCCAACCGGGAGTAAGCCTCTGTTCTCTGTTCACATCTCGAGCGAAAAAGATTCGGCTACATCCATTCCAGCAAATGATGACTAACTTAGTTGCACTACGTGTCTTTTACTTGAAGCTTTGATAGGTTCACAATAATCAAGAGTGTACTTGTAAGAAAGCTACAAAATTAAAACTTATCACTGTAAAACGTCCTGCTCAAGTCGTGCTTGTGAAGGTGGTTCGGGTCGATCAGCCTGTTCTTCCAAACTTTCATTATTTCATTCATTATCGGACTCGGGCTAGAGCTGGTACGGGAAAAACTGATGGCACTGTTACCATAGTTACAGTAGTGTTTACAGCTGCTCACGAAGACTCTGGAGCTGAAACTCAGTTATGGTAAAGGCCGTTACATTTCCGACATAAGCTCTACACAGTTGACCAATCACAACAGACTAGGCCAGCTGACCAATCAAAGCAGACTGGGCTTTTCAGAAAGGGAGGCTTTAAAGAGACAGGAGTTAAATCAGAGCGTTTGAGCATGAGGAAGAAGAGAGGGGAAAAGAGATGTACAGTTTGAGAAAAATAATGTGTTTTTTGAACATTAAAGCATGTAAACCTATTCTAGTAGACCCCCAAAATAAAATTATGAACCTGTAAATTAGCATAATATGGGCTCTGTAAAGGAATAGTTCATCCAAAAATGAAAATTCTCTCATCATTTACTCATGCCATCCCAGACTTTCTTTCATCTGCTAAACAAAAACAAAGATTTTTAGAAGAATTTCTCAGCTCTGTAGGTCCATTCCTTGTTATTTCAACTTCATTTATTAGCGGAATTCCTGGTGAAGAACTACACTACCTGTGAATCCTGAAGAGAAAGATGGTTGAGTTGCATGGCTTAGAACTCTTTTATGAAGTACTTCATAAAATCCCTATGGAAAATAAATGGTAAAATGACTTGTTTACGCTTTATGGTAGTTCTGACACGACGGCTGTGTCTGAAACCTGGAAAATGCTCCCTTCGGAGGCTGTATACGGAGATAGAATGAAAATAATATTCCTTTCAAACTATTCTTAGACCAGTTTCCTTACGAGGTCCATTCATACAAAATCACTATTGGTTAAGCTTATGTAGAATAAAACAGCTTTTTCTAGGCCTATTATGACTGGATTCTTCATCACATGTGAGTGTACTTGATATTAAACATATTTTCCAAAAGCACTATTTCTTTCTGTAGGTGTAAAACTTTGGTTTGGTGAAAAATTACTTGGAGTAAATGCTTTTTTGTTCAAACATTATATGTTTTTCTAAATAATACTGTAAGTAAAAATAATTGAAATATAAAGAGTTTCAAAGTTGTACGTTTTATTGATGTAATTCAGAAGCTACTGTGAACTGGTAGTTCGTTGTATAAAACTAGGCTACAACATAAACATTAGGTGCGTGCACAAGCTAACAACACCATGTCAGTCTTGTCCAGCTAACAGAATGCCCCCCACACACCCAAAACTGCTCTACTTCTATGATCAAAGCAGCTACATAATAATTTTCACTTAAAAGTATTTTCCTTAAGAGTGGCAGAAAAACTGAGATCACAGAAAATGGGTCAGTGTGTGCCGGAGGTCGTGCGTCTTTCCCAGCACGGACCGCCACTCCATCTCTCTCACAGTAGAAACGGGGGGAAGGGAGGAACACACAATAGAGCGAGAGGTCAGTGGAGCCTGACTCACACGTTTGTCTTCTCTTTCACTGATCCATGTCTTTCATTGCTGCCCGGGCCAGCTGACTGCAGCTGTGGCAAAGGTTGGGTGTCACACCCCCGAGGTTAAAGGATTTGCTCTCTTTTTCAGGAGTGGGTGAATAAAAGGGGTCAGGGGGTCATGTTAAACACAGACTCTATCCTGAACACCCCTGCTGGGGCAGATTCGAGTTTTAGTGATCAGTGTGGATGAAGATAATGATTACGTCTCCAATCATCAATAGCTCTGCTGAATAAACCTGGCACATAGTTCTTGTTTATTTTGACAAATCTTTCTGAAAAGCTTGATATTCTTTTTCTGAAATAATCATTCTTTTCTTTCCTCAATCAATAAGAAATGACAGATTATTGCTAAGCATCACTATTATTATTGCTCATACTTAGGGCAAACCCTAAGGGCTCTATTTTTGTGACCATGCTAGGATATGAATGTGACGCATTACACGCAATGATCCTGTGCAACGTCTTATCTAATTTTTGTGAAAGCACTAATTCTAAGCAGAATTTTCATGCACAAGCAGCCATGGGTGTTTGTTTGTGCTTTTTGTGGGTGTATGCGCACAAACTGTGCATGTATTGTTTTTTAATGAAGTGGTGCAATGCGCTATTAGCTAATTTCCTGAGAAAAAGTTCTTTACACTAAGATGTTTCAAAAGAATGTCTAATCTCAGCACAAAATCAGTTTGTGCATTTGCAGTTTGAAGATTCCACCAGCAGGTGGTAATAAAGCCCAATTAATGTCCAAAATCTGACAATCAATGTTATAGCCATTTTATGAATCAAAACTTTATTAGATTTGTGTAAAACACTCTAGAGGTCGTGGTTTGTTTTTCAATTATTATTATTATTATTATTATTATTATTATTATATTTATATTTACAATTGTATTTATGATCTAATTTGTATTAATATTTTTCCACCTGTTGTCGTAGAGTGATTTTTAAGTCACTGCAAAAGAGGCTGGTGGAAGAAGCTGGAGAGAGTAAAATGTTTGGATTTTACGGGAGGTGGTTATATAGGATTTTTTGACCACTTTGGATTATATATATATATATATATATAATTTTGATTATATACATATTTTGATTATATATTTATTTTTATTTTTTTATTTTTTTTTGAAGTGTAATTTGAATTTAGAAATATTTTTGGTTTATTTAATTTGTTTGTGTTGCAAAAAAAATAATTTAATTTTTTATGCAAAATTGACCAGTAGAACTGAAGTGCTTGCAAAAATTCACGGCCTAACCTGAAAGGTTGATACAATCACTGTTAATACTAGACATGATTTGTGTGTCAGTTGATCAAAATGATTAATGATACTTACATTCTCTATAATTTAATAGAGCCCACATCCTGACGAAACCACATTTTCAATGCGTATAAAAGGAGTGTTTCACTGTCATAGAAATATGACAGACAATCAACAAGCACGCAGTTAATGAACAAAAGAATGTAAGTCCATATAATTTATTGCATACAGCCCATTTACACTATCAATTTCTTATGAATGTGCTATCTTTGTTTATATCTCTGGTGCTTGACAGTGAATGGACTATATAATAGCATGCAGAGGAATAACTGGAGAAGAACCTCAGAATTAAATTGCACTTGACCCAGCCCATTAGCGCTTTGAGCGCACAATTTTGCCAATCCCAATTCCGCCCATAGTGCATGCTTGCATGGCCATGCCCACTGACTTTGCATGTATGACATATTGCATAGCGCTGTGCTTAGCGCTAGCACTCTTAAAATAGGGCCCCAAATATTCAACTAGGGCATGCCCTCCACCATCTGTATTACCAACATGAATGATATTTGAAACCATGCAGCTTGTTGCGCTGAGGTGTGCAATTACTTTTCTTAGTTATCTGACTTAAAATTTTCACCTGGTCAAGTATAAAATGTTCAAGAAATCCCATAGACTTAAAATGAATGTAGGGATGGGCTCTTTTGACTTGAGCTTGGAAGCAACCACTCAGAACAACATCACAGAAATGTGCTTAAAACCACCAAAAAAATGTAAAAAATCATTGCATCATTGTCGGAGGCGCATGCATACAAAAGCGGAAGGGAAGGGATATAGTGACTCCCGGGATGGAGAGGTGCGGCTGTGAGTGGGGTGGCCAATAGGGTGGCCAGTCTTCTGTCCGGGGGAGGCCACACCCCCCCCAAGATCCACCCCTAATCTAGCTGTTAGAGAACATTAACATTAAGGCAATTTTTTACAACAGAATTTAAGCCATGACTGTTTTTATAAGTAACTAACATTTCTTAAACTAAATAACATAACTAAATTCTTCACAGAAATACAGTTGTCATACAAAGAGGTCAAAGCAGGAAAATGAATTATGATTTTGTAAGAAATGAAAAGTGAAGGAAAATGTTAAAGTAGAGGATTTTAAACAAATACTGCTGGTTGGGTGTTGTCTAAAGTTAGGGATGCTCAAATCCCTGAGAAAAAACTCGCAAAAACAGGAGCTGTCAATCATAGTATGGGGGATGGGTTATTAGGGCCCCGCCCCCCCCGCTTCTAAAAAACACACGCACACACAGTGGGTTCTGACCCACGGGGTTAAGGTCAGCTCATTTAATTCAAACATCATGTCACATTTAAATACGCAACCCCCGAAAAGTGTGAGCGGATCGTGGCTGACCGATGCTCTTTTTTTTCTCACAGATGTCAATATTCTCTTTCTCCTCTTATACTCTATTTCTGTCTTCCTCTCTTGTTTGCTGTTATTTTCATGTTTAATTAAATGTATAGTATCCCCATCATTACTGAATCTTCATTCTTTATGTTTTTAGTTTTACTATAGATCTACTATAGTGTATTTGAACAGACTATTTTATTTTCTTTTATATACTTTGTTTATTTTTCCATATATATTCTATCTATGAAATATAATGACATAATAACCACTTCTGTATTAATGTCATGTAATCCTTTTCCTGTATTCATGTACCTACAGTACCTACACTTACTGTATGTACTCATTGTAGTCATTCATATTATCAATGTACTCGATAATACTCAAGATGTATGCTGTAATATTAAGTAATTCTCTTTGTATGATGTTGTATGAGTGTTTGTGTAAACTCTATGATCTCCAGAGGCCTCAGAGTCAGGGCGAGAGTCTTTAGTGTCTGGTTTTATGCTTTGTTGTCTAAATTTTGTGCAATCGAGACAATTGCTCTCAATCAATGCTGAGATCAGTAATTTACTATACCTAGCTAACACAAATACGCAAGTGGGTCTGTTTTTGGACCTTTAGACTTAACCACAATTTTTGCACCTCAATAGGTCAGAGCGACCTAATTTGACATCTTTAAGTTACCTTACAAGTTATTTCTTACTTTAAGCTAGAACTGTCATCATACAGAATGCTGATACCCTTAAGGAAGTGCTTTTTGCACGCACACACATTAAAAATAAACCTAGACAAATTTCTCAGAGGCAGACTATTCTCTCTGCTGCCAGCTCTCTCTCTATACCTACTGTGATCTCAGGTTCACTTCTTTTTTTCTTGACTTCATCTATTAGACAAGACCAGTGTTAGTTTTAGTTTAAGATTCAGTTGTTTGGGTATAACTATATGTACATATTTACTAAATGTATTTAACATTTATTCTTGCATTTATTCAATGTATTTATTTATTTTTATTTATTCAATTTATTTAAGTTTCACAAATTAAAGTTTTGTTATTCCTTATACTATTAATTGTGTCCAAATCAATTCGTCTGCTGGATAATTTTGCATCATACTATTTTAACTTTACCAGAATTTACTTGCAATGTTAGCTGAGGCTGAAAAATACATAAATAAATATAAAAATAATAAAGGGCCTTCCACTTAACTCATATTAGCCATATCATGGGTGTCATGTCTTAAATGCAGCCTACTGTATGCAATATTGTTGTGTATTTATTATATTTGCTTGCTTACTGCATGTTCAGTTATTATGCACTACAATACAGGTAATTGCACTTCAATTGTCATTTTTACAAATTACACAAGTACTGCAAAGCAACACAAAAAATGAGGCAAACTGCATCACAATTGACAAAAAAAAAAGAGTCATTTTGGGCTGCAAAAATCAGAAAAAACTGCAGCAAAATCCTAATGGGACTGAGCTATGAGAAAGCTATGTGGAGAAAAAGATTTTTGTTGAATAATGACTTACATTTTGGACTCAGAATGTAGTGCGAGTCATATAGAATATGGTACTTTTAGGACACTTTTATTGTGCTGTTTTTATAATGCTTTTTTTTTTATAATGCCTTTATGGAATTTGACAGTATTAATCACCTTACACTTTTGTTTGGAATGACATGAGGGTGATTAAATAATTACAGAGTTTATCTCTTTTTTCATTCATTCACTATTCCTTTAAATAAAACATCAATGGATAACACTGGATGCATTGGAGTCTCTGTGCACAGCCCTGACCCAAAAAACAACAATCCTCTCTCTCTCTCTCTCTCTCTCTCTCTCTCACACACACACACACACACACACAAACACACACACTGACCTTATGTAAAACCCCAACTCTTTTCCAATGAATGACGGATTAATGGAGTAAGAATCTTAAAAGTGAAAGCAGGCAGCATGTGGCTTGTGAAGGGAGCAGGCTTGTAATCCCTTTACCCAATAAGATGCCTTCATTGAACGTATTAGAACCCCATGGATAACCCCAGGTGACCTCATTTAATGTTTGCCTCTCTCTCTCTCTTTCTCTGTCCCTTGTTTTCCCTTTTACAAAATAGACGTGTTATATTTTAAGTGGGAGGTACTTTGATAGTTGACATGAAATGCTTTCAGGAAGTTGACGTGTCCTGCAGTATCACATCTAAAACTATTTTAAACAGCATTTTGCTATTTTCTTTTTATAATTATTTTGCATGCAGCTTTTATGACCTCATATTAATTGAGAGACTGCATTGAAATATTTTTTTTTTATTTTTCACACCTAAAGGGCCATTTAAAAAGTATAATATTTACATTCATATAAATATTAACATACATTTTTTAATTTTTTTCAGGGTCATGTATCAACTACCCATTCACCTGTGCAAATCACTAGGGCTACAGGTAGATTTTAATATTGCAACAGCAAAATTAGGGAGTCATTTTCTGTAAAATTCAAATAAATATCTTTACATTTAATTTATTCAATTAGCAGATGCCTTTATGCAAAGTGACCTACAAATTTATCTAATACAAGTTATGATAAATAAACTAACAACATTAGCAGTGCCACGATACCAAATTTCAAGAGAACACCAGAATACAAAATCTGTGTACAAAATTTATTTTAAATGGTGATAGGAAGTACCCTGGATTGGTTAAGTGCATGTGGAAGAAATATGTTTAGCTGATATTGTGGAATTTATCAAGAATTATTTTAACAATTCCACCTTTGTTAAGAGGTACACTTGACTAAATATTTAGTTGGCGAGCGACATCTTTAAAAAGCTCGTAATCAATACAGAGGTCAACTCATTTGCATAACAATTGCTCAAGTGTGACTTTCCCACCAAATGAGGGCAGTTTGCTGTGTTTTTCTCAGGCTAGAGGATGTTGATTTCTGGCCCTGTCGTGCTCCGCTGTGGACCCAGCAGATGTTTGTGCAGGGCCTGCTGCGTTGTGCTGGTCGGTGTCTGACGCTCAATCTCTTTGTGAAGGTCAAATGTCCCACTACGTCAGGAGACAGACCACTCATACGGGTCAGAGAGCACAACAATGCTAATGGAAGCTGAGTTTGGTGCATGTTGCTCAAGCAAATGGTTTTACACCTATGAAATGGTTAAAGTTTAAACCCACCACATTCCTAACACCTGAACCAATGCGGACACCAAATGGCTAAAGCCACCAAATACTTTCTACTGAAAATTAAAAAGCAACAACATTTATCATATTTGAAATTCCTAAATAAGGAGTCTATTAGGAAAAAGATGCCAAAAGAGAAAAATTTGTTGCAGATAACAAAATTAAAAGAATGAAAATCTTTAAAGGACTAAAACAGTTCATGTCTCTCATATGTCTCTGCGGTCTCTTTCTTCTTACATAATAAAATATTTCCGATAATGTCCATTTATTTACTTATTTGGTAAGTAGACATGTAATAAATAGGAAAATGTACAGTCAACCAACATTATTACAAATTCAGGTTTACAATTACTTTTTTTAGGTTACACACTGGTAATTACAAGGGTATTATGCTATAAATATGGTTTATGAGGACATTTCTAGTGTCCCCATAATTCAAATCGCTTAAAAAAAAACATACTAAATGAAGTTTTAATGAAAATGTTAAAATGCAGAAAGTTTTTTGTGAGGGTTAGGTTTAGGGGTAGGGTTAGGGGATAGAATCTATAGTTTGTACAGTATAAAAATCATTATGTCTATGGAGAGTCCTCATAAGGACAGCCTTATATCATAAGGATAGGAATCCTCGCCGCTACTGTCTGCCGGGAAGTGGAGGAGCCGCGGCCGTCCATCAGGGGACGGAGGAGTCGCTGCCCGCTGCCAGGAAGCGGAGGAGCCGTTACTGTCTGCCAGGGGTCAGAGGACTCGCTGCTGTCCACCAGGGGAGAAGCGAATGTCGTCCACCAGAGGGCGGAGGCGACGGTGTGTCCGGGGACCGGCGAGCAAGTTTTTCCATCTCCTCTCTCTCTCTTTCTGTCTCTCCCCCTCACTCTTTCCATCTCCCCTCTCCCTCACCTCATCTCTCCCAGGGCTCCAGAGAGGCGGGGAAGACCTGCCAGAAGCAGGACAGCTGGAAGGGCAACACCTCCCCTCCAGGAAGGCAGGAGAGGGGAGTACGTCATGCCGTAGGTTTCCCCGGCCTGAATTGGGCAATGGAGGTGTGTGACGAGGAGGAGGGCATGGTCGGGCCAGGCCAGGCTGCGAGGACGCATGCCTAGCACTGAATTGTCCTAATCAGCCGTGAGGGGGATTAAGACGAGCCGGAGACGCCAGTTCGAGAGAGAGAGAGAGACACACGTGGCTGCTGTGTGTGTGTGTCTGTGTGTTTATGCTTCTTTAAGTTCATTTATGTCATTAAAATTATGTTGACTGTTCTGCCAGTTCCCGCCTCCTCCTTGCCCATTAAGAACCCTGTGACACCCAGATTAAATCAATAAAGATACAGTATTTTTAATAGCTTTGAGTGATTATTAGAGATTGGAGAAATAATAGTTGCTGGGACTGGTTGTGTGTTTGGTTTGGCGAGGAACTGCATTGAAGTAGCAAGTATCACAACACAAGTTAAACATGAGATGGACCATGCAAATAAAATCTTTGGCCATATATTTATTGACAAGAAATTTCCAGAATTTCCCCCAGGGGATAAATAAAGTATTATCATATCGCAACTAAGTCTCATAGAATGAATGTTACTATATCAAAATTTTTGCAAACTGAGTTTTACGAGCTGCCTTCTGCATTTCACCGCAGTTTCATGTTGAAATGAATACGAGGCGCTACAAGAACTGTGTGTTTTATTCACTTTTACAAAAATCACTAGTACAAAGGCTGACTTTATAAACACTTATTTTTTGCTCCATTTTTTGCACTGCTATATTATGATTTCAAAGTACTTTAACATATCATTTAAAAAACTACACATTTCAATGCTTGTATAACAGACTCTTTACATTTATTCCAATGTGATTAGCTTCCATGGTAGCTCACCTGATTGAATAAATGGTAAACGGTCTGCATTTTTAACCTTAGCAGATCTACAAAGCGCTTTACACTGTGTCTCATTCACCTATTCACACACACACTCACACCAATGACAGCAGAGCTGCCATGCAAGGCGCTAGCCTACCTTTGGGAGCAACTTGGGTTTCAATGTCTTGCCCAAGGACACTTTGGCATGTGGAGTCATGTGGACCAGGAATCAAACCGCTAACCCTGTGATTAGTGGACAACCTGCTCTACCACCTGAGCCACAGCTGCCCATATTGGACTTTGGACTTGGAAGACTGAGGTATGAGCCAAGACAAGCAGACAAGCTGACATGGGACAAAAAATGTCATTGAAGCAACACGAAATGATGTGGCTGCTTCAGAAAATGTGCTTTTCATGTCACACTTGCTTTTAGGACACAATCAATAAGGTTTAGGTGTATGTTTAGGGTAAGGATGTCTGTTTTGTTCACCTCTCATTTACGACATTATCGGTTAGGTTTAGGTTAAAATTTTAGTTAAGGGTGGTACGTTTTACTCTTTGTCTGACTATGAAACAGTTTCACTTGCTTTTGGCACCCCCCGGTGGACATTTCACTGGGAAACTGCAGCAAAACATGTTATGAAGCATGTCATTTCGTTTCAGAATTTGCTGTTATATCCTCCTATCCTATCCCATGATGATGTTTTGAAGCCTTCTGACATTGAGATCTTTATCTTGGAAATAAGTTAACTGTTGTGGTCAGATCATTGAGTCAGTGAGAAGAACCAGATTTGTCGGTTTTGTGAACCAGATCAACCAAATCATTGAAATGATCCAAGTCAAAAGAGTGATTTTATCTCATGATCTCTCATTATTGTGTAGAGGAGAGCTAGGGCTGATCACTTCAGTTTTGGACTGTCCCTCTCACAAAGCTATTGTATGACTTCAGAAGATTTGAAATATAATGCATGAGTCATATGGACCACTTCTATTGTACTTTTATGGTGCTTTTGCATCCTTTTTGAAGCTTGAAAGCATCAGTCCCCATTCAATGTAATTGCATGGAAAGTGTAACCAGTCCAGTACATTCTTCAAAATATCTCCTTTTGTGTTCCATGGAATAAAGAAAGTCATAAAGATTTGAAAAAACATAAGGGTAATTAAATAATGACAGAATTTTCATTTTTGTGTAAACTAATCTAGACCTTTCTTAGATACATGCTACGTGTACCTATGGTCATCCCTTGAGGGGTTAACCGTGTGTGGTAATGCATTCCTGGTTGTTTGTGTTGAGCAGCTACAGCCCACTCACTGCTCTTTGACTCTGTTACCCTTATAAGGCAGGCGGCACCATGGCAACCAGAGGGCTTGAATAGCAGTGTCAAATCCCTAAACACACAGACACACGCTTGCTCACTCTCCACCAGTCAGAGAGAGAGAGAGAGAGGGAGAGAGACAAGAGAACAGAGCAAGGCTTGTTGGCAAGTCACGGACACTCTCAGGTCAGCTGTATCTCCTGACCGTCGGGTCTCATGATTTACTGATGAATGGAGAAAGGCAGGGGATTTGAAGTAGTGGACATCTAAAAGACCTTCAAGTCCGTTCCTGGATATGCTGAAGCCCCAGAGACCACACAGCTGGACAAACCAGCACTGAAGAATCAAGGTACGGAAGGACTTACTGAGATGTCCATAAACATGCACTATAGGTGCTTCCTGCTTTACTGCTACTTTATTTACCTAAGTTGAAATGTCAAGGTGTGAATATGTGTTGGTTTACAACAAAAAAAAGAGGGAGAGAAACCAAGGAACTTCCTTTGAACTTTGATCCTTGAGTAGGAGGGTGGGGGCTGAGCTCTGTTTATCATTACCCAGTTTGTTCTCTGTGTATTTGGCTTTGGGTTGGCTTCTGTTCAGAAAGCAGGACTTTACTAGCAGTTTATATAAAGTTTCTTTGGACTTCAACATATCTGCTTCAACGTACAGTGTTGAGATCTCTCACATGAACATTGTATTGCTCATAGGTCGCTCAGGTGACATCTTAGTTGTTTCACTGAAATATTAACTTTGTTTCAGATGTTTCTCTTAAAATTCCTTAGGGGAAATGAAGACAGAAACAAATGAAATTATTTTGTTGACAGACTGTAAGTAAGGGTACAGACTCAGAGCTGTATATAAATATGTTCATATTGAGATCTCTTGACATTTGATGGTAGATTTTGATATCTTTGCAAATCTAGGCATCATTTTATATATCTTGGGATCCTGACAAACCTGGGCACAATATGTTACATTGTTTTTTGTTTTTATTTTTTTATCCCCTTTTCTCCCAATTCCCACTACTTAGTAGGTCCTCGTGGTGGCGTAGTTACCTCAATCAAGTCTCAGCTGCCTCCGCTTCTGAGACCGTCAATCTGCGCATTTTATCACGTGGCTTGTTGTGCATGACACTGTGGAGGCTCCGCATGTGGAGGCTCACGCTACTCTCCGCGATCCACATACAACTTATCACGTGCCCCATTGAGAGCGAGAACCACTAATCGTGACCACGAGGAGGTTACCCCATGTGACTCTACCCTCCCTAGCAACCGGGCCAATTTGGTTGCTTAAGAGATCTGACTGGTGTCACAGTATGTTACATTGTTGAGATCTCTTCTGAAAGCCTAGAGGAGACACATGTAATATTACTGGATTCTTTGTCTAAGGAGAAAAATCATGAGAAGCAGGAGATGTAAACAAACATCTCCATTTGCAGCCTATTTAATCTCATTGCTGTGTAGTAGAAACCTATAAGACATTAAAGTAAGACAATTGTTAACATATAACTCTAAAATAAATGTAGGTAGCATAACTCTCAACATCTACAATGTTGGGATATCTTCTGAAACTCAAGAGGAGGCAAATGTGGAATTACCACATGGAGTCTTTTTCCCAAGAGAAAATTCAAGAACTGCAGTAAAACTCTTGCACTCCATTTAATCTCATTAATGTCTAGGAGAAACAATCTTAAAGAGATTTTTAAGTGATCCAATTTAGGATTTAACAAAATGAAAACAAGTTAACAAGAAATACAGTGTCAGGCTGAGTCAAATCTGTTTGACCTGAAATACCCCCAACTTTTCTAAACCGATCCAGTTTGTACTGCAACTCATCAGTGTGTTTCTCCACACAGAAATAACTGGTTTGACTTGTTGGTTACTAGGGGTCATGTATTGTATGCTTTCCTGCTGTAATGTCACAGTTTCCAATGCCTGCTACTTGAGAGGGAGTTTTTATCCATGTCTCGAAGTTGTGCAGCACGTGGAGTTGCACATCTTCTTTCTCCAAGTCTGGGTGTATTTATGTGTCATTTATTGTTATAAAGTTATTTAATGATGAACTCTGAACTTCTCATTGAATTAAAGAGATCTTTGGAAGGTTTTATGAGTTAGAGGACAATCAACAAGGGAAGAAAAATAACAGGGATGAGCACTTGACTTCCTTAAGGGTTTTTGATATGACACTTGGACTTATGGGCCTTCAGAGTACTGTTAAACTTGTTTGTCCTTGTTCAGCTTACTGTCTGCAGCTTAAACTGATTCACTCTGGGGCAACTCTGAATTCTCTTCACGGGAAGGTTTCTCCCACAGCTCTTACACAGTACACAGAGATGGCTATGGTGAGCGGGGGATGGGCCAACCCCAACGGCAGCACTAATGGACACAGTGAGAAGGGTTACCTGCGGGGGGAGGAGGATGGCAGCTCGCCCCGGGCAGGGAACAGTGACGTGGAAGGTGGCGAGGAGGAAAAAGCCTGTGTGGTTGACTGTGTTGTGTGTGGGGACAAATCTAGTGGGAAACACTATGGCGTTTTCACCTGCGAAGGGTGTAAGAGTTTCTTTAAAAGGAGCATCAGGCGTAATCTTAACTACACATGCAGGTGAGAAAACACACATTACACAAATCACACCGTCAGCAATTGTTCGCTGAACAGTTAGTCCTGCCCCAAAGTCACATCATTAGTTAAGCAAGAAGAACATGTTTGACCACTCAAACAAACAGCAAGTTGTTATATCCACAATCATTAAGAACGAACTGCGGCCAGTAAAAGCTGCAGTTATTTACACATGATGTCTGCGCCAGTTTAGCACACAATTCACTAAAAGATCAGGCAACGGTGCAAATGCGCCTACAAACTCTGTGCCAAATGCAATTTGCACGCACAATTCCAATCTTGTGGGCTGCTTCTAGGTGCTATATCGCGAAGGATGCATCAGGTCACCGTGATCTGACACACTCTGGTGGAACTGAACAGCATAACTCCACTACTGTGATCCAGACACCCATAGCATCGCTTTAACATACCAAAAGTGCAATTGACAAAACAGTGCATCTGGATATATGCCTTATTTACATAGAAAGGAGGCATGTTTGCATGGAATGAGATTGACTTCATTTAAATACTCAAAATGCAGCGCTATTGTGCAATTGATGGAGGGTGATTAGTGAAAAAATGTAGGTTTTTGCACTGAAATAACCACGCGGAAAAGTGCCGCAACCGTTTAGTGAATTTGCCCTACAGTGTTTACACTTTTCTGGAAGTGAACACATTTATCTTTGCACAGTGAAATTCCGTAGCCGAAGAAGATGTTGGTGAATGTACCACTAAAATTATTTCCTCATCCATTCAGTTTACGTAGCACTGCCCACAAAGATTTCTCTGCCAAACCAAGCAATTTCCTATTGGTCAACACTGCAAATTAACGTGTCAAATTTCACCAAATTTGAACCCCATTCAAAATTTGTGTAGGGAAATTTCTTTACCAACGCCATTCCTGATTGCATGGAAATTCAGGTGAAATTCTTGATCGTGTGAAGTTGACTGCATTTCACTCATGTAATTTTGCCTTGCAAGGGTAAATGTGACTGAGCCTTTAAATAGCCTCTAATCAGATACAGCACAGCAAAGGAATTTGGATGAACGTTCCGTGAACTCTGCTAACCTCTTACTGACATTCAAATTAGAGTGTATTTCACATAGTGAACATTTACATACTCATGAGTCAGAGCCTGTAATAGAGGAGATAACAGTAATGTTAATCAATCCGATGACTTGTAAATCACTAAAATCTTAATCATTAATCATTGCACCAATCAGTAATTTTTCCTCATTAAAAAACTATTACTTCTTAAGAAATTAACTGTAATTTCGAAACATATGTATAAAATCATGACCACTCCCATGAGATAAAGACCACTCATATCGGCAACCTTATAAAAGCTCTTTTATCCTGCATGTAGAGGGTTCCCTCATGGGGGCCGCCATATTAGGATCACATTACTAGCAGAATGTTAGTCCCTTAATCGCTTAAAGTAACTGCTCTGATATTGGACACTTTCAGTCAGGAATTAAATGAATCATGGTTGACTGTGAATGGTGAATTTTTACAATGGCATCAGTAACTGAAAACGATTGTGTTTGAATGATGCTGCATCCATGCCCCAAAGTGTCAGCGTAAGCCCAAGACAATATGCATAAAAAATGACTGAGTGCACTTTTAAAGCTGTATAACACTGTGTCCTAACAAGGCGTGGCACAATAAAGTGACCTGCAATAAAAGCTTGTCGCCACTGAGATCTCTTCTATGCAAATCTGTCTTCTTTGTTTGTCTTCTTGACCAGTCACGACAAGTGACATGACATTTTGTCAGTCGCTTGGTTTTTCTGTGGTATTTTGCTGGCCCCGTCCACAAAAAACACATAACTGTATATTAGATATCAGATATGTTCTGATTGGTTGATTGGTTCTGATTATATTGTATCACAATGCATTTTCACGTACAGTGCAGACAGACAAATTAAGACAGAAACATTTATAACACAAGTACACAGATATGAATGGCCAACACATTGCAATCGCATGATCCACTGAACATACTTAAAGGGATAGTTCTCCCAAAAATGAAAATTCTCTAATCATTTACTCACCCTCATGCCATCCCAGATGTGTATGACTTTCTTTCTTCAGCAGAACAAAACAAAGATTTTTAGAAGAATATTTCAACTCTGTAGGTTCTTACAATGCAAGTGAATGGTGATCAGACCTTTGTTGGTTATGAGTTAAAAAAGGACTCAAATTTTGATATGTTTCTCACCCACACCTATTATATCTCTTCTAAAGATATGGATTTAACCACTGGAGTCTTATGGATTACTTCTCTGTTTCCTTTATGTGATTTTTGGAGCTACAAAGGTCTGATCACCATTCACTTGCATTATATGGACCTACAGAGCTGAAATATTCTTCTAAAAATCTTCATTTGTGTACTGCAGAAGAAAGAGATAACCCCCCCAATAATCAAAACAAGCAATTACAAGCAAGTACAACCCCCCCCCCCCCCCCCCCCACCACCATATGTATACCATGATTAATGGAAACATGGAAATTCTTCACACTTTTTCAATGAACTGCCTTCTTTTTCACGCCGTACTTAAACAGCAGTCTTGTGCTTTAATATAAATAATATTTAGTGCTATTATAACAATCAATTTTAATATTATGCATTAGTAAAGCATGTATCATGGCAACTTAAAAAGGCAAGAGTGACATTAACTCCTTGTTTCAGTGTAGAGCTGTTGATTTAAATGCTTATTATCCATCTTTATACCGAATTAGATATCTTAAATATTGTTTGTCATATTTATTATCTTTTATAATATCTTATATTATTATCAGATAACTAAACTCTCTTCACAGATCAAACCGTGAGTGTCAGATCGACCAGCACCATCGTAACCAGTGTCAATACTGTCGTCTGAAGAAGTGCTTCAGGGTCGGTATGAGGAAAGAAGGTCAGCGCAACAACAGGACTCATTTTATAAATTCCACTGTCAACAGATCAATAGATTTACTAGAAAGAAAAAAGAAAAAAGACCTGAAACCAGTAGTAGAATCAGAATCAGCAGAAATCTATGTTTATATTAAACAGTACATGCACAATGGGATACAAAAGTCTGAGGGGCAGATTCACCACTTTTGCGCATGGTATTTCAGCGCAAAAACCTGCGTTTTATTCACTAACCACCCGCAATCTATTTTAACAGGCACAATCCGCACTTTTCTTTTTTTCTTTTTTACTACAAATTTATCAGCATAAAAATGTAAGAGAAATGTTAACAGTTACAGTATGTGACTTTCTTAGTATTTGGTATGTTTCCCTTTTGCTTTTATGACAGCATGCACTCGAAGTGAAGTGAGCTGTCTCATGATGATTTGGGAAAGTTGTTCAATAGATGTAAAGTCAAATCTAAATTTGGTACAGATGTTAACATGGCCAGTGACACAAACTTACTTATCTGATGGTGATCTAGATATGGAGCAGAGTCTTAATTGCTTTTTATATTGTACATTATAATGTTTTCAACATGGACTTAGACTTTTGAACCCCAGTGTTATAATATAATATAATATAATATTTGTGTCTGTATATTGATGTTTTCTCTTTCTCTGTTGTCTCCAGCAGTCCAACGTGGACGTATCCCTCCCTCCAATACAGGCATCATTCCTGCCTCCATGGTTGGAGCGGTTGGGGAGGGTGTTGGAGCTCCAGGCATGAGTGCTGATTTCTATAATGGTCAGCCTGTTTCTGAACTGATCTCTCAGCTCCTAAGAGCAGACCCCTACCCCAGCAGCCGCTATGGGGCCCAGTGCGGCCAGCAGCTCCCAGCGGCCAACAGCTCCGTCATGGGCATCGACAACATCTGTGAGCTGGCAGCCCGGCTGCTCTTCAGTACTATAGAGTGGGCCAGGAACATTCCGTACTTCCCTGACCTGCCTGTGTCGGAGCAGGTGGCCCTTCTGAGGCTCAGCTGGAGCGAACTGTTCATACTGAATGCAGCTCAGTCTGCTCTGCCCCTTCATACTGCCCCCCTGTTAGCAGCTGCTGGCTTTCACTCCTCCCCCATGGCCGCTGATCGTGTTGTGTCCTTCATGGACCAGGTGCGGGTGTTCCAGGACCAGGTGGACAAACTGACAAGACTGCAGGTGGATTCTGCCGAATACAGCTGTCTGAAAGCCATCGCCCTCTTCTCACCAGGTGAGTGATGAACCCTGTGTATGCTGAAAATATATTCCAAAGTACCATCCTGTTGAATTCTCTCCAAATAATTAGCAGGCATCACTTTTACTATTGCTCATAATTAAGGTTAGAGATTTACACAAACTGATTTGCTCAGGGTGAAGGCTGAATACTGTACTATTCTGTTTGTGAACATTAGGACACCCCCCATGCCACTGGAGCCGATGTCTTGAAAATATATGCTACCTATCAGGATGTGCTACCAACACAGCATTTAAATATGAGATGCACAAGGTCCTGTCAGCAGGCTATATGCAAAACATTCTATGAATAGAATCCACATGAAATCAGTAAAAGAAGCTGTTTTAACCACTCGATGATGATTTAAAGTATTATATATTTAGTGGCCTAGATAGTGTGTAAGTTGTCATATTTACCATTCTTCATTCTAGGACTAATGCAAATGCTAGCACTTTATACATGGCTATAATATGTGCTGATAACCATCTGAATGAATGATGACATTTACTGTATACCCGTTTTTTAAAGAAAGTCACTGATACTTCTGCAAAGATATTACTTTTCTAAATGATCAGACATAAATGATCACCCGGCGGATGACAAAAAGGGTAAAAAAAATCCCATTGATTGATAATGACAGACCCAAGCCATATCTATCAACCAGAATATAATTTGGAGAGGGCTTTTTTGACTAAGCAACAACTCAGCAGCCACCCAGAACACCCTAACTGATTAGCAATGGACTAAAAACCACTAAGAACACCATAGCAACTGCATGGCAACTCCCTGGCAACCAGCAACAACACCTTGGTGATGGCGAGTTTTGCACTACTCACATTTTCTTCAGTAAATGCAAAATTCTAGAATAATTTCCATACCATACCTACAAATATAATTTCTCTGGCAAGTTGCTTCCAGATTTGTAAAAGTTGTTTGACTGGACTGTCAAATCCTTAGACATTTTTAACACAAAATTACATTAAAATGCAAAGGAACCTTTTTTATCCCAAGATGATAACTGGATGGCACTTAAAATGGAAGTGAATGGGGCCAATCAACATTCAAATATTCAGTTTCAATTGAATAGCCAGCCACAAGACTTAAACAATGCGTGTTAACATGATTTTAGTCTGATAAAATTGCATACTAACCTTTTCTGTGTAAAGTTATTTCCAATTTTACAACTTTATTGCTATGATGACGTAACACCTTAAACCCAGAAAAATTTTAATTTTTAATTTAAACAATGTTACAGCACGATAATGCAGAAGTTTTCACAATTCACGTGAGTGCTCTTATAAAATTATAAGCTTCACAATTCTGCCTTTAAACCCTACAAAAATTTCCATTGTAAGTGCCTTAAACTGGCGCCATGGCAGACAATTTTTCCAATGATTTTCAGGTGTGAGCTTCATTAACATAATTGACGGCCAGGCGAAGGAAGACGAACCACACATTAGCGTCTCTCATATTCTCTTATTATTTACTCACCCTCATGGTATCCCTGGTGTGTATGACTTTCTTCAGCAGAACACATTTGAAGAAATATAGAAAAATATCTTAGCTCAGTAGGTCCTTAAAATGCAAGTGAATGGAGATTTCTCTTTTGAAGCTCCAAAAATCACAGACAGTCAGCATAAACGTCATCTATACAACTTCAGCAGTTAAATTAATGTCTTCTAAAGGGATACAATCACTTTTGGTGTAAAATATCAATATTTAAGTACTTTTTAACTATAATCCAACATGAGGGTAAGCTGCACAAGAGGGTGGAGTCCAAGTGGTCTCTCGTGTGACGTATTCGCTTTGCCATGATACTGACGTAATCTCACGTTCTCCACTCGGTTGAGACATCCAGGATGAGCACACAAATGCACCATTGTGAGTAAAGAAACCGATAATAACAGATCTAAACCAAAATCAACCAAGCTACTGTACAGCATTCCTCCTCACTTGTAAACAGCGCTGCTCTTCCGGCTGTGACACACGTACGTCAGTTCTCACGTGTTTCAAATGCCAATACGATTACGTCACATGCGCATACCGCTCCTGAACAGAAGCATGATTTAGAGTTAAAAAACGTACTTAGATATTTATATTTTCGCACCAAAAACAATCGTGTCAATTTAGAAGACATTAATTTAACCACTGGTGTTGTATGGATGACGTTTATGCTGACTGTCTGTGATTTTGAGAGCTTCAAAAGAGAAATCTCCATTCACTTGCATTTTAAGGACCTACTGAGCTGAGATATTTTTCTTCAAATGTGTTCTGGTGAAGAAAGAAAGTCATACACACCTGGGATAGCATGAGTGTGAGTAAATAATGAGAGAATTTTCATTTTTGGGTGAATTATCCCTTTAACTGACTCTCTTACCGGCTGATCCAGTGTGTTATGCACATGCCTGATTACGTTTTGACATCAAAAGCAGAAAATAACCTGATGATTTAAAACTGGATTTTCTTGTGTTGACAGATTTTTATATAAGCTGATGGTGATTTTTGGTAGTTGTCAGCGTATTCGTGCAAAACATTTATTGTAGATTTATGCCTACAGTCTTAAACAGTAGTAGTTGTTATGCAGTATATAATGTTTATTTCAAACATAGTGTTGCTTTTTTGAAACCTGTCTTTATAAAAGAGGAAAAATCTATCTCAAACATCTATTGCATTTGCTGTAATGATTATCTTTTCCAGCTGCGTTGAAAATTCAATTGTATTTCTTGCAGATGCGTGTGGGCTGTCAGACCCAGCACACATTGAGAGCCTGCAGGAGAAAGCTCAGGTGGCCCTCACCGAGTACGAGCGCATGCAATACCCGGGTCAGCCCCAGCGCTTCGGCCGACTCCTGCTCCGACTGCCCGCCCTGAGAGCTGTGCCTGCTAACCTCATCTCTCAGCTCTTCTTTATGCGGCTGGTTGGCAAGACGCCCATTGAGACGCTTATCCGAGACATGCAGCTCTCAGGAAGCTCCATCAGCTGGCCGTATGTGCCCGGACAGTAGATGAACAATCAGAAGACTTGTTCTTATGTCCCATCTCAGGCCTTTTCACATGATTCCACAATACATGTGTGGATAGATGTTGGTCTTGTGTTTTGGTGCTTATTGATCATGTATATATATCGCATAACTAAAAAGATGATGCACGTCCCTATGCAGTTTATTTGAGCCACCCTGATACAGGATACCTCAAGTTTCAATAATTACTTAAGGACTCATGCAGAAGTTCGATGGCATATGTGAAACACATTTGTCTTGAGGGATGATATACTAAAGACTGATTATTAAGGTGTAAACAGGAATATCTCAGTGTGCTAATACGAGACACTCATCCAAAACTTTTAAGAAGAGTTAATGATACCTTCTTATTGAGAGAGCATAGTGAACTATTTTAAAAGTAGTGTAGATGTACATTAAGAATTTTTATAAAGGAATGTAATTTTGAGTCCAAAAAGTTGGGATATATACCATATACTTGAAAGATCAGTGGTGAACTGTATATGGCTATATTCGGAATGGAATACTAGAATATTACTTATTGTGTACTGCACATAATATAATGTTTTTTTTTTTTTTCAAAGTATGTGAAACTATACAAGATGCAACCTTAATTGTTTCAGCCAGTAGTGTGCTACATTGTTGTAACTTGACCTACGTTACATGTTTGATTCTGCAGGTGGTGTCCAGTTATAATATCAAAAATAACAGTTATATCAAATGAAACAGTTATTCTGCAGTTTATAGGCTATTGAGGCTGCTATTCTGGTTAATTCACACTGGAGATGGACGGTCAGGTCGAGTGCATTGCATTGTGTAGATGCAAATGTCAAAGATAATCCAGGTAATATTTGCATTCTCTGCATAGTATACATTATATATATTGCAGATATAGTACAAGTAGTATGGTAGCATACTGTTCTGAACATAGCCCTTGTTTTGGATTATGTTGTTTAAAGGGATAGTTCACCCAAGAATGAAAATCCTCTTATCATTTACTATCCCTCAGGCCATCCCAGATGTGTATGACTTTTTCTTCTGCAGACCATAAACAAAGATTTTCAGAAGAATATCTCCACTCTGTAGGTCCATACAATGCAAGTGAATGGTGGCCAGAACTTTGAAGCTCCAAAAAGCATATAAAGGCAGCAAAAGTAATCCATACTAATCCAGTGGTTTAAACCACGTCTTCTAAAGCGATATAACAGGTGTGGGTGAGAGATCAATATTTGTCTTTTTTTTTCTTTTTTTTTTTTTACTATAAAACTCCACTTTCACTTCCACATTCTTCTTCTTTTGTTTTTTTGGTGATTTGCATTCTGCGTGCAGATCGCCACATACTGGTCGTTGCTGGTCAAAGGTGGAGATTGAACTGTTCCTTTAAATAGATCTATACACTCTGTTATTGGAGGAAACGAATGGTAGAGCGTTTCACATTACTGACTGTGGAAAGTATAAAATATTTTTGCATATTAAAAATAAAATTCAATGATAAATAAAAAGGATTTTGTGTATGACTTTGTGGAGAAAAAACCTTTGCTTTACAGTCAAATAAACAAACTGCAAACAAGAGAAAAGTATTGTTCTAACTTTTCATCAGGATTCCCTAATAACTGTACTTCCATGATTTCCAAGTGCCCAAAGCTATAGGCATATCTGTGCACTGTATTTTCTCAGTCACAGCATACTGGACGTTTGATAACAAGGGCGTAGATTTGGGGAGGGGGGTTGCAGCGTAAAGTATCTACATGGGGTACTTGCTTGTTTTGATTAGGGGGGATGTGGGTTACCTCCCCCATCCCCCCTGGAAACTACGCCCCTGTTTGATAAGAACTCACACTTTCAAAGTATAAACCGGGGATTAATCTGTTTTTATTGTTTAATAAAATATATTTTTGAATCTGTTTTAGTTTTTAGTATTAATTTGCATTATGGTCAATGACAAATAAGAATGAAAAATGAAATCTAGATTAAAACATGCATCTGACCCATTAGTGTTGTGAGGTATATTTTTTGTGTGCATCCACCGCTTTCCTCACTTCAGATGTAAGATGAGCTGTATACAAAATCTTAGATGGTACAGAATAAACAGTACAAAAGGCAAATGCCACTTACCCCACACACACCCGTTCTGCCTGCATGTTTATCATAGTAGAAGAAAGTCCTTAATTAATACTACTTTTGCCTTGCTGATATTGACAGTCAAAGATGAATCTTGGTTACATTGCGTCCTCTGCTGGTAGGTCGTGCTGATGCTTGTCTAAATGGCAGTGAAATCACAGTGATCCTCTGTCTAATTCGCACATATGTCCCTAAATATGATACCTTACCATTGATAAATTCTCAGATTATATAACGGATTAAATGAATGAACAAATAGGCTGAATATTACGAATGTAGTGTGACAGAGACAGAGGGCAGGGTGTGTTGCGCTGCCCAGCCCAAACATGACACACTCACAAATGGGAGGACCTATTACACAATCACATTATCCGTAATCTCTGAGGAGTGGGGAACAAAGCCTAGCCTGAACAAGGAATAAAACACTAGCATTTTGATAGTGAAAATGTCCTACATACCCGGTCAGCCTATAACAGCTGTTGTGGTGAGTTTGCATCAGTCTCACAAAGTTTTTTTTTTTTTTTTTTTTTAGCATGCGAAGCTCCACTAACACGAGTTCAAGCAGCTTTGTGTTCAGTGTCACTTTTAACACGGACATTTGATATTTTTTCTTGTTTGATTGACCCATTGTCAGTGGTTTTTATTTTTATTTATTGTTTTAAGTTAAGCACAATTCATACTTTCGGTACTAATTTATGAGATGACAGGACTGTTTCATTAAGTTTGTTTGAGTTGAAGCTAACAATTGTTGTAATGAAAAGAGTTAGCACGCTAGGCTAACGTTAGCCTTGTTATTTTTCTGATATATTTATTCAGTTCGTTTTTAGACTGATATATAATTGATATGTGACACAGTATAGAGCACCATATGGTTAATAAACAAACTAGAGTACCAGATAAGTGAGTGTATATATAGGGACTTTTAAACTTATCAGCTCTGAGATTCTTCAGAGTTCAAACAATGTTATTTTGGGAGCAAAATAATGCCTAATGATGAATTTAACTGAGGTATGAGTCCATATTATCCTGTATTTCAACTAATGTAATGTCACTAAGGTGTGATTATAAGCAGGCGTGGCTTATGTGTGTTCTGCACAGGTAGGGCTGCCATTTATGGTCATAAATAGCTGTGCCATAGGCCGTTTCAAACTCTGGTAAGCTGCCTACCTAGACAACATTTTTTTTGGCATGATGCCTAGATATCTAGGTATGTCTAGGTAGGGAGCTCATGACGTTTTTAGATGGTGTGCCTGCCTGACGGACAAAAGAGATATAAGATGACTTTTCTCTGTATTTCAGCAACGAATTGAAATTCAAAAACTACGGGATGGTGATAACTTAATATTAGGATTCAGCATTGGAGGGGGAATTGACCAAGATCCAAGCCAGAATCCATTCTCCGAAGATAAGTCAGACAAGGTGAAGCACATTAGATTTTACCTCTTCATGCAATAGCATGAAAGATCTTGTTTAGCGAACTTCATTTAAATTTAGAGCCAGACATTTTGCTGTTAATTATCACAACAACTGGGGCATAAACTGCTGCTGAGTTCAGTGTATTTTAGAGATGACCCTCTAACTTTTATTTATGTCTCAGGGAATCTATGTCACACGTGTGTCTAAAGGTGGACCTGCAGAGGTGGCTGGTCTCAGAATGGGAGACCAAATTATGCAGGTGAGAGATCTAATTATGTTGTTAAATGGTATAAACTGTGATTGCTCTTAGTGATGGAGAATTAGGTCCAGGTTGAAAAACAAAGCTCTTGATTGATTGATTGAGCTTTATTTATTCTGCATTCTTGCTTACAGGAAGTTCTGGGTGCAATACAAGTAAAGCTCTGCAGACAGCATCTGTGATATTATTTCGACTCAGTTTCTAAAAACAAACAAAAATGTGTAACAGTAATACAATTCTAATGGAAGTCTGTGATTAAAATTAAAATACATGTTAAAATACACCTGTTTCGGAAGTACAGTCTCAAGACTTAAGACATTATGTATGTTAACATGAGACTAGTGTGCTAAAATCGCTTAACAACCTAGAGTCATACTGTTGGATCTGTGTAATTTTGAACATCTTATTGAACCTTTATTGAACCTTCTGTTCTTCAATAAAAACATTTTTATTTAGCACAATTTGTGGACTTTTTAGGCAGTCCCTTACCACGTCCTCCATAGAAATAGCACGTTTCAGCACAGTGTGTGGACATTTCAGACAGCCCCTTACTCACCATATGAAGAAATTCCAACTGGTATCAGTGTTAAATTAACAATCTGAAACGACTTCGCCGTGATGCCATCTGACCAGCTTATGGGACAAATCATGTCCCGTAGGCTATTGATTCATGTCGGACACATCATTTCATATTTAAAAACGGGACGATCCCGTGGCAACACTACCTGGAGATCTAATACATTCTCATAAAGTGTGGATGCGGAAAATCGTGAGTTTATCGGGAGACATTGTAAATCGGGAGGAGGGTGGGGTGGAAAAATGGGAGAAACTCTGTAAAATCGCTAAAAGGAATCAATAAAAGTACCTATATAAAATTATACAAAAGAATACAAATATGAGCTGCACATTTCTGCTTTTGAACCCTCTAGAATGTCTTGCCCAATAGACTTCCATTGAAAGTGCATTATTTGAAATTCATTTTTTTTTTCTATATGTATGCTGTCATAATCGACAGCTTGAGTGAGATATTATTATTATTGTTATTATTATTATTATTTTTTTTTTTTTTAGAGTTAAACTTGTTTCAAATCCAGAACATTACGTTAATTCTTGTAAGACTAGATTCGGTTTCACTAATACAGCTACACCTGACCTGCAGGAACTGCTCTTAAAGGAGTAGTTCACCCAAAAATGAGTTCTCATTATTTGCTCACATTTATGCCGTCTCAAACTCATATGACTTTCTTCTGCAGGACACAAACAAAGATATTTTGATGTATATATTAAGTGTATTTCTCCATACAATGCAAGTCAATGGGGTCCAACACTTTCAAGATGCAAAAAGACATAAAGACAGCAAAAATGTAATCCATATAATTCCAGTGGTTTAATCCATGTCTTCTGAAGCGATGCAGTCGGTTTTAGGTGAGAAACAGACCAAAATGTAACTCCTTTGTCACTAAAAATCTCGCGCATGCGTCAAGCGTGAGGAAGTGTAATCAAGCTTTAAGTCATGATTGCGCCAAGCAGACTGCAGATAGAAAGATTTATAGTGACAAAGGGCTTCCATTTTGGCCTGTTTCACATATCTCCATCGAAATATCTACATTTGCATTCCACAAAAGAAAGTCATGTGAGTTTGAAACAGCATATGAGTTCATAAGGGATCATTTTAGGGTGAACTGTTCCTTTAACATATCATGACTGTGTCAAAGATTATTCATTGACACAAGATGTCTTTGTATGTACATATAGATAATTTTATAATACCCGTCGGGTGATCTCAATGTTGATGACAGGTAAATGGCTGGGACATGACCATGGTGACACATGATCAGGCACGAAAAAGACTCACCAAGAAGAATGAAGACGTGGTCAGACTTCTCGTCACTAGAAAATCCCTGGAGGAAGTAGTTAGACAGTCCATGATGCAACACTAATGCCGGTCTAAAACACACTAATTGGAGCTCATTGCATGTCATTATTGGTTAATCACATGTTCAAAGCATGTTTTTAAACTAATTATAAACAACCAGCCTCCCTCAGCCAAAGAGTGATGCCAAGAAACCAGTCATTGTAGATTAACAAGGACTTCTTCATTAATCACCTGTGTTAAAGATCATTTTAATGTATTGAACTGACTAATGAATGAGAACACTTTAATAAGACAATGTAAAGATTGTTGTTTGCATTCCATAATTGACATTGCTAATTTTCATCTATGGTGTTTTAAGCATTGCTTTATAAACCGCGGGTTAATTTAGTGACACGATATGCCAAATAAGAATACTTCTGAGCTGTACTATATATAGCCTACTCCTTAATGTACTGTGGACTGCGTAAACTTCATATCATTTCATTTACAGATCTCAATGGCTACAGTGAGATATCTGTGTTCACCTTATTTATAATTGCCTTATGTGTCAGTTCACTAACACCTAAACCAACGTGTACGCCTGTGTAACTGTTAAAAGTGTGATTAACAATAGTAAGTTTATGACTGTCAAAATACACAGCTGTTCTTATATGACCACTAATTTAGCTATTTTGTGGGAATTTTTAGTAACTCTTTTAAAATGTTGTGTGTGTGTGTTTAAACAACATTAGCCTAATGATGCTAGCAAAACATTGCATGATCATCAGAATTTGGAAGATAAGCAGTCTCATCTGTATTTGGCTCCTGTATAAAACTGCTATTTTGTATTCAGATTTTTTTTTTCTTTGATACAAACTTTTTTTGGCATTTGATTGTATTATGAATTTTTTAATGAATAAAAATCTTCTACCACTTGATTTGAGTTTTAGTAGTAGTAGCAGAGTTAAGAACAGCTTACTGTCTCAGGTCTGATGTCTCATTTAGCTTAAAGTAGTGAGGTGACATTTCAAAGCATTAAATCTATGACCTTTTTGTCTTTTGGTCAGGCAGTTTTGGACTATAAGATACTTTCATCTCTTTTAAGGAATGTTCCGGTTTCAGTACAAGTTAAGCTCAATTGACAGCGTTTGTGGCATAATGTTGATTACCACAAAAATGAATATCGACTCGTCCCTACTTTTCTTAAAAATATATATGTTTTACAGTGAAGCACTTACAATAGAAGTGAATGGGGTCCAATTTTTGAACATTAAAATACTCACTGTTTCAAAAGTATAGCCATAAGACATAAAGGACGTGTGCAAACATGATTTTAGTATGATAAAATCAATTACAAACCTTTTCTGTATAAAGTTATAGCCAATTTTACCATTGCATTACCATGATGATGTAATGTCAACAAACCCTAAAATGATTAATTACAATTTAAACAACTTTACAGATCAAATAATATACAAGTTTTAACAGAAGAATTAATGCAGGTGCTTTTATAAAATAAGCTTAACATTTCTGATTAAACCCTCCAAAAATTGGCCCCCATTCACTTCCATTGTAAGTGTCTCACTGTAACCTTGATTTTTGCGTTTTTTAAAGAAATGTCGAAATTTTATTTTTGTGGTTATCAATATTATGCCACAAATGCTTCAACTGAGCTTAACTTGTACTGAGCCTGGAATATTCCTTTAATGCTATCAGTCAAAGGTCAGCATACAAGCAAGTGGCTTCTAAAATGACAAAGTGCTCTAAAAGCTGCACTACAGTTTTTCTTAGTAAGGCAGCAATAGCTGCTCAGTAACATAATTCTCAACTGCAGAACATAATTTGGGGGAAGTGGGAAGGGTTAGAAAAAGATTTCTTATGAACTGGGCCTCTGTTATTCCACTGTCATTTTCTCTACACTGACTGATTCTTAAGAAAATTAATTCAGTGGTCAGATGAGACCGTTAAACATTTGGGCATTTTAACATTAACAAACAACATTAAATTAATTGATTAATTAAACAGCAGAGAAGTTAAGCATTTTGGCAAAGGAAGAATAGTGTTAGGTTAAACAGAATGAATGTTGTATTTTGGAGTGCAAATGAGTCCTCAACTGCATTTAAATGCAGTGGAAGACAGAATGTTTAAGCAAGCAATCTGAATGAGTAAAACTCTGTTTATATATATATATATATATATATATATATATATATATATATATATATATAGTAACTTTATTACTTTCTTTGAGTTTAACATGTACAATGTATAATCATTTATCTCTGTGTGTGCTTATCTTGTATAAAATACAAGACGAGAATGGCATTACAATTTTTGCAGCAAGTCTGAGCTAACGGTAGATCCTCTTTTTGGTGTTTTGCATCTGAACAGCATCAAACTGAATATAAAATATCCATCACATTCCAAATATATACAGGTGCATCTCAATAAATTAGAATGTCGTGGAAAAGTTCATTTATTTCAGTAACTCAGCTCAAATTGTGAAACTCGTGTATTAAATAAATTCAATGCACACAGACTGAAGTAGTTTAAGTCTTTGGTTCTTTTAATTGTGATGATGCCCAGTGTTCCAAAGTCCTCTTTTCAGATGAGAGCAAGTTTTGTATTTCATTTGGAAACCAAGGTCCTAGAGTCTGAAGGAAGGGTGGAGAAGCTCATAGCCCAAGTTGCTTGAAGTCCAGTGTTAAGTTTCCACAGTCTGTGATGATTTGAGGTGCAATGTCATCTGCTGGTGTTGGTCCATTGTGTTTTTTGAAAACCAAAGTCACTGCACCCGTTTACCAAGAAACTTTGGAGCACTTCATGCTTCCTTCTGCTGACCAGCTTTTTAAAGATGCTGATTTCATTTTCCAGCAGGATTTGGCACCTGCCCACACTGCCAAAAGCACCAAAAGTTGGTTAAATGACCATGGTGTTGGTGTGCTTGACTGGCCAGCAAACTCACCAGACCTGAACCCCATAGAGAATCTATGGGGTATTGTCAAGAGGAAAATGAGAAACAAGAGACCAAAAAATGCAGATGAGCTGAAGGCCACTGTCAAAGAAACCTGGGCTTCCATACCACCTCAGCAGTGCCACAAACTGATCACCTCCATGCCACGCCGAATTGAGGCAGTAATTAAAGCAAAAGGAGCCCCTACCAAGTATTGAGTACATATACAGTAAATGAGCATACTTTCCAGAAGGCCAACAATTCACTAAAAATGTTTTTTTTATTGGTCTTATGATGTATTCTAATTTTTTGAGATAGTGAATTGGTGGGTTTTTGTTAAATGTGAGCCAAAATCATCACAATTAAAAGAACCAAAGACTTCAACTACTTCAGTCTGTGTGCACTGAATTTATTTAATACACGAGTTTCACAATTTGAGTTGAATTACTGAAATAAATGAACTTTTCCACGACATTCTAATTTATTGAGATGCACCTGTACATGAATAAAATAACTGACCACAAATATTCTAAGGCCAGTGCAAGTATCTACTATCAGGTTAGGATTTTAGTTTTTGAACAGAATAAATGTATTGCATGACATGGCATTTGTCACTGCTAAGCAGATAATTTATGAAGAGAACACTTACAGTGTATGTTACAGTAAGTATAACTTTTATAATTTCATCAATTGCAGTCTAATTCACTTATAGTTCATTGCGTTTCATACCTGTTTCTCAGCAGCTGAAAGTGTAATGACAGTAGCTAAATGTAAAACATGTATGCAACATGCCACCCACACTCTGGCAGACCCATTGTGTTTCCATAGTGATGCAGTCTGTTACTGTCACCTTTCAAAAATGTGAAATACGCTCTTTTATGTTAAAGCAATGTTTGTGCCATGTTTTTATATTAAAGCCATTTTTAATAAACCCCTGAAAACTGATACGCACACACATTTCACAAAAACACAATTGTTTTACATAGTTCTGTTATATGACGCTTCTCTCTGAAATCAACAGGCTTTTCTCTTTTATATGAATATTCCAGGTTCAATTCAAGTTAAGCTCAATCAACAGCATTTGTGGCATAATATTGATTACCACAAAAATGTATTTTGACTTGCCCCTTCTTTTCTTAAAAAAAAAAAAAAAATCAAAAATCTTGGTTCCAGTGACGCACTTACAATGTAAGTGAATGGGGGCCAATTTTTGAATGTTAAAATGCTAACTGTTTCAAAAGTTTAGCCACAAGACATAAACAATATGCATGTTAACATGATTTTAGTGTGATAAAATCATTACTAACCTTTTCTGTGTAAAATGATTTTTACAACAATTTTATACCAATTTTACAGCATTGTTGCCATGGCGATGTAATGTCAACAAACCCTAAACCCCAAAAATGACTGTAAAATTACAGTTTAAACAACTTTACAGCTCAAATAATACATGAGTTTTAACAGAAGAATTAATATAAGTGATTTTATCAAATTAAAAGCTTCACATTTCTGCCTTTAAACCCTCCAAAAATTGGTTGCATTAACTTTCATTGTAAGTTCCCCAGTAACCCAGAATTTTGCTTTTTTTTATGTTTGGTAATCAATGTTATGCCACAAATGCTGTCGATTGAGCTTAAAGGGATAGTTCACCCATAAATTAAAATTCTCTCATGATTTACTCACCCTCCTGGCATCCCAGATGTGTATGACTTTCTTTCTTCTGCAGAACATAAATTAAGATTTTTAGAAGAACATCTCAGCTCTGTAGGTCCTCACAATGCAAGTGAATGGGGGGCCAAAATTTCGAAGCTCCAAAATTCACATAAAGGGAGCATAAAAGTAATCCATACTACTCCTTAAATCCGTGTGATCAGGTACGATATGATAGGTGTAGGGGAGAAACAGATCAATATTTAAGTCATTTTTTATTTTTTATTTTTTGTCATAAATTCTCCTCCTTGTCCAGTAGGGGGCGATATGCACTTAGAATGTGAATCACCAAAAACAGAAGGTGAAAGTGAAAGGAAAATGACTGAAATATTGATCTGTTTCTCACCCACACCTATCGTATCACTTCAGAAGACATGGATTTATCCACTAGAGTTGTCTGGAGTACTTTTATGTTGCCCTTATGTGGATTTTGGAGCTTCAAAATTTTGGCACCCATTCACTTGCACTAAATGGACCTACAGAGCTAGGATATTCTTCTAAAAATCTTCATATGTGTTCTGCAGAAGAAAGAAAGTCTTACGCATGTGGGATGGCATGAGGGTGAGTAAATGATGAGAGAATTTTCATTTTGGGGTGAACTATCCCTTTAACTTGTATTGAGCCTTGAATATTCCTTTAAGTTAAATAGTGTGCAAACTTTTGTGATATATAATATTACGTTATGTTATGTGATGTGATGTTATATTATATTATTTATTTTCTTGTTAATTTGGTGTAAAATAGTAAAAAGGCCTTTAATTGTCCACTAGGGGAACTGGAGGCATTAAAATGGCTGGTATAACACACAGCAATGTTTTTCAAGAAACACGTCCAACTTCTTGTAAATCGTATTGTGTTGCTGTGCTCTGATTCAAAAGTAAATTGCTATCAGTAGTAATAATAATAATAATAAAAAAAACACATATCCTCATCTCATTGTGCATGTGAATTGTTCTTTGTTCTCACAATGGTAACATGATTATTGATGTTCCTGAACAAATTTTGTTCCACATCATCATGAAAATCCATGAACATAAAAACACAATGCATGTCCAAAGTTAAACCTTTAACCCCTGCATGGATTTACAGGTTCCTTAGAGATTCCTAGGGGAAAGTTGCAGTGAAAGAGTGAGAGGAGTTTGTACAGTACAACAGGCCTAAGACACTGTGTAGGTGGGCGAGTGGGTGGATCGGAGTAGAAGGTCATTATCCCCCACATACTACAGAGCAAAAAACTGGACCCCAACAAGTGCAAGCAGGCGCGTTGTCATGCCAATGAGATAAGCAGGACATTTGACTCTTGATCTCGTGCAACAAAGCGTTTGCACCATGCATGCCATTTTATTCATTATTTAATGAAGACGATATAATATGTAGCCTATATCACATATATACATGCATATTTATATATCACATATAATAACTTTTAATACTGTTATTGAACAGTCAGGAATGAATTTATCAGTGTAAACGCAGAACGGGTGTTGTCACTGCATCCACTCAGTTTTAAACGCCTCCTCCAATGATGAGACTTTATTAACGTGTTGATTCTTTGCGCTGTCGGACGTGAGGTCGCTTTTTCTTTACACAGGAAGCATCCTGTGATAACGCTTCAGTCGCTCCACAGCTGCGCGCTCTGTTACCATAACGCACAGGAGGGATTCACTACAATACATGTTACTAGTGAGTCAGTCTTATATTGTTGTTAACAAAAATGCAAAGTCTCTCTTTCTTTCTCTCTCTCTCTCTCTCTCTCTCTCTCTCTCTCTCTCTCTCTCTCTCTCTCTCTCTCTCTCTCTACTTAACCTATACTCTAATTTTAAAACTTTTTATTCTATTATAATATTCATCTGCACCCTGATTAAGGCATCAAATAGGCAGTAATGTGGGCTTATTATTTTTACAACACAGAGCACAGAGAGCATTGATCAAATGTTAACTCTCTATCTTAAAAGCTATAGTTAGAAAACAACTTGCTCAATTCAAAAATATAATGTTATTCCTCTCAGTGTTTTCTCATGAGTGTGTGATGTTCTGGTTCAGGTGAGATCAAGTGCAGCTCTTTTGGGGATTTGTTGACTTTTGGAAAGTGGAAAGGATGGGGGCAAGATTATGGTCTGTGTCATCTTTGCAGTTTTCACCTGGGGTGTTAGTAGATTTTAGAGTATTTACGCTGCTTTGAGATCAGTCACGGGTTCATCAAATAGGGATCAGTGGAGGGGAGACTGGCCCTAGATCAGCCAGCAAGGACACTAGTGTTGCACGGTATGTGGTCACTTGTTGGTGAGAGAAGGTCTGAAGGTCTGGCCAGATGACAAACCGTTTCATGTTTGGCACACGAGCTGAGATTTACCTGCGACCAGATAAGCAATCAGTGCAGGAGTGAAGAGTCCCACAGACCTCCAATAAGAGACCCACCTTAGCGCTGTGTAAGCATGAGTGGTGAGTGAACTGAGACCCATATGAAGGCTTTATTTAAACAATGTAAGTTATGTGCATAGAGATGTGGAACGGTGATAACAAGGAGTTTATTTATTCAGAACAAATTAGTAAGCCTGCACTGTGTTGTAATGTTATTCTTCATGGTAAGTGTGTTTTTAAGATGTGTTCTGACATTGCAAAATGATGAATATTAAGAGCATTTTTAGTGTTCTGCATATCTAACTTTTACTGGACAGTTAATAATTTATAGTATATTGTTCATGGAATATTGGTAATGCATTTAATGGATTAATACATTTCGGCAGTGTATGCAATAAAAGATGCATTAGCCTATTATCCAAAACTACATTTTTAGATTTTCTGAAGAAGTGAGTGGTACTTGCTAGCATGTTAGTGTTTAGTTGACAGGGTGTTGCTATGCGGTTGCTAAGGCGTACTGTGTGGTTGGATGCCAGGCAAAATGTATACGTTTCTAAATGATAATTTATAAAAATAATATTACACCTCCCCTCATGAGCTCCAGTCAGCTGTGGTGTGTGAGCCTATGCTCTCAGCAAGTACACCACACTCACAGCTGTCTCCAGAACAGGCGTGAGCTTACACACTTTTAATTCCATCCTGTTGTGCATCTGAAACAGAATATACAATGACCGTCATGGACACACTGTGTACTGCTTATCTGAAAGTCACGTGATATTTGTTTGTTGTCTTGAGGATAAGCTTCTCATTATGACATTTATTTTGCATTTACAGTTTTCATAATAAATTAGAGTATGTCATAACATTAGCTTCTTCTACTTGTGTCAGCATGTCATTAAAGGAGTTACCCACTAATGATGCCGAAACAAAAGTGTACTAACAGGTCATCCATGCCCCCTACAGGAACAGTTATTTATACTCTTAAAGGGATAGTTCACCCAAAAAAGTAAATTCTCTCATTATTTACTCACCCATATGATGTCCCAGGTGTGTATGACTTTCTTTCTTCACCAGAACACATTTGAAGAAATATAGAAAATATATTAGCAAGTGAATAGAGATTTCTCTTTTGAAGCTCCAAAAATCACAGACAGTCAGCATAAACGTCATCGATACAACTCCAGTGGTTAAGTTAATGTCTTCTAAAGCGATACAATCACTTTTGGTGTGAAAAAGCTAAATATTTTAGTACTTCTTAACTATGATCCAACGTGAGGGTAAGTTTCGCGAGAGGGTGGAGTCCAAGCGGTCTCTCGTGTGACGTATTTACGTTTTCATGATACCGACGTAATCTCACGTTCTCCACTCGGTTGAGACATCCAGGATATGCACACAAATGCCCCATTGTGTGTAAAGAAACAAATAAATACAGATCTAAACCAAAACCAACCAAGCTACTATACAGCGTTCCTCCTTCTCACTTGTAAAAATCTCCATTCACTTGCATTTTAAGGACCTACTGAGCTAAGATATTTTTCTATTTTTCTTAAAATGTGCTCTGGTGAAGATAGAAAGTCATACATACCTGGGATATCATGGGGGTGAGTAAATAATGAGAGTATTTTCATTTTTGGGTGAACTGTCCCTTTAATGCACAGTCAAATTAAGTTTGATGGGATATAGTACAGAACAAACAAAAAAATGAAGCTGTGTGGTGTTTTAAGAATTGGCTGGACTATGTTCAGAATGCAATACTAGCACACTGCATTCTGCACACTTTATAGCGCCTACTATTTGAAAAAATAGCATGAGAAACAGAATGCATAATGCTGCGATGAATGTTTTAATTACTAATAGAATGCTACCTTGTTGTCACATGTGCTCAGTTGGATGTTTAATTAAGCAAGTTTTATTTAGTTATCTCTTTAAATAAAAAATTATTTTGCATTTGTAATCCAATTTTGCCTCAAACCAGAAACTTTTTCCTACATATAGTATCCTGCATGTTATTAAATATTAATATGATTAAAATAGCCATTACTGCATTTATTCACATTTAAACTAGCCTAAAACTAGAGCTTCCACTCAAACTAGAGCAGTCTGACGCCATGTCCAAACTAATACATTTTCAATTGAAAATTCCCAATTGCCATGGTTGGGAATCACTGATATAATGCACATATTGGCAAATGTATTAGGTCATCTTGGTATATCATGCATACAGAAAATTAACATACCTGTACTATGCAAAGTAAACTGCAGAAATAGCATGGGTATGTTTGTATGCTATCACCCTCACTTATAGTTTACAACTGGGGAGTGGTGGGTTAGCAGTTAATAACAAGGGCCGGTACCTGAAACGCTGTGGGTTCAAACCCTGCAATGGCCGATAGTTCTGCTAACATTCTCCATTTTCTGCCTCAGTTTCCCATGAAACCCTGCTGGATCATGTATTAGAGCTGATTATGATTGAGAAGCCTCCTAACAACACCAGCCTGATTCTGAGTGAAGACTCTTAGAAGCCACAGCGTGCTGAGGAGGGGCTCCAGCGTCTCTGCAGAGCTCTACAGAAGCAGATGTCAGGAGGCAGGCGAAAGATGGGCGGCATCACGCGAGACAGTGTCAAGACCTTCCTTTGGAAGAACACATTTGTAATCTTCACTGTGGCTGCAGTGGCTTTAGGTAAAGCAATTTACCAGCCAGGAGGAATACACATAGTTGTAGTGAGAAAGTTGTTTTTATGATCATGACAGAAGTAGGGAAGGTTATGGGAAGTTTAAAAACCAAACAAACCAATAAACTAGCAAACTAAACTTGCATATTTAAATTATTTTATATCTTATTTATAATATAATATAACATAATATAATACTGTCTAATATAATATATTATAATATTATGGAATATCTATATTTTACAATATATATATATATATATATATATATAATTTTATTTGTGCATTTGTAGCCATCTATTGATGTTGTTGTCCAAAAGCTTTAATGTACATTGGTTGTGGAAAACTTCCTTTTTGGATATATCTAGCACAGACAATGTTAGGGGATTTTATTACATAGTCTCATGTTAACTTCGTTTGACTGCATTGTTCAGGGGTGCTGCTGGGTTTTGCTCTCAGGCCTCATAACCTGTCCATCAGGGAGGTGAAGTATTTTTCTTTCCCTGGAGAGCTGCTCATGAGAATGCTTCAGATGCTTGTTCTACCACTCATCGTCTCCAGTCTTGTCACAGGTATATCAGCAAAACATTATTCTATATAGCACCTTCAGAAGCAACATGAAGAAGCACCATAAAGAAATAATTCACCCAAAAATGAAATTCAGTTATTATTTATATTTACAACATAATTTGCTCATGTTGTTCCTACCGGTATGATTGCCTTTTATCCATGCAACTCATAAGGAGATGTTTTGAAGAATGTTCTTGCAGCTCTTTTCCATACAGTGTAAGCATATAGAGACTAGGGGCTGTCAAGCTCCAAAAACTGAAAAAAAGCACCATATATGTATATAAAAGTATTGGAATACAGCAAATGAGTTTTATAGACTAATTTTATGGTACCTATATGGTTCCATACAGTCTCTGCTTACTGGAACTTGCTTTCATTATATGGAAAAGAGCAGCCCAGGCATTCTTCAAAAATTCTTCTTTTGTAAATGATGATAGAATTTTCATTTCTGTGTGAACTATTGCTTTAAAGCGTTAGTTCACCCAAAAATTAAAATTCTCTCATCGTTTACTCACCCTCATACCATCCCAGATGTGTCTGACTTTCTTTCATCTGCTGAACGCAAACAAAGATTTTTAGAAGAATTTCATAGCTCTGTAGGTCCATACAATGAAAGTGAATGGGTGCCAAAATTTTGAAGCTCCAAAATCCAAATAAGGGCAACATAAAAATACTCCAGATGACTGGTAGTTAAATCCATATCTTCTGAAGCGATATGATAGGTGTGGGTGAGAAACAGATCAATATTTATGTCCTTTTTTACTACAAATTTGTCTCCTTGCTCAGTCAATCTCCACTTTAGTTTCACAGTCTTCTTCTTGTGTTTTTGGTGATTCACATTCTTCCTGCATATTGTGCCCTACTGGGCAGGGAGGAGAATTTATGATAAAAAAAACAAAAAACAAAAACAAAACACACACCTGTCATATCGTGTCTGAACACATGGATTTAACCACTGGAGTCATATGGATTACTTTTATGCTCCCTTTATGTGGATTTTGGAGCTTCAACATTTTGGCACCCACCCATTCAAATGCATTGTGATGACCTACAGAGCTGAGATATTCTTCTAAAAAACTTAATTTGTGTTCTGCAGAAGAAAGAAAGTCATACGCATCCGGGATGCCTGAAGGGTGAGTAAATTCATTTTTGGGTGAACTATCTCTTTAACTTCCAGTCATAGTCTTTTGGTCTCTAGGTGCAAGACTTTGCTGCTTGTCTTTGCAGGAATCTCGTCCTTAGACAGCAAGGCATCTGGGAAGATGGGAATTCGGGCCATCATCTACTACATGGTGACAACGTTTATAGCTGTTTTCATCGGTATTGTCATTGTGATTCTTATCAGGCCAGGGAAAGGGAGCAGGGACAGTCCGATGACCTCTAGTGGCAGCATTGAGCCAGTGCAGGCTGCTGATGCCTTTCTGGACCTGATAAGGTGGGGGGAAAGTTTAGTTCCCTTTCGATTCAGTTCACTCAACATTGCTGCAAGCACTATGGGGAGTATCCTTCTACACGACCTTGTTGAAACCCTTATATAATCACGCCAATCCTCTGATTGGCAATAGTGTCTAAGCTCTGCCACTGTAGGTAAGCAGTCGGCCTATATAAGCGGGCACAAAGTCACAATTTCTTTGGAATTTTCTTCCTTCAAGGCTGCGAACTTCGTCTTTGTCTTGGAACCCTTTCTGCTTCATCGTTGATATACACTTTCAGCGGACAGAACTTCTCAGCAAGACGCGAACAGGACAACTCATTGCCTGTGCTCAGTGCCTGCATTGAGAGGCTTTCCGCTCCCCTGTGTGTTCTCAGTGAATGGGTTCTTCGCTTCAGACGCTCGCCGTTGATCAACGCGGTGCTTCAGTGTATGTCCTACTTGCTTCCCTCAGCACTCCGGCTGGAGTTACTCTATCCTTTATATATATATATATATATATATATATATATATATATATATATATATATACATACAGTATTAACTTAAGAGCTGCTTGCGTGATGCGTGTCTTTTTGAAGACGTCATTCCGCAAGTGCCTATGCGAATGGCACATCCCGCCACCTGATGAGCACGAGAGCTGTGTTCACTGCCTGAGCTGCTCCCACACACAAGCAGCTCTCACTGCGCACTGGGCATGAATCTCTGGATGTTGCGCTCTAGGATCGACCTCGTTCTGAGGGAAGTTCCAGCCTCTCATGCCCTCCCACCTGCCTCTTCTGTGTTAAGTCCTGAGGGACCACATGAGGAGGCACGGTAGGGCAGTGAGGTTGAGTTGAAAGAATCAGAGGAGGATCTCGTGTCTGCGCAAGCCCTGCGAGCCCCCCAAACTTACGATCTAACGTCCTTGCCTGTGCATTATGCACGTGATGATCTCCAGCCCTCTATTGGAGCGCACGGCCTCATTATGTTTGGCGGCACTGACGTTGGGGATGATGCTGTGTCACTGGCAGCTTCAGGCGAGTGGTCTCCGGAGGATGTTGCCGCCCCTTCCCCCAGCAAGGGTGAAGAATGTGCACACGCCATAGACAAGGAGGTTCTAAACGTCCTTGCGAGAGCGGTTGAAGAGCTCGGTCTTTAGTGGTCCCCTCCACAAGAGCCAGAAAGGTCTCACCTGGATGAATGGTTTTTGCAAACCGGCCGTCGGCAACAGACCCGCAGTCCGGAGGAGTGCACCATTCTTCCCTGAGGTCCACGCAGAGCTCACAAATATCTAGCATGCACCTTACTCTTCGCACATTCAGGTCGGAGGTGCTGCCGTCCTCACTAAAGTGGACCACGATGAGGAAAAAGTCTACTCAAATTTCCCCCGGTGGAACAGGCAGTTGCAGCTCACCTCTGCCATCATAATGCCATGGATGGAAATCCCGTCCCACCCACCCCTTCAAGCCATGTCGACTGACGTTCGCACTGGCTGGAAGAGCTTATACAGCAGCGGGCCAAGCTGGTTCAGCACTCCACAGCATGTCAGTACTCCAGATTTTTCAAGCTAAGCTCCTTAAACAAATGGATGAGCAAGGCCCTGATCCAGAGCTTTTCAAAGAGCTTCGCAACACTACAGATTTGGTGCTGCAAGCCACAAAATCTACCGCTCAGGCCATCTGCAAAGCAATGAGCAACCTTGTGGTTCTGGACTGGCAAATTTGGCGTGGCGCAGAGAAAGCCGCCCTCCTCGACACCCCGGTGTCGCCCGACGGTCTCTTTGGCAACACCTTGAAAGACTTTTCAGAGTGATTCATCGCAGCGCAAAAGCAGTCTCAAGCGATAAAACACTTTCTGCCAAAGAGAAGTAGCACTTCCCCTTTCCCAGCACGCCGATGGAAAACCCCGGCCGGGCAGCAGAAACGTTCCTGACATGCCCAGCCTCGTGAAGAGCTCGCCGTTATTCACGGGCCCGAGCCGAAGAAGGTTCAATTCAAGGCACACAGTATTTCTCGCCTCTTCCCCAATACTTTTCATCGGGAATGGGACATTGTTAAAAATGTTGCTTCTGTGTGTATTACTCAAACAAATATTGCTTTCACAAAAGAGAAAAAAGCGGCCATTGTACAAACATGGGACACTCACACATTCTCAGAAAAAGGGCCATTTCCTCTTCTGCGCGAACGCACAGCAAGCCCTCACGGGCATGTCAGACTGGGTATTAAAAACAATCAAGCACAGTTATACGATTCAGTTTGTACGCCGGCCACCTCGCTTCACCAGCGTTTTGTAATCTGTGGTCCGACCACAGGATGCGCCGGTGTTGCGCACACAGATTCATTCTCCTCGCAAAAAACGCGATAGAGACTATCCCAGACTGCGAAAGACAGCGAGCTTCGGCCCGTTCTAGATCTGAGATGCTTGAATCGCGCTCTTGTGAAGCACCCATTCAAAATGTTAACTCAGTGTGATGAGGAGGAGGGCGTGGCCAGGCCGTGATGATGGACGCCTGGTGCTTAGTTGCCCCAATCAGCGGGAGAGAGATAAGGAGCAGCGGGGACACCAGTTTGAGAGCTGTGTCTCCGCTGATTGGGGCAACTCAGTGCCAGGCGTCCATCGTCACGGCCCAGCCACGCCCTCCTCCTCATCACACACAGAAAGAGATCTTATCGCACCTCCATCCTCAGTACTGGTTTGCGTCAATAAATCTGAAGGACGCGTAATTTCATGTACCAATTGCACCACGTCACATGCAGTTTTTGAGATTTGTGTTCGAGGGAACTGTGTATCAATTCAAAGTCCTTCCTTTCAGATTCTGGCTCCCTGAATCTGTTTCAACAAAGTCATGTAGAAGGACACTCCCCATTGTGCTTACAGCAATGTCTCGTTCCCTTCATCTCAGGGCACCGAGGTTACATGTGTAACCTGAGACGTTTGCTCATGCAATCAGTGTTTATATTTTAGATGTTTTGGGGTCTGACTTTTCTCATTGCTCTTACAGAAATATGTTTCCACCAAATTTAGTTGAGGCCTGCTTCAAACAGGTTTGTAAATCCTATCCGACAGCCAGATTTATCTGAACAATGCACCACAATCGCTCATCAAGGATAAGTAACAGAAATAACCATTCATCCATCTTTTCTTTCAGTATAAAACACTATACAAGACGACTGTGCTGATCGAAAATGTCAGCATCATGGTCAATGCGTCAGACAGCATCAACTCTACAGATATTGGCCAGATGTCTAATTTCAGCACAATCTTGCAGACCGTCCAGAAGACACTGGAAGAAGTTGTCCCTGTTTCAGGTTCTTCTAATGGGGTGAATGCCCTGGGGCTGGTGGTCTTTTCCATGTGCTTTGGTTTAGTGATTGGAAACATGAAACAGCAGGGCCAGGCTCTGCGGGACTTCTTTGACTGTCTGAATGAGGCCATAATGCGCTTGGTGGCTATCATTATCTGGTTAGTGTTTGATTATGTTAATCTGATAATAACCCTCCTGCAGATGTTTACAAAATCATGAATACAGATACACAAATTCCTGACTTTAAATGATGCTAAGCTTATGTTCAAATATAAAATCAATATATTAAAGGCTATATGTTAAAAATGACTGTTGTCCAAATGCCTCAATTTTCATTATGGCAGCATCTTTTCTGTAAAATAGCTTCCTCTTGTCACATCTCTACCTTGTCGGTCAGGTATGCTCCGGTGGGCATCCTCTTCCTGATTGCAGGGAAGATTGTGGAGATGAAGGATCTTGCGCAGGTGGGAGGACAGTTAGGGATGTACACGGTGTCTGTCATTGTCGGGTTGCTCATCCACGGCCTGTTTGTTCTACCTCTGCTCTTCTTTGTGGTGACCAAGAAGAATCCGTACACCTTCACTGCTGGGCTGCTGCAGGCTCTGATCACTGCTTTCGGCACCTCGTCCAGGTAACCACAGTGGGTGCAGTACAGAGCCCCCTATTGGACACTCACCATTACAACTTTATGCTTACTTTACTTTTATGTTTTGGAAAACCGTTTCTTATCAAAGCAAAAAATCGAGCTGTTTTGTGTCTGCTAGTGTGATGCCGGCATAAGGCTGTTACATTTTTGCACTGATCTTCAACCCTGTAACATAAAACCCCAAAAGAGGATTACCCATTTCATATTGGGTATTTTTTGACCACTGAATATTGGGAAGAACCCAAGTACTACAGGTAAATGTTCAGGTTCAAATTCAGGTTTCTCTAGAATGAGCTCATACTTCATTCTGTATAGTGCATTTTTGTGGTTAGTTGGTTACTTAAATATCATACAGACATTTATTATCCAAAAACGATGTGCAGCACCCCTGGAGCAATTTTGGGTTAAGTACGGAGCCCCTTGAAGGACAGGGCAAATATTTTTTTAACTGAAATAGTTTTGCATGCTCTCGTAATAAGTTTTGCATGCCCTTTTGCAAAAGATTGCTATCCCTCACAATTGTTTTGCATTCCCTTGCAATAAATTTATTATGGTTTAACTATAGTAATAATGTAGTAACCATGTTTTTTGTTGCAAACCATGGTTTTACTATAGTAATACTGTAGTAACCATGATTATAGTAACAATGTTTTTTGACAGAAACTATGGTTTAACTATGGTAATTTTGTAGACTGTTGTTACCAAAGTTTTTGATTGAAATCATGGTTTTACTTCTGTAATATTGTAGTAATCATAATTGTAGTTGGCTAATTGTGTTTTTTATTGGCAAAAACCATCCTTTTACCATAGTAATATTGTAACAACCATGAAAAGTAACCATGTTTTTGTTGACAGAAACCATGTTTTTAATACAGTATATTGTATTCTTACGGTAACCATGGATTTACCATAGATTAACCATGGTTAATATTGTGCTTACTATGATTTTACTACAAATATTTGTGGTAAAAATATAGTAACCACGAAATTATGATTTTTATTACAATAGTTTTCGTTTTCCTGTATTATTTTTATGGTTTCACCACAAATATCATGGTTAAAGTATGGCTACTGTAGTAAAACCTTGTTAAATTTATTTTGAGGGACCACAAAACTATTGCAAGGGCATGCAAAACTATTTCAGAAAAAAAAAAATTCCAGCCCTGTTCTGTAAGGGGCTCTGCCATTCTCAATGGCCTAGAAAAATGCTAACAGCTTCAGATCTTTTCCACCAACTATACTCAATGTGTTTCTACAGCACTGTAATTCTATGACTCACTCATGTATTTCTGCTCCTCAGTTCTGCTACCCTGCCCATCACCTTCCGTTGTCTTGAGGAAAACAACCATGTGGACAAAACAGTGACGCGATTTGTGCTGCCAGTCGGAGCTACAATTAACATGGATGGAACAGCTCTGTACGAGGCAGTGGCAGCCATTTTTATTGCCCAAGTCAATGACATGGACCTAAATTTTGGGCAAATCCTCACCATCAGGTTGGTTATGATAAACGCAAGTAGGGTAAGATGGGGTTTTCCCCCATCTTCCCCTACTATACAAGTTTTCTCAAAACATGTTCAAAACGTTATTTCACACTTATCCCCTTGTTATAAATCATATCCCAATGGGCAGTGTTGGGTAGACAACTTCTGAAATGTGATCTGGTACTGATTACAAATAACACTAAAATTGTAAAAGAAAAGAAAAAAAAGAAAAAAAGAAATTGTATTCAGTAACACAATCTTTTAGATTACAATTTTTAAGAATCGAATCTAAATAAGTTTGGTTTACTTATTGCATGTTTTGATGAAAATGTAATTTTAAGAGTATTCATTTTACGTGTATTACATAATCTGGATTACATGTAGTCCATTACTACCCTACACTGCCAATGGGCTATTTTGCCTTAAACTCAGAGTTTTGCCATATTAAAAAGCCTCCGTTTTTCCTTTAGCATCACGGCGACTGCTGCCAGCATTGGAGCAGCAGGCATCCCTCAGGCTGGGCTGGTTACCATGGTGATAGTATTGACATCGGTGGGACTGCCCACAGAGGACATTACACTGATCATTGCAGTGGACTGGTTCCTGTGAGTCTTTCTCAAATGTCATGTTGAAGCATGCGGCTCCAGTAGAGAGCACTCTCCCAAAGGTTATTGATACATAATGCAGGCTGCTATCTGAAGCTCTCTTGGCACTGTTAACACATTCTGCTTTCATATTGTGCTTCCATAATACCAACCTTTGAATAAAAAACATAGAATACTCCTCTTGAGTGGCTGGCTCAAGGTTGTGTGCCATAATTTTTGTTCAAACAGATTATGTGAAAAATTATTCTGCCACACTTGTACTGTATATGTTCAACCTTTGCAAAAGAATATTGCTCTTTAAGGCTTCAATTATAGTCGATATTTGTAATAAGTGGTGCTGGCTAAGGCAGGCATCACTATTATAAGTGATCGTACTTAAAGGGATAGTTCACCCAAAATTGAAAATTCTCTCATCATTCACTCATCCTCATGCCATCCCAGATATGTATACATTTCTTTCTTCTGCTGAACACAAATGAAGATTTTTAGAAAAATATCTCAGCTCTGTAGGTCTACACAATGCAAGTGAATGGTGACCAAAAGTTTGAAGGTCAAAAAAGCATATATCAATATTTAAGTCCTTTTTTACTATATATTCTCCTTCCTGTCCAGTAGGTGACGATATGCACAAAGAATGCGAATCACCAAAAACAAAAGTAGAAGAATGTGGAAGTAAAAGTGGACATTTATAGTAAAAAAGGACTTAAATATTGATCTGTCTCTCACCCACACCTATCATATCGCCTCTGAAGACAAGGATGTAACCATGGATTCTTATTGATTACTTTATGCTGCCTTTATGTGCTTTTTTGAGTTTCAAAGTTCTGACCACCATTCACATGCATTGAATGGACCAACAGAGCTGAAATATTTTTCTAAAAATGTTCAGCAGAAGAAAGAAAGTCATACACATCTGGGATGGCATGAGGGTGAGTAAATAGTATTATTGAGGTGAGAGAATTTTCATTTGTGGGTGAACATTTCCTTTAAGGAACTAAAAACTGCAGCACATAAGTTGTCACACATCTTGTGTGCTGCGGACATGTTCTCAACTGGTCTCAAAAGACCTAGAACGGGCCGATGTTCTCAAAAGTTCTCAACTGGTCGAGGAGAGATTTTACCTTTCTAGGTGATCAGATTTACGATTTTCACCTGCTAGACAATAAAGCAGGCAAAAATTCCACTTACATTGAAAGGAGGGACCTGAAAAATATCTAGGGACCAGAACATCATAGACTTGGAGGTTGGCTCTTTTGGCTTGAGCCAGTAAGCAACCCTCAGCAACCACATAGCGACATGCTAAAGAAACATGGACAATGAAAAACCTTGCTTGAAAAATATACTGTATATGCCAATCCAAGAAGAAGATTTAGCTGAAAAATATTGCATTTTATATTTTATACATATTTTTGCTGGATATGTGGAATCAGTGTGATTTTGTTTGATTTTATCTCTGTGATTCTTCAGGGATCGACTTAGGACCACCACCAACGTTTTGGGAGATTCGTTTGGCGCTGGAATTGTTGAACATCTTTCACGTCAGGAACTTCAGAACCAAGATGTAGAAATAATCAACTCTGTTATCGAGGAGAATGAAAAGCACTACCAGCTCATCTGTCAGGATAATGATCCTTTCAATCTCTGCAACAGTGAAACCACCATGTAACAGCCATGGTATTAAACAAACCTGGTAATATAGTGTACCTTAACCACTGTTCAATAGAACATTTTTCAAAAAATCTAAATATGCTCAATGGAATGTTGCAAAGAGAACAGACATATCAGAATGTACAGTAACTAAAAGAGACCCCAATGCAAATGTATTGTTTGTGCTATTATCTGTAAGTATAAAGGAAATTACATCAAAGGCAAAGTAGCACCCTATTAAAATAACACAATGTTAGGTTTATAATTGCCTTTTTGGGACTGATGAACATTAAACAAAAAGGTCTTTTGGTAACATTTTCTATGAAGCCTGTATTTATAATGCATTTTAAAGGGATTCTTAACGCATTACAATGCATGCAAAATGCCTTAAAATAAACCTTATAATATGTTGTATTGTCTCATAAATAATTGTAACAACAGTTATAATATGATATTATAATTACCTCTTTGTGGTTATAACTTTTAAGATTACGATGCATTATAACACACGATGAAGCCTGTATTTATAATGCATTATAAGGGTATTCTTAATGCATTATAATGTATGCATAATGCCTTATAATAAATGTTCTTGTGACTTCGTACATTCTCAGAATGCAAATGAGTAAATATCCATAATTTACAGTGCCAGTGCCTAGCCTTTAGTACTTTGAATATTGTAACTGTACTTAGAGCTGTTACTTTGTTCATTTTTGGGTGTTTCCTCTGAGGCCAATGTTCATTTTAATGTAAGCAAGTTTAAGCTGATAACACTTTTACATCTGAAATAATGTTGTGGTTTGTTGATTTTATTAAATATTTTATTTTCTAAGTATTACTATAAAAATGTTCAAAGCAAATGTGTCTTATAACCACTTCATAATATCTTATGGCTGTTTAAAAGAATACCTACTGTAGCTTTTATTACTTTATTTAAAGCAGACAAAGACCACTTATAAATGATTATGACCACATTATAAATCCTTTTGGATGTTTACAAGAAGACATTGCATTTGTCATTTGACTTAAATTGGTAAAAGACCACTCATAAGTTGTAGGAAGATATTGTGCATGTTTTGATCTTAAATAAACAATGTCAAATTATGAAACTTATAATATGAGACCAATAATGCATTATAACTTAAAATAAATGTGGATAAAATGTGTTGTTGACTGTGTTATAATGCAGTATACTCTTACAAGTTATAACCATAAATAGCTAAGTATTATATCATATTAGAACTGTTGTTACAATTATTTATGAGACAATACAACATATAAGGTTTATTATAAGGCATTATGCATATATTATAATGCATTAAGAATACCCTTATAATGCATTATAAATACAGGCTTCATAGAAAGTGTTACCGGTCTTTCTAATTGTTTAAAGGATAAACAAGTATAAAAGAGTGTTTTGAAATTCATTTTATTACCAGCATAATTACACAATGACCTCTTGCATCAAACACGCAAAACCAAACTCACTGATGACATCACATGTAGAGACAAAGGGGACCTTTTTCAGTTACTTTGATGATTATGTTCTGGTTTTTGTTTGCCGTCATCAACGTCTTAATTATTTAACTTAAGACGTAAAGATGTCAAGTTTTTAGATGTTTATTTGATGTTGAATTATATTCTTTGATCTTTGCATTTCCCTTCACTGTTCTGTGCTTTTACTTTTTCCCATGTGACTGTGAAGTATGTAAAGTATAATTCCTCCCCTAAAAATAGCTTTTAGTGAAATGATTTGCTCTGGTTGGTTTTTGATAGTACATATCAGCAGGATGAAATGTAGAATGGCACCAGTAAAGACAGTTTTAATAGCTAGAAGTTTGTGAAGTGATTCATTTTTTTATGAAGAATCAGTTTTATTTTGTGATGGAATCTAGAAATGATTACCCCGGTTATCTGGTTCTGCTTCGCCAGCCAATTTGTGTAAAGCTACATTGTTAGTTGTGTTATTGTTCTTCAGACTAATCTATCAGCCAGCTCTATAAATGTTTGTGCTGCCCATCTAGCCAGTGTGCCTGGGTAAAGCACTCGACCCCAGTCTCCGACTGTCCCATACCAGTTAAGTCTTCTGTCAGTGCTGGTATAAATGGATGATATTCTAGACAGTGTATAAATCACATGGAGATTGTTACTTTTAAATGAAAACTATGTAGAAATGCCATTATACTGTTTACTATTTATTATTTAAAAGCATTTATACAAGCATTTATGTTAGATTTTAGTTTTATTGTACTTGAGTGTTTTCTTATGGTATTGTGAAAATATGTTTTGGCTCGAATAACTTGGTATTTTAAAGTCTGGAAAGTGTAAAGATGAATACATGTCTCAGGAATTAAACTTATTTTCCAGTGTTTCTCTTGTCCAAACAAACCACAACTTACAACTCACAGTACACTATCAGTGAGCAACAACTATCACTTTACAGTATAACATAAAACACAAAAGCTATTGGTGAGTAATGGTATAAGAATGAACTCGGTTATTTTGACCACCAGTCTGAATATTGGGAGGGACATGCTGTCATGAGATGGGAAATGTGTTTTCTTGAAGTTCACCAGTATACTTGGAATGAAAAAAAAGAAAAGAAAAAGAGAAGAAATTAATAAATAAATTGAATCACGCTTCACTTGGCAATGAAGTGTAATTCAATCTCATCTGTTCTATTGGAAATTCTTCTGCTTAAGTGTCATCCACTGAGAGATGGGGAGAGAGTCCTTAACTGTTGCAATAAAAACAAGACAATTTGGACAATTTTTTAGATCTTTTTATATATAAAAATCAGTTTTGTTTTAACATACACAAGAATCTGTAATTGCACTATAAATTGGCTGAGAACAGTCATACCAGCTTACTTAACTCTATAGAAGAGCTTGTATGAGTTATAGAGACTATACATAGCTGCAGAGATTATGAACAACCTTTTACAAGTCTCAGAGAATACTTTGGCATATAGATTAACAGTCATTTGAGAGGACATCTAAATAACACAATATATCTGGATAACATACTGTTTGGTAGTGAATGTTATGAGTCTACGTACATTTTCTTATACATATAAGAAAACAGTGACACACAAGAAGGCTGGAGATTCATCAATCAACTTTCCTCTCTCACCTTTCACTTGGTCTAAAAGGAAAAAAAAAAAGTGGGATCACTTCAGTGTATGCAGAAATGAACAAAACTTAAGGTCTAAAGATCTTCAGAGTGTTGACTGATTAAAAAAAAAAAAAAAGTATAATACCAAAAGAGAGCGCAACAGCCTCTGGCCACTTTTTTAGGTTCCTAGGTTTCTTACATTTTCCCCCATTCATTTTCTCTACATGCATTTAAAGTAATGGTAACACTTTATAATAAGGTTCCATTTGTTAGCATTAGTTAACTACATTAGTTAACATAAACTAACAATGAACAGTACTTTTACAGCATTTATTAATCTCGGTTAATGCTAATTTCAACATATACTAATACATTTTAAAAATTAAAAGTATTAGTTAACATTAGTTAATGCATTATGAACTATGATTAACTAACACTGAACAATTGTATTTTTATTAAATAACATTAACAAAGATTAACAAATGCTGTCAAAAATATGTTGTTCATTGTTAGTTCATGATACCTAATTTATTAACTAATGTTAACAAATGGAACCTTACTGTAAAGCAGTGGTGGATTTAGGCATGTGCAACATGGGCAGTTGCCCAGGGCGGCATCATGCGGGGGGGCAGCATGAGTCAACAACTTTGGGGGCGTGTCGAAGCGGGTTTCGCCCAGGGCGCCATACAAGCTAGAACCACTACTGCTGTAAAGTGTTACAAAAATAATATTTTAATAAACAAATCTAAGCCTGAAACCAAACCATCAAGCTCTGAGATGAATTACAACATTTTATTTGAAACAAATTTGTATTTGAAAATAAAAAAAAAGGTGCAAGACCATTTGTTTTATTTATTAGGGAGCTAAAGTGGTCATGAAATGAAAAATCAAGTTTTCCTTCATATTTAGACATACAGTATAAGAGGTAACTGTACTATTAAAACTTAACATAATGTAGATTTCAGAACTCAAAACTTCCTCCCCAGTCTAAAAATAACATTTACAATTGCCACCTCTTTGAAACGTCTCGTTTTGTAAACTGTGTGTTAGTGACGTCATGAGATGTTGTATTTACATGCCCCATACATAACATGCTTCATCGCACTCTTGGCCCCACCCACTGCTGTTCAGTTCATATCGTAAACAGAAAGGGAGAGAGACAAGGCCTAGTGTGACCAACTATTTTTGAACACCAAAAAGGGACCCATCAAGTTTTTTTGTGCATATAACATGCATTGGACAGACATCTTTGACCGTTGTCATGTTTATCGCTCTGCTTTTAAAAGATGCAGTGTCATTTACAACTCAGAAAAGGAGATGCCATTCGGCTTCATTCAGCTGCTCTGCATCTTGCTGTTCTTGCGCCCATCTGCGCTATTTTTGATTGTTGGTGTATGCAAACAAGCACTAGCTGGACGTCTTTGACCGTTTGGATGTGTTTCTGGCGATCTGTGCCTCCGTGTACCTATGTATGTGCGTCATGTTTCATCATGCTAGGAACTGTGTATGTGTGGCTAATATCAGCGTGGACAGCTTGTGAACCAGTCATAATACGATTCAAGCTTTTCAAAGGAACTGTTATTGAAGGATGGGGCCAGTTAAAAACACTTGGACTTGACAGCAAAACCATGAGTAAACAGTTTCATATATAATATTTCATATGTCATGACTGTTTGATAGTTTATGATGCTGATGTGCTTGAGTGAACAGTTTAAAATATTCGGATGCAATGTGTTGAATGTGCATTATGTGTAAACCCTGAACTGTACTTTAATAACGTTGTGGAGAGCTTGTCTATTCTCTTCCAATTGAGTTTCAAATATGGTTGAATTTGAGGAGCTACATGATGTTAGCCAATCAGAACATTGGCCGTTTACATTGAAGTTTAAAGGAGATGCTGAGGCCAAAACCGAGAAGTTCAAAGGAGACGCTGAGGCCCAAAGGAGCATTTCAGTCAGAGGATCATTTATTACTAAACTATGACAGTGCAAAAACTTAACTGACATTATTGGTGGACCTCAGGGAAGATAATAAAATTATAAAAAATAGCATTTCATGACCCCTTTAATTTCTCATACCATGAAGCTTTGCAAATGATGTAATCAGAATCAACAGTGCAATATAAAACTATTGACTACTAGTCATTGATTGTTAGTATAAAATAGCATATACTTGAAGTTCATTGCAAAATATTGAAATATACACAATAATATGTGGTTTAAAAGTGTAGTGAGACTGACTTGATTACATCATTCAAAATGCTTTATGGTAGGGGGCAGTCACTTCTGATCTCTTTTTCCATGGTTCGCATTTTCATGTTAACTTCTCTAATTGGTGGATATCCCTTCAGATTTTAGGGTAGTGTAGTACTTCACTGGGAAATTAGGCAAAAACACTTAGAAGAAAAAAAAAGTTGTGATAACTGATTTGTGGCTTCTACAGAAGCATATACCATCACTTAATCTCTGAGCTCACGGTACTGTATGTCTGTCTTGAAAGGTTCACACATTATCCCTATAAAATATATTTCTCCATAGAGAAAATTCATGGGATTTTTACTTTTGGAACCCTTCTTTTGAGCACTATTAAAAAGGCATAATTTAAATCTTATTTACCTTGTTCATCTTTTGGGAATTAACAACAGCATCTTAAACTTCAAGACATCCAATTTCTGGACCACAGGGCAAAAAGTTTATTAGGACACCAAAACAACTTCGACGAATATGTGGGTATCTTACCTCTGACATCACAGGCAGATTCATATGTGGTTGTAGCCACATGGTCCTGTGGTCTTTGGCTCCCTGCCTTTGGACCAGTTTCCGAAGTAACCTCTTCACCTTCCTGTCCCTTGGATCGGCACACTTCACCACATTTTTGGTGTACAATCTGCCATGATTCAAACAGGCAAGAACATCAGCACCAACCTCCCTTCAAAAACTCAATTGTTTTTACATTCAGCAAATCCCAAATCTCTTAATTGCTCTGCTTCAAATCAGCGCAGGCCAAATTGGTCTTGGTGAAGAAACAGTTTGGGCATTGACAGCCCAGCCTGTGTGCATTCTTTTGCTCTACTTGCCTGACAATTACCACTCTCAGTAATAAAAATATGACCTGCTTAGACAGCAACGTCTGTGAGCTTTAACAGGGCATTTTTTTCCATGTCTGTGATTGCTTCAGGATGCCTAGAATACTTGCATGATGGCTTTTATGCTGCAGTCTGGCCCCTCCGTCTGCACCTCAAACCTCAGGACATCTTTGGTCCGGAATTTGCCATGAGAGTACTGCATGCAACACTGGACATCTCGCTGCATTTGCACACCCTTCCCTGGTGGGAAAAGATCACAATCCAGCACCAGAATTCAACACAGATTCTCACTTGGCCCCCAAATCCTGTTCAAACCTCAAAGTTAAGCATCGTAACTGATGAAATTATACATTTGGCTGGCACGTTCAACAGTTTGTGGAGGCAATCGGGTACCATAATCCGATTTCGATTCTTTTCATCCTATTTAGGAATTTCAGTGTTGTAGTTACTTCGTAGAGCCTCCCATCTAGCTGTAAAATACCTCTATCCTCAAACATGCATGAAAACTCCAGCATGCAAGCTTCTAAACCAGTCTAGCCATCATAGGATTCTGTCTCCCACTGAGATCTGGTTCCTGCCGTCACATTCCAACATCATTATCAGATGTAGGGGAGAGTTTCATCTTACCTTCCAGGCAGCTGAAGAGCAAGGCAGAGAGGAAGAGGATGGAGAACGTCTGCAGGAACATGGTGGAACCTCAGAGGGATTTTATCCTCTGTGCTGCCTGCTGTCCTCTTGTGCTGTTTTTATTTCTCTCCTCTCTCCCTCCCTTTCCCTATACAGTACGCTTTCTTATTCTCTCACGCACTAACACACCCACATTCTCCCTCGCTCCCACCCTCGTGTGCTGTTTTCACAGTCATAGCATCTCCCCTCTCTGTTGAGAAACGCAGAACTCTCCCCAATTAGCACGTTAAGATATTCAATTGAAGGTGCGATGCATGGCACAATTATTGCAGTTTAGTGACCATCACTGTTGTATGCAAGCAAATTTACAACTGCAATAAATTAATAATACTAATAAAATGAAAGCTATGGAAAATTTCTGCAAATATTTAAAAAATGATGATTTACAACAGTAGTCTGAAATGAAATATGGGCCTGAAGTTGAATGAAAGGCAACAACTTACATTAAAATGACAAACTTTTGGGGAAACTTGTGATTTATATTTCAGTGCAAAAATTTTGGAAATGGATTAAATGCAGTCCTGAGGTCTGTTTTGCAAAGGGAGGAGTGTGAGAAAAACATCTGAACCAACACACATCAGGAATCAATATGGGTACTCATGTGCGGACATTTAGAGCCCATCCTAATGTCAAGTTCTTGAGTCATGTGGAGGGACTGTTGGGACTTTTAAGGTTTTGGCATACCTGAGATCATTAGATCGAAAATATGCCATCTGCATGTCCCAGGGCATGTGTGAAAGGCATGCAAAGGTTCAGCTGCAAAAACATACCTCACCATGTGCACAAGCCAATCGTATTTCCAGCATATTTCTTTGGCACTGCACAGCATGCCAAACGAAACCTGCCAATCGCTGCTCAAAGAAACCACTGTTCATTTTGTGAATGAAGAACAGCTTCATGGGCTATTGACAATTGAACAGCTTTTACAAATTATTTACAAAAAAACAAACAAACAAACAAAAAAAAAACACTTCAATGGCTTAAATTGGGGTTTGTTTTGTTTGCTTAAGAGCTCCTAGATTATTGGCACTACACTGAGACATATGTATATGCAGATATTCACTAGAATTGAAGTGGCGTGGCCAAGAGGTTTAAGATCTGGGCTCATAACTGTACAATTTCAACCATCAAGGGGCAATCCATAAACAAGGCACTTAACCCTGGTTCTCTTTAAGGGGGTTGTCCCTGTAACATAACATGGTGGCATTCTATGGAACATTAAAGTGGTGGAAACAAATCCAACTGGCACTGCTTGTGTTGCCAGGGCAGTGCTTGGCAGAAGCTGGGTGGTTACTTACTGACCAAAGTCAAAAGAGCCCAATGCAAGTCAGAGAGATATTTGGGTCCCTAGATATGGCTTGGGTCTCTCTTTCCTCTCCTCAACAAGCCACATGATTTGGTGCAGGATAAGCTATGCACCAAAGTTGAATACTTAGGGGTTCCCTAATCCTAAATAGCATGTTATAAAAGTCCATCCATGCAAAGAATTTTCAGCATGACATACTACAGTTTTTATCATGGTCTTAAATTGCCCATGCAATGACTGACATACTTGCTTGGCTTAATCTCGAATTAATGAATTTTATGTCCAGGATCAGGACATAAAACCAACATAACGAAAACAAAATATTGGTTTAAATTTTTTGGCAACGCTTTTATTTCTGCTGGATCGACAGCATCTCTCACACTGAGAGACCACCAGGACTGTCCATTCAGGGAAGACTGATTTCCCTGGGGACACGCTTTAGTTAAATCTCAGGAAAGACATAAGCTATGCTGTTATGATCATGGAATTTCTGCTGAATTCTTTGTGGCCTGTTGATTCACAGATATCCATGGATAGGATGGCATGTTATATTTTGTCTTTTAGTCCCCTGCCTGAAGACAAAGTCCTCAATATTTAGTGGTAAACAGTGAAGATATGCCTACTTCCATGGACATGGAGGAAGACCGATAGTCTGTTTACGGAATCTCCAATCAGATGCAACTGCTACGCAAATACCAGGAGTCAGGCTGTACAGGTTTTTATCAGCTCAGCGGTAAACCAACATTGTGTTTAAAAGACCCCAAGTTTGCCAGGTTACTGGATTCAACTCTCTCACACATATTCAGTTTGAGACATTTAGCCAGTAAACTAGATCTAGCAGAACTGTATAATTGTACTTTGTTTTCTGTATTGAAATAATCATTACTTATTACTTTTAAAATGGACATACATTCTACACAAAGTCTACATGCTTTTCTGTAGTTTTCTCTGCAATCATTCACACAAGATTGGGTTGCTATTATTTGAATAAGTTTCTTTTTCCACACAGTCTATTATAATATGATGGGTATTAGATTTACCTGACAAACAAACTTTTATTAGTCGCTTTACATGTCAGTTAGATGGTGTCTTCATGTCTAGATGGGTGGTTCTTGGCCAAAATAAGCTACAAATATGCAGATGGTAAAACATTTGGCTCAGCAAGACAAATGAAAATATAACTGAGGAAAGTATACAAGAGCCTCACTTTATTTAAACATTACACAGTTATATGAATCTTATAATATTGAAAAAATACAATTGGCACTTTGCAACTATAACAACCGCACAACTTCCAAACAGTCTAACATCACAATGAAACCAACATGTTTGTCTGTTTGTTTTCCACAAACAGACTGATGAGGAAAATAATGGACCTTCAGAACTTGCTAACAGTCTTTATCTGAGCTTGTCTGTTCAATCCAGAGTACCTATATGAGAGTGACAAAGAGAAAACAAGCAGATACATTTAAAGCTGAAGTGTTTAATTTCCGTACAATCAGTACCAAATAATAATAATGCTTTCAAAAAGGTTTTCCTTAAAGGGTTAGTTCACCAAAAAATTAATATTACCTTTAAGCCATCCCATTTCCTTCGTCAGCAGAACCGAAGTGAAGATTTTTATAAGATGTCAGCTCAGTTTGTCCATAAAATGCTAATAAACGGATGCCATCAGGCTAGTGGCTGTTTGACGGTCCAATAGGCATATTTAGGCAGCATAAAAGTAAATCACACGACTCCAGTTGATCAATTAATGTCTTCTGAAGCAAATTGATAGGTTTGTGTAAAAAAGAAAAAAATTAAAACTTTAACCAAAAAAAAAAAAAAAAAAAAAAGGGCGCTTCCTGCCAGCAGTCAATGCATCAGTGATGTAAGCGCAATGGCGTGTTCACGCGAGAAGTCCGAAGCGCGCGCTTTGTACACAACAGAGGAATGAACATCACACAGGAGTTGGTACATTTCACATCCAAGCGCTGGCTGGAAGCAACGATTTAAAGTTAAAAACGTTAATTATCTATTTGTTTCTTACACCAACCTATCGGTTTGCTACAGAAGACATTAATTGATCGACTGGAGTCGTGTGGATTACTTTTATGCTGCCTAAATATGCCTTTTGGACCGTCAAACAGCCAGCAGTCTGATGGCACCTGTTTACTTGAATTATATGGACAAAAAGAGCTGAGATCTGCTTATAAAAATCTTCATTTTGGTTCTGCTGAAGAAGGAAAGTCATACACATCTGGGATGGCTTAAAGGTAAGTAAATCATGAGAGAATTTTCCTTTTTGGGTGAACTAACCCTTTAACATGCCCTGTCTGATAGTGGCTGATACACACAGACAGTCCTGCCCCAATGTCACACCATTGGTGAAGTCAATGTTGCTTTGTTGGGCTGCTCTGGACGCTAAAATAAAAGCAGTTTTGAAAGCAACACAGATCCAAATTGTTTACACATTCCAGGGAAATCTACAAATGGTTTACTAATAGTCGTCGGATAGTTCACCCAAAAATAAAAATTCTATAATCATTTACTTACATTAATGCTGTTCCAAATCCTTAAAATGTTCTTTCTTCCATTAAACCAGTGGTTCTCAAAGTGTGGGGGTGTGTCCAAGAGGTATAGTAAGTGGGGGGGGGTAAGACTGCCCATTCTCAAATCTAGTTAACTTTTTCACACAATTAACAAAAATAGTGACAAGAGTCACAATTTCTTTTCCTCTGCCTTTTCTCCTGCCTTGTTTAAGCTTTTGCCTGGCACCTCACAGCGTCCTGCACATGCAGCTCTCAACAGCCCAACACGTGCACGTGTTGTCAGGTGCGCTCGAAGAGTATACATACCCAAAGACGTTCTCATTTGTGGCAGTTTCAGCTAAAAAAAATTAATTAACACATACATTTCGGTCTGTTCCTCACACAACACTATTGTCTGGCTTCAAAAGAATTGAAATATAAAGGCATGAGTGTTATGGGCAACTTTTATAGTGCTTTTATGTGCTTTAGGAGCTTGGACAGCCAAAATCACAATCCTCTCATTCCTCAATCTTGCGTTTCAACGATGAAAGTCAAACTAACAACGAGGGTCAGTAAATGATGGCAGAAATTTTAATTGTTAGGTGAGCTATTATAAATTAATACTGCTCCTAAACAGGACCGGATTAAACATATAGGCCACGCAACAGTATTTTTTAAATGGTCTTAAATCCGTTTTTATTTTTTGTGGTTATGTTTTTCAGTATCATTAATCAAGTGCAAATTATCGTCCAAAGTTCCGGACCGCTCCCGAAACAGTGCATAGACGACGCTGTCATGTGGTACCTGTTACTTTTCTTAGCACAGGCCAAGATGGGCCATTAACAGTCATTTATTTTTACTGGATGAGAATTATAAAAACGCTTTTATTTATCCTGCTGAGGCAGACTTCCATTCACAGGTTTGAATCCTTGCAGATATCAGTTCTTATTTATTCCTTTTTATGTTTTAAGCTTAAAGGTGCAATATGTAACATTTTTCATGTAATATTCGCCTTTTTTTTTTGCCAATGTGTGAACGGCTTGTAACGCAACTTAAAAAATGAGCCCTTCCCGGACTTCCTATGTTGCCTATTAAAGCCTGTAGACTGATTTTCATGTGAAGGGAGCGGGTCGCTTTTGCCAGGAAAATCCAAAGGATGTGACGTTTATGCGCGCTTCCGAGAGCCTTGCCTCAGTGCTTCCGCTATTTAACAGTGTCAACAGACAGTCTGCAACACTAGGTAACGTTATATTAGAGATGGAATCCAGCAAACGTCCGGCTCCCAGTACAACACTGACTCCTACACAAACTCAAGAGTAAGCCAAAAAAAAAAAAAAAAAAAAAAAAAAAAAAAACATTTACTGAATCCCATCTGGCTAAGCGGGAACGTGATCGTGGTCGAGCGAAAACTTCGTTTGGTTTTGGGGATCAAAACCAACCCTGAATTGGCATTCTTCTTATTGGACAGGTAAGCTTACATAACTGCAAAGCATGTGAAATATAGTGCCATAAGGATTGATCTGTGTAATTTTAGCTAACTTGATCTTGCCTGCTAACGCTGACGAATTGCAAGCTACCTATAAATCATTTCAACGATCTTCTCTTTATAATAAAAGTCAGGTATGCTGATTCACAGTAACTGACAAAATGTTAATCTGTAATTATTCAGCAAGGTAAACTACAATAGCACATGAAATGAATGCTAGACAATGTTCAAGATAATGCAAAAAGACCCATTCTTTAGTGTAACATAACTTGGTTATACAGAAAATATATACATTCTATTATTATAAAACAATAGTGCATCGATATCAAAATGACAGTTGTGATGGAATCATATCAATACTGAATTGTGTCAACATATTTATAATGTACAGTCTATTTTATAAACAGCTACTGTCATCACCCAACAAATTTAGCTAACAGCTATTGATAAAGCTGGCTAGCTAGCTATCGCCGATATTGACTGCATTTATACGATAGCCTATGTATCATGCAAAGAAAAGTGATTACTTCAAACTACAGTCTCACATAGTCATACCTATATCCACACTTTGTTTTAGCCCTGTTTCAGCACTGGAGAGTCAAATATAATATACAGTCTCAAAGTTTGTAGTAAAACAATCATAACTGTGTAATTTTAATTATGCTACCTTATCTGTCATCATGATGCCGGTGAATCATGTTCAGTCAATATGGAGTGTGTACGCGCGATCACGAGCAACAGGCTGCAGTTCAATTAACGGCCACAGATGTCATTAATAACAAGGGTTTCTGAATCTTACATACTGGACCTTTAATTACAGTTATTTATATATTTATGTAACACAGAAACTATATATATAAAAAAATAAAAGCATAATGTATTCCTAGTGACAGTTTTCATTGTTTTTTTTAAAAGAAAATGTTTTCCCTGTGACATGAGGATGAAAGAAAAAGCAGTTAATCTTTTTGATCAGAGTAATGGGAAGGGGGTTGGGGGTTCCCAAAACAAATGTTTTTCTCATTTCAAAGGGGGTCATGACCAAAAAATTTGAGAACTATTGCATTAAACAGAACAGATTTTATGCAGAATGACAGCCTCAGTCACTTTTGACTTTCATTGTATGGAAAAAGGTGGCTGACAATACCCAACATCTTCTTTAATGTTCCACAGATGAGACAATGTCATGTGAATTTGGAACAACATGAGTGTGACTAAATAATGAAAGAATTTGCATTTATGGGGTGAACTATCCCTATAAGTTGGGAAAGGAGAAAGTACTGTATTTAAATTGGAAAAATTAGAGCAAAAAAAAAAAAAATCCCATTGTATGTTGGATGGATGTTTGCCATTCTTTAAAGGATCATTTCTGTCCATGTTTTTACCAACTGTTAGTCTCTGTGCAGTTCGCTTCCAGAGAGAAAAGGACTTTCAGGGAAATATGATGTCTGAGCTTGTAAATGTCCTGTTGGTTGTATTCAAAATAAAATATATTTCATGAGGTAACAAAATACAAAGTAAAGGTCTGGGTGTTCATTTAACTATGGCAGGAGTCAAGGGGCTTTGGGATTAGTTTTCTCCATTCTAAGAAGATGAGGTTAGAATAGAAACAAAGGAAAGAAATGAAGGCAATCAGAAAGATCAATAAAACTCTCTCCTTTACTCTATTGCCAGAAGGAAATATCATTAAATTATGGCTCGCTTACCTTCCAAAAACGCAAATTCATCTATTGCTTCAATAGCATTGTCTGCCAGAGAGAAAAATAACAAATCATAACTGCATCAATTCCACTGATGTTTCTAGCTAAAACTCTATTTGAACTATTTTCGAAATTCATATTTCAACTCACCCAAGTCTTTTCGTTGTAGGGTTTTTCTCTTTCCTTGTTGTGCATAAACAAGAGCATCCTTTGCAATCATTTCTACAAAAAGCTCCTGCGGGCAGAAAAAGAATGAATGTTGTCTTGTGAACCGAGATATAGTGGATGGTCACAAACAGCCCTATCGATATTTAGAAATCAAAAGCTACACCCTAGTTTGTACCCAGAATTTCCAGACAAACATTACATCAGGTACGCTGAAGCATAACTTCTTAAACACTAATATTGAAAATACAGAAATTCAAAAATCAAAACATTCTTTAACATAATTATGCATGCAATATATATATCTATATATCTATATATATATCCTTTAACATTATAAAAAGGACTGGAGTGGAGATATAAATCTATTCATCAGACAGAATGACAATAATAGACAGACACAGGGCCGTAACCACAATATACATTGAGGGCGACAAGTACCCCCAATAATCAGATATGGCCAAATTGTCCCCCCCAGTTATTGATATCCTTGTTGGTGTTCTGCTGCATTCCATTATGCACCGCTGTCTAACTGTCATTAAGTTGTTGCAGGAATAACATAAGGTTTAAAAAAAAGTATCATTTTTAGCGTGCTCAGTAGTCTAACGCTACTCGTCAATGTATTTTGAGATAGCCAATCAAATCGATGAAGGCTGGAGTCTCTGGACTCAAGTTTAAGAAGCCAAGCGGGAACCTTGTGGATTATACCAGCGCCACGCATCAGCAAGCAGTTCATTTTAAGGGGCATTCCATTCCAAAGGGCTCATCCCTATCTCCCAATCTCTTCAGAGGGTTTATGCTCCAGAGTGAGAGCTGTGGAGAGTTGAAGGGTGTAGGGGTCAAAACTATCAGTCATTTGGAACGCTCTTCAGCGTCATCTATCCAAGCCAAAGGAGCCGCTACCGTTGCACAAAGGCTGATGCTAATGACCATCACCTGCAACTAATCAGAAATCTTTATACATGATTTTTCCATACTATTAACTATTTTCAGAATGCAAACCGAAACAAAATGTTTTAAAACTTTTAAACTTTATGAAGAAATTTAAGATTCATGTTTATATATTTGTTTTATTTACAAATATGAACCAAAAAAAAAAAGAGCCAGTATACAAATGTACAGTAGCCTATACAGTATGTTCAATTATTAAATATTCCTTTTATTTCAACTCCTTTATTAGAATAACATATCAAGCGAATTTACAGGAAAATAACACAAGCAAAAGCCAGTTTCAAACAGAAAGCCAGGGTGTTAAATGTTTTAAAAAGTTCATTATAATAATTAAACGCCTTTATAAACCACAGTGTTTAGAGGTGCAGCTGGTTTAATTTACAACAAACCTGTAGATTTATGACGTATGGTCCGGTTCTGGTCTGCTTGGGAGCGAAGTGTCCATCAGTTGTACCCTACGGAAACGCCCATTTTGAAGTGCCCTTCGAAGCAGCTATTTACTGTATGAGCCCTTCAGTTTGGAACGACCCTTCAACATGGTGGCCACGATCGTTCCCCCTTCGAAGTGCCCTTCGGTGGCGGATTTATCTCGTTTGGAACGCAGGGTTAGTGTGTTAGTGTCATGTAAGATGTAAGTATCTAACTAAACATGCAAAATTTGACCACTGTTTTATGATTGAAATGTTGTAACGACCAACAGTCATTTATTTGCAATTTGGTAGAATTCACCGTTTCAAATTGAAAATATGTCATGCACAGTAGGCTACGTGATTTTTATGTCATTCATAATTGTCAATGTGAAAACATGACTGGAGCAGTTTTCTGCGAATCAGGCTTAAGACAGAGCACAAATGTGTGTATATTATAAAGGAATTGAATGAATGTGGCTATCTGGCAAGCTTTTGAAGTAGCTTTTTCAACACACTCTCACAGCAAAATCGTAAGGATTCGTACAACTTTTCTAAATTTGGCTAATTCGCATGATATTGTACGACTGCACTCTTATGAATTCATACAACTTTCACAACAGCCAATGACGTCACTGGACATCGTTTCCATCTAATACGCGACAGTTACTTCTGTCACACACAACAGTTTCCTATCATGTTTACACACTCTACTTCATCGGTTAGGTTTAGATAAGGGATTTGAGTAAGGGCATAATATTAATAAGCATGTTCTTAATGCCTCATGTACAGAACCCACTCTGACTTCCATATTACACATCCGAGCATTTGCACGTGAAGAAATCGTACGAATTTATACAAACGAAATCATATGAAACAGCCAACTTGTAAAATATGTACAAAGTTTCATGAGATCGGGATGGCTTTTTAAAAAATTTACTTGACCTTGTCTAAGAAACTGATTCATAAAACACAAATTAGAGCATTATCACCCTCAGATTAGAACCAGAACATTACACCTGTGATTTGTGGCTTCAAATTAGTTTTTAGATTGTGGCAAAGACAACGTCATATATTTTTAAAATACAAATATTAGGTAATAATTTACAATAAATTTTAGATGTACCAAATCATTTCTTTATGTCTTTAATTAATTAAAAATGTTGTACAGCATCTCCTAAGAGTCTTCTTTAAAAGAGATCTTATTTTGAGTATGTCCTTATCAAGTCTGTGCTCAAAAAAACTAGCCAGCAGTTAAAAGAGTAGTTCACCTAAAAATGGAAAATTTACTTTTAGGGTGTGTTCACACTTGTAGTTCGGTTCTCTTGGTCCGGACCAAAAAAGACAATGATACATTTAGTCCTGGTTTGCTTAGCGTTCACACTGGCATTTTTAACACCGAACCTAACGATACAAAACCAAAGGCATCAGGAAAAAGTCACAACCTGATTGGACAGCTTTTATGACGTATATTTTTTTTACGGAACTTGCCGATCATCCAAAACAATGCTGGCTGCTGGGCTAAATGCGCTCGTTATATTTATATATGTATATATGTTGGTATTTTTACCAGCTGAGAACAAACGAAGAGCTAATAAAATGTGTAAAGGAGTCAAAACAGTGCCAGGAATTACTCCGTTGTACACACAAACGAAGATATGCTGCAAGGACGGCTGACGGTGGTTACAACGCCTGTACCGAACTGTAATGGGCAACATAGCTCCTATGATGAGAAGAACCAGGTATGCTTGAGGTCAGTATTAGGCAAATTACTTCCTGTTTTTGGTCCATTTAGACATCTTTGGTCCATGTTGCGTTCATATATCAATCGAACCGCACCAGAGTTCGTTTGGAAGCGGACCGAGACCCACTATTCAGATGGTCTTGGTCCGCTTGTTTGGTGCGCACCAAGGTTCGGATGGCAGTGTTAACACTTGTTCAAATGAACCGCACTAACAGAGCAATCGCACCAGATTTTGTTTTAATCGAACCAAACCTGCCAAGTGTGAACACACCCTTACTCACTCATTCAAATCACCCTAATGTTGTTCAAAACCCATATGCTGTTACTATTTCTTGAAAATTAAAAATATATATTTTAAGCAGCTCTATTCCATAGAATAACATTTTATAGCAAATAGGAGCTGTGAATATTAAAAAAGGACAAATACTATAAAGCACTAGTAAAGTTTCAGTATAAAGACACAACAGTATGACAGTATATGCACTTTATTCAAGCATTCTGGGGCCAAACATCAGCTATGTGTTGTATGGACTACTTTTTGATATTTCAATAATGACTTTTTTCCTTCTCTTTGGACCTTGACAGCAGTGGTCAATATGAACTGTTTTTGCATGGAAAAGAGCAGTTAGGATTCTTGAAGAAATATTGTGTTAATATTCTACTTTGGGGGGGAAACACAATGAGGTACAACTTGAGGGCAGTAAATAATTTAAGGTACTTTCTTTTTTCAAGCCAGCTGACACATTCATCTCATTTGAAAGATATATCAGTGATGAAACGAAATTCTAATTATATTCGTCTATTCTTTGAGATAGCACAAAGAAAATGGTTATGGCCTTGAATAGAAAGAGAGATAGATACATCACTTCAGACAAATAGGTATGCAACTGTCATTAGTTATTCAGTCAGATAGATAATTGGAGACTAAATGAGAGAGAGAGAGAGAGAGAGAGAGAGAGAGAGAGAGAGAGAGAGAGAGAGAGAGAGAGAGAGAGAGCACTATGCAGTGCGGCTGGAACTGAATTCAGCGTTTGTGTGTCACCTCACCGTAGCTTTGGCTATTATGAACACGGACTCCTGACTCGCCAGACTCACATCCGGATCAGCTTTCATCAGGGCCTTAATGCGGGACAGCGGTAACTTGGCGAGTCGGTGCTGTTGCGCGCCCGCTGTGGGCCCAGCCTGCGCATTCCCTGCCTCCTCGTCTGGCTCGGTGACTTTTGGCTCGTCTTCAGCTCCGCTTCGGTCCGGAACAGATTCCACGGGAGCTGCAGGCACAGCCGCCGCCATTGACGCACGCGGGTGCTACTGTATGCGCGGCTCTCTGAGTAGAGTAGAGTAGCTCAGCTCGTACTCTAAACCGAAAGCGGCTCGTCAAGTCTTCTCCCGCCAAATATGACCGTAAACACAACCTCGAGACTGGGGATGGCGGAACAGACGTCACAGTGTGACGTCATATAAGGGACACCAGATTAGAGCGCGGCACTGACAGAATAAACACCCTGCATGTTTTATTTTAAGTGGAAACAGACTACGTTACTTGAGAGTTGTATACACACACACACACACACACAGAGAGAGAGAGAGAGATTTAAAGCCCTTTATTTATACAATAAAACATACCTTTACAAACAATTAATAGATTACAAAAAAAATAAAATAAAATAAATAAATAAATAAAATAAAAAAATAAACCCAGTACAATACACATAATTTACAAGTTTTCTTTTTTTTCTTTCTTTTTTTTTTTTTTTTACTTTGAATCCTCCAAATTCGTCAGGTTCAACTCATCAACTCCCCAAAGATAATAATAAAAACAAAAACATCACATTATTTGTAAGGCTATAATAAGCATATTCCAAAGTTAGTCTTTTCTTTACAAGTCATTTAACCATTAAGACAGGGTCTATTCCCTCTCCCCTTCCTTCCACTCTGTTTTTTCTAGTACACCAAATTGCTAATTTAGTCATACCATACAGATAATGTAAAATTAACACTTTCTGTTTTTTATTAACTGAATACTTTGACCATAAATAAACAAATTGAGACGAAAAGGACCCATTAGCTTCAAACTCCAACATTTTACCAACTCCAAAATATTTCTTAGACGAGAACATTGCATAAATACATGAAAAATAGTCTCAATTTCACCACAGAAAGGGCATCCCTCCCCTACCATAGGATCTAGCCTTGCTATTTGTCTGTTTGTAGCTAATATCCCATGTACAATTCTCCACTGGAGATCTCTTACTCGTCTCTCAATGGGTCTTTTGTACAGGGACTGCCAGCTTCCTTTCGGGGAAGAGCCTGACCCCAACACTAAAGTCCATTTACTTTCTTTAAAATTCTTAAGACACTGATAACTGACATTTTTTACTCATATTCTGTAAAGGACCTTCTTGGTTAAAGCACTGAAACCCCAACTCTGGAATATTCATTGACAGCAAATTCCCAGAAACTTCCTCCCAATCTTCTTTCTTTAAACAAATTTTAAGCTCAGGGAAAGAATATAACTCTGTGCAGGGTTTAACAGCAGTAGCATTTAGGAAGTCTCTCACTGATACTGGGAGTGCAGCCTCTAAGCCTTCTAGCAATGGTTGAGCGATACGCACAGACCTGAAGCCCACTCTCTCTGTCAATTCTTTTGCTTCTAGCCACGTACACCCTCTTCTAAGATCACATATTCTAGATGCTCCAGCAAAACCAGAGCAGATCTGATGCCAGAGCGTATATTCACAGTGGAAAAAAAGATAATTAAAAAATAAGGGTTCTTCAAAAGTCCACATATCAGGACTCTCCTACTCTCTAAAGAGAGAAAACATTTGCCATATTTCAAAAATTCCAATGTAGAATGGTGCAAGACCACCAAGTAATGTTCCTTTCATTTTCATTGCAAACAATTGTCAAGCCAATTGCCAAATTGTTGGTAATCAGTGCTCTTCCCCTATATGACAACTAGGGTAGCAACCATTTCCATCTAGACAACTTAGCACGGACTGTCGCCACTAACCCCTCCCAATTTTTCTTTTTAAAATCATCTCGACCTAGATATATCCCTAAATAGTTAAAGCCTATTCTGTTCCCCTGCACATTCATAGGAAGTTTAGGCAAAGAGTTAGTACCATTATTCATCTTAGATCCATACCATAATGCTTCTGTTATTCCCCAGTTAAGTTTAGCTGAAGAAGCCTTTTCATACACACTTCCAGCTATAAATATACCCTTCAGTTTTTTCTGCAGCAAACAAAATAATGGTTAAATTACCAAACTATAAAGTTGTCCTGACATTGGGCAAACTTGCCTAATTCCTTTTCCCATTTTTACTGTGACAACCCACCTCCCACTTTAATCAAACATGAAGCACCTTGATACAACATTTTTATCCATGACAAAAAAAATAATAATTCCAAAACCAAAACACTTAAGAACATGATACAGATATTGGTGATAAACATGATCAAAAGCTTTCTCTTGATCTAGAGAAAAAAGGCCAAAATCAACACTGAACACTTCTGAATAGTTTAAAATACCTCTCAATAAAAACAAGTGATCAACATGATCAAAAGCTTTCTCTTGATCTTGAGAAAAAAGGCCAAAATCAACAGTGAACACTTCTGAATAGTTTAAAATATCTCTTATTAAAAACAAGTTGTCATAAATAGATCTTTTGGGTATACAGTAAGATTGGTCTTCAAACATTAAATTCTCTAAAACTTTTTTAAGCCTATTAGCAATGCACTTAGAGAGTATCTTATAGTCAGCGGTAAGAACAGCCACAGGCCTCCAGTTCTTAACCATACATAAATCTCCTTTTTTTGGAATAAAAGAAAGAACAGCTCGCTGCCATCTTTTAGGGAGTATCTTCAATTTATAATTTCTTTTAAAACACTGAAAAAAATCTTGTCCAATTACTCCCCAAAAAGCTTTATAAACTCTGCCAGTAGACCATCAATGCCTGGTGCTCTTCTTAAGCAAAGCTGATTTACAGCTTCAGTCACTTCTTCAAGCGAAAGATCGGATTCTAAAGATTGCTCATCTCGCTTGTCCAGCACTGGCAGGTCAACAAAAAGTTCATTATAATTTGAAAGATGATAAGAGTTCTCTTTTGCAAATAGATTAGAATAAAAATCCACCGCAAGTCTTCTCATCTCTTGAGGGTCTGAGGTAATTGTCCCATCAAATTTACTAAGACAATAGATAAAATTAGGATAAGTACATTTCTTTTCCAAATTAAAGAAAAATATTGTGGGAGCATCCATATCTTACACAGACATAAACTGTGCTCTAACCAAAGCAGCTTTAACCTTTTTTTGTAACATTTCACTTAATTCTTGTTTTTTAGTAATCAATTTTTCTTGTAAGCAAGAATCATTTTGATTCAACAAATTACACTGAATTTCACAAATGTTTTGTTCTAAAACAGATAAAGCATGCTTAAATTCACTTTGTGTGTGCATTAAAAACTGTTGACAAGAAAGTTTAATCTGAACTTTCCCCAATTCCCACCACTGAAGAAGATTTTCATTGTCACCTTTCTGATCAGTCCAATAGTTCCAAATTTTTTTAAATGATCATAAAAATCATGATCTTGAAGGAGCTTGATGTTAAGCTTCCAATAATACAACTGGGGAGTTGTTTGAGACACTAATATGTGCACAGTAATAAGGTGATGATCTGAAATTGCATTTGAAACTATTTGTGTTCTCACTAACCAATAACACATAATTTTCTTCAGATACAATCTGTCTAAGCATGCAGCACTAATCCTGTTCTCTGTCCAAGTATATTGCTCTGTCCTTCATTCTTCTCCCTCCAAATATCAATAAGTTCAGACTGTGTTAAAAAAGCTTTTAAGCAAGCAGCAGATAAGGGATGGGGTTCTTTCCCATTTCTGTCACTAATAAAATCTATAGTGCAGTTCCAAATCCCTCCCACAATTAAAAAATCATCATGAGCACAAGTGCAAATAAAATCTTTAATTTTCTGAAAAAGTCTTATTCTGTCACTATAGTAGGAGAATAAACATTTATAAAAACAAAAACCTTATTCTTTATCTTAGCTCTTAATACCAGGAGATGTCCTTTGTCTACTTCACATTTAGATAAAATATAAATTTTAGTCTTTGATGAGAAGAGTATTGCCACCCCTGCACTTAAATTACTGCCATGGCTTAGAATAAACTCCCCATCCCACCACAAACCCCAGTCTACTTCATTTCTTTCATCACTATGAGTTTGTTGCAGAAACATGACATTAATTTCTTTAGGATCAATACATTCTTTTAACAGAGCCAATTTATTCCTTTCTCAAGCCCCATTTATATTTAAGAACCCTAATCTTAGGACATCCACAAAAAAATAAGGTGAGAGATTAAATGAAACCAGTGTTGTTAAAAGAAACACAAGTTAAACACCCATGTGCTCTTATTTAGATTTGCCTCTTGTAGTCTGACCTTTAGTCCGAAGAGTTTTTGAGCCTTGCTTGATTGCTGTTATATATTTCTTTAACCTAAATCTCTTCTGCTGAGACAGCACTTCAATACTACACTCTCTACATATTTTCATCGCTGATTCTATCAATTTATTCAGATCCGGGAAAAACTGCCAAAGTTAAACACTCCTTCCTTTTGTTTCATCTAAGAAAGCATTGATCTGCTCAACTGTATAAAGCTCACCTTCACAGGCCTTACCTACATCACTGTCAGAACATGATTCATCATCTCCTGTACTACCCACAGTAACCTCTGACATCCTGTCCATTTCATCATCACTACACTACTTATCGTTTCTCTTATCCAGATGTACTTCACAAACCGGACCATCAATGTTCTGCTGAACACATCCAACACCACTCCCACTAGGCTTTTCATTATCATTAACAACAGAAAATGTTTGTCTAACATCAGTGTTGATATATTTCTGAATCATTGCCACATCAGGTTCTTCCATAGAATGGACCGTCTCTATTTGCGAATTATCCTCCGGCTCTGTATGATTCTCCACAACCACTAACGAGCCTTGATTCTCAGTAGTGTGCTCTTTGTGCGGACAGATAAAACATTTATGTCCAATGTCTCCACACTCAAAACAACGCAAACTTTCCGTGCTTGCATACACCATATATGTACTCTCTCCGTGAAACACATGAAAAGATACATCAAGCATTTTGTTGGGAGATGTCAAAAACATGTAAACTTGTCTTCTAAAAGACATCACATGTTTGAGTGAGGCATTTTTACATCCAAGCAGAATCGTTTTCACCCCACCCACAATTTTACAGAATCTAGTCAGCTCTTTTATAATTACATCATTACCAATGAACGGTGGTATATTTGAGACGGTAACTTTTGTGATGAATGTATGTTTCCTTGACCCAAATTCCGCTTTCAGTCAGTGTCTTTACTAGTTTTTCACTTTTTAAGAACACCATGACTGCCTTATTCATTTTAGAGGCAGAATTTATGTTTTCGTGACCAACCTGCTCCGCAACTGCTAGGAGCACATCCTCAATTGTCGTGCCTAACTCCGGCATGCACCTGAAACCATTTCGGAGGGAGAGAGGCGACGCTCCCCCCGAAGGGGTAGACGTCATTCTACCTCACAAACACACGCCATACAAAAACCAAAAAACAACTATCATCAAGTCCTCAGCTAAAAAAGACCTTATAAGTACTCACAAAAAAAAGAGGAAACGTAGATAAAACAAAACAAAACAAAGAATCAAAGAAAAACATCTTGAAAAACAGCTCAGCAAACGCTCTCCCACACACAGCTCTCATGCACCACGCTCATTCCCTGCATGCAAGAGAGAGAGAGAGAGAGAGATTATTTGTAAGAGATGAACTTCATCACAGAGGCAGTCCATATGTCACCTGACCTGTAGTTTAGAACTTCATATATTCATCTCTGTTCGTGGTTAGTAAAAGGAGGATTTGATGAGGGGGGTTATAAACTAATTATTATCTTATATCACTGACCAAATTTTAACACTGAAATCTATTTCCATGCCCTTCACTTCACTGATCCTTCATCATTGTTCTTCATTTGTTAGCAGACTCAACAGAGAAACTGCATCTCCACTAGCAAAAACAATGCCATGGATTTTGGACTTGTACCATGTTAATACCATTGTATTCTTGAAGTACCCTGGAATACCATTTAAATACCATGTTACACAGAAATGGTTATCATTCAGTACCATAGTATAGGGGAGACTCGGCCTATGTCACACTTATTACTTCAGTGAAAAACTCTCAGAGTTAGTTTATTTTTGAAAGTCAATTTCTGTATAGACACACACCTTAAAGCTATAGAACATTTCTGAAATGTCTACTGATATGTTTCACAGCCTATTAAGTTTTTAAGCAAAATGTATGTGAAAACAATTCCCTTAAAAAGTGAAATTCACCATTGTCCCACCATAGTAAATTTTTGAAGGGGACGATTCGGTTTACACAGCATTTCCACAGCTTTTGTGGTGTGTCACAGTTTGAATATTATTAGATGCTGCTAATTGGATTAGGTGTTGGTGATTGGTACGGTTTAAAGACTGTAAAGCGAGAGGCTTTCCGTCTGTTCGGTCAGCACTCATTCATACAGACACCAGCATGAAGGATCCTCAGCTACCAGGTAAAGCTTACTTTACAGAGTAAACTGATACCACAGATCACAAGGGAATCCACACTCTTTCAGACATCAAGGGAATGCAAATATGGGATCTTATACGTGAACTGAGTTTTTTAAATTTTCTTTTTGAAAGTCTAACATTGTTCAGTGATATTTTTATAATACTCTGCATTCACTTGTGTGGATTTGGTATCGTTAATGTATAGTAGCGTACCTCTCAGTTTGCATAGAATACAGTGTAAACATTTTAACAACTGAGAAAAGATACTGAAAGATTTCTGAAAGAAGAGAAATTAACATAGTTAGCTTAAAGTTAAAATTTTAGCCTATCAATGATTCAGTGATCTGTAATGTTAAGTGTGAAAACCTACATTTGAATTTTTAATGTTTGCTGTTATGCCAATGTTACATACAGACATTGTTTTTATTTATTTTTTTATTTTTATTTTTTTAAAGATTGTTTTACATTTCAAAACAAAGTGAGTACAAGTGATTGTACACATGAGTGCAATAAATAATGCAATATTGCATTTGGTTGAAAACGGTTACAGAATCAGAGAAAGGAAATTGTGTTTGTAGAGTTTTAAGTGGCATTTATAACGCTAATGTTAAGTTATTTGTTATTACTGTGAACTATTTCTGTGTTAAACACAGCAAATGCCCTGCAATTAAGTAAAAACAAACAAATATAATTCAGTTAGTATGTATTCATTCAAGACTGAGACCGGTAACTTTTGTGTTACTGATACTGAAAGAAGTACATTGGGTATCCTGTGATGTATTTTTAGAAGTGTGTTGAGTCTGCAACCTGTGATGCATGGTCTTAAATACGCTTCTAATCCAACCTGCTTAAAGCCTTTCCTATTTAGACTTACAAGACTGATCTTGCCTTCAATCCAAGACACTGTATATTTAGACTAAAATAGTAAGGTTGTACAGTCATGGCTCCGTATAAGTATAAAAGTATATATATTAAAAAAAAAAACATCCCCACAAATGCAACTCTGAATGTGACAATCAAATTAAATCTGTAATCAGAGGGGGGCCTGGGTAGCTCGGCAAGTAAAGACGCTGACTACCACACCTGGAGTCACAAGTTCAAATCCAGGGCATGCTGAGTGACTCCAGTCAGGCTTCCTAAGCAAACAACTGGCCCGGTTGCTAGGGTAGGTAGAGTCACGTTGGGTTAACCTCCTCATGGTCACTATAATGTGGTTCTCGCTCTCGGTGGGGTGCATGGTGAGTTGTGCGTGGATGCTGCGGAGACACACTCAACAAGCCACATGATAAAATGCATGGATTGACGGTCTCAGACATGGACACAACTGAGATTCGTCCTCCACCACCCAGATTGAGGCGAGTCATTACACCACCACCAGGACTTAGAGCGCATTGGGAATTGGGCATTTCAAATAGGGGAGAAAATCCAAAAAAATAAATAAATTTGTAATAAAAACAATTTTCTCTGCAAAGATAACATTTCTTTTCTGTGATAATCGCAAAGGCTATTCTACACAATCCAAAACTCAGAAATTATTTCAATATGCTGGTGCTAATAGATTAAGGGATCATGCTTATATATATATGTGCTATAAACATTTTTGAATATATAAACTTAGATTTAAGAAATGCAAAAAAATGGATTTCTATAAAAAAATGTTGTATTGTCAAAGAAGTTTTAAGGAATAGACTGAGACTGGGAATTGTGCAGCTAATAATAAATTAATATTTTCGGATGACACAGAATAGTTGTGTCATACTGTCCTCGTTGTTCGATTCTCCAGACTATTACATACAGATTTCCTACATCAGTGTCATGATCCCTGTACACCCAGTCTTTGAAAGGTTAAGCCCTTGTTAACCTCTCCTTTAGCAAAGAAGGTCACCGACAGGAAGTGTTCTCTGGGCATTGACACAAACATTGCTTTTATATTCCATATATTTATACCTCACAAATGCACAATAATAGAATTCTGATTGTGATAATGTTGATGGTGATATTTAAGCTTAAAGTGGCCCCAAAAAGTATCTGGACTCTAAAGCCACACTTTCAATTTCATGACATTGCATCAGATAACACAGTATCAAACCAAATGTTGTCTGCAAATAGATGATGCTAGAACTAACTTTTATGAGCTATTTTTGACTTTTTGACATGACTTTTAACCAACTGGTGTCAATGGGCTTTTAGTGAAATTATTTATTTCACTTAACAGACAACAATGTGGCAATTCTTGCTCAGTTGGGTGTGAGATGGTATCTTTGCGAGAAAGTTTCTATGCTGATTTTCTCAGAGATCATACATTTTCTCTCTTGCCTCCCTGGTTCTGGGAGTCCTTTGAATGCAAACACCCAAGCCTCTCTTTTTTAAATGATTTGCTTGAAACTTTTCTTTCCAATAAATGCCAGTGCCACATTTTGTTATCTAATGCAATTACACATTGAAATTATATTTCAATCTTGCTTGAGTGTGCAAATACTGAATCACTGAATGTGATTGTTTGATACTGTATATTGGTTGGCACATTGGTTACACTCTGGCCTTAATTGAATTACCTCTTAGGAGTTCAGACTTTGGTATAGAGAGATCAGCGCATTACAATATGATTGCAGTGTGGAGGTGAAGATCTGCCAATCAAATTAAGTCTTGTAGATCCTGTTGCAGTGAATGACTTTATGATCAGTGTCAAATTTACATAAACATTCAATCTGATGACGGATGACCCTAAAAAGTCTTCTCCACTCTTATTATAGAGTGTAAATGTTCACAAGGTTTGCATCTGAGGATGTTTTTATCCTCCAAAGTTAGTTTTTTTTTTTTTGGGGGGGGTTGGAATTTTCAGCCTGTCTCTCATTTCTTTTTCTTATTTCTTTTTTGTCCCTTCTAAGGTACCAAAACACTAAATGGCTGGACAAAACGACAAGAAATGAAAAAAGGAAAGAATGAGCCAGCGCTCCAACCTGCCCAGACAGAACAACAAACATGGAAAGTGCCAGCATTAACACCTGAACAATGGGCGAAGCAGACTGCCTTTGAGAGGGTAGTCTATGACATGTCCCACAATGACCACGTCATTAATGACATAATGCTGGGTCGCAGGATTGCATTCTATGAACTCAGAGGAGAAATAGGGACTGGAAATTTCTCCCAGGTTAAACTTGCTGTTCACGCATTGACTAAAGGTGAGACAATTCTAGCCTGATCTCATGAAATTTACGTAGGTTGCACAATTCAGTCAACAATTTAAGTCAGTTAATTAGGTATAAGAAGACACTGAAGGACTCCCTTTTTCTGTGTCTGCATAGGTACAGATCAGATCTCATAGAAGAGACAAATTATGATTTATCATTCATAAAATTTTCACTATCTTGGATAGTTCACCCAAAAATTAAAATTCTCTGATCATTTACTCACCTTTATTCCATCCCAGATATGTATGACTTTCTATCTTCTGCAAATCAAAAACAAAGATTTTTAAAAGCTCTGTTGGTCCTCACAATACAAATGACTAGAACTTTGAAAGTCCAAAAGGGGCATAAAATACATAAGACACCAGTGGTTAAATCCAACTCTTCAGAAGCGATATGATAGGTGTGGGGTGAGAAACAGATCAATATTTAAGTCATTTTTAAAAAATTTTTTTTTTACTTAAACTACACTCACATTCAACCGTCTATGGTTGGGGCTGGTCAAAGGTGGAGATTGATTGTAAAAAAAGGACATAACTATTGACCTATTTCTCACCCACACCTATCATATCACTTCAAAAGATATGGATTTGAACACTGGGGTCATCTGGATTACTTTTATGCTGCCTTTATGTCCTTTTTGGACCTTCTGAGTTCTGGTCACTATTCACTTGCAATGTATGGACCTGAGATATTCTTCTAAAAATCTTCGTTTGCGTTCTGCAGAAAATAGAAAGTCATAGACATCTGGGATGGTAAATGATGAGAGAACATTTTGGGGTGAACTCTCCCTTAAATAGACAACAATGCACAATGTTGCCACAAGGACAAAACACCATCAAGGTAACACACATGACTGTAAAATAATGCAATAAACAGTAACAAAATAAAATGTAACAAAATACCATAATGCATATAAATATAATGGAAAATGACAGAAAAAGCATAACTATTTACATAAAATATAATCAAATTTCATGTGCCACACAGGGACTTCTAAGAATTTCCTTTTACTGTTTTTAACTGTAAAATATGAAATAATTAATACTTTTTACTTAAAAAAAACAAAACAATATTTTATGTATATGGTTTGGTAACTTACAGTTCACTAATTAACAGGTTTTTACTGTGGCATTTTTGCACTCTTTTTCTGTTTATTAACATTACTAACATTTTTATAGTGATGGAAATACCATGTTGTTTAAATTATTTGAAGTAATTTGGAGCACCATGGTATATGACTATGGAAATCATTCAATAATATGGTATATATCAAAGTACCATTATCTTACCATCTAGGTGTCCAAATGTAAAACAGTTTGAGTCCGCATACATTTCAAGTTCAGTGGATTGCTGTGCTACACAGTCAGATTTGCATTACACAGCCCCTGACAGCAGGCGGCACAGTTTATCTGTAGCTGTACATGTCAGTGAGGTTTACAGCACCCTCCTCTGTGAATCTGAGTAGTTTTAGTTGTGTGGTTGAGATGCCACTAGAAAAACAGCAGAACAGAGAGATCTCTCAAGCATTTTGGAACATTTGTTTTAACCCTAGTGCGCCAATAAAAAAAGTTACTCAGAGGTCCTTCAAGGACAAAAATGTCCACGTCAAAAAACTGCCATAATAATATTATATATTCATATTATTTTCCACTTTCAATGAGTTTGACAATGTTTAGTATGATTTTTAAGCGATTTGAATTATGGGGACACTAGAAATGTCCTCATAAACCATATTTATAGCATATTACCCTTGTAATTACCAGTTTGTAACCTAAAAAAATGTCCTCGTAAACCATTTAAACCTGCCCACACACACACACACACACACACACATACACACACATTTCTCAATACACACATACAAAACACACACTGACATCCACACCAACACACCCACACAATTTTAATTTATTCAATTGGCCTGCAGTGCTCTATAATAGAGCAAACAGAAAATAGGAAAAAAGCATGTATTTGCTCCATAGGCTAAACATGAGAAAAATGGCACCATATGGTGGAAAATATTAAAAAATTAAAAATATTAAGCCAGGGATCCGGAATGGCCATAGAATTCATGATTTTATGCTTTAATGAGACTGGGATCAAATATTGCGGTTTTAATGGATTTCAATGGGGACATTTGTGTCCTGAAGGTCCTGAATGTAACTATTTTGTGTACACAGTGTATTATAGATATATTTTAGGAAATGGGGTCGAAATATCAAAATTCCCCCAAAATACACACCTTTGGCAAAATTTATGCTGTTAGCCAAAATTATCGATAAAAAAAAATGAAAAAGACAAAAATGTCCCAAAGGTCATACAAGGGTTAAGCAATTTAATAAGATAAAAGGGCCACACACCAAGTTTGTAAAGCATGTTCATTTGTTCAAATAATAACCCATCATTTGACACACTTAATCTCTCTCTACAGAGCGTGTTGCTGTTAAGATACTTAATAAGATGCGTCTCGACAAGAAGTCACAGACTTTATTTGCCTCAGAGATTGCCTGTATGGAAAGACTCTCCCATCCAAACATTGTACGTCTCTATGAGGTGCTTGAGACCAGTAAGCATTTGTACCTTGCTATGGAGTATGGAAGTGGAGGAGATCTGTTCTCACGCATCACTACCAGGGGGCGCCTGTCAGACCAGGAAAGCAAGCTCATCTTTGCCCAAATTATCTCAGCTGTCAAACACATGGTGAGAAATGCAGGGCCTACAGTAGACCTCACTGCAGACATGAAAGCACTTCTGTTTTATTAATGGCCTTTGCAACAGCAAACATCACTTTTACTATTCACTATCATTATTACTGATTGTCACATGTAATCACAGGTCTGCTGATATTCAGACCAACAATACAATTGTGTGTATGATATTAGCTTTGCCTTTGTCTCAAATGATGCACTGCACACTTTGCATGTACACTATACATTATGCACTCCATGTAGTGTATGAATTTTCATAGTATCGTCCCAAATCGAACACTTAAAGGAATAGTTCATCCAAAAATGTAAATTCTATCAACATTTACTCACCCTCATGCCATCCCAGATGTGTATGACTTTCTTTCAAAAGCAGAACATGAACGAAGATTTTTTGGAAGAATATTTCAGCTCTGTAGGTCAATACACTGCAAGTGAATGGGTGCCAAAATTTTGAAGTTCCAAATAGCACATATACCCATCATAAAAGTAATCTATACAACTCAAGTGGATTAATTAATGTCTTCTTGTGTGTACAAAATAGATTAATATTTAAAACTTTTTTTACTAGCTTCTGGCCAGCTGTGGTATGCTTTTTTACTACACAGAAAAGTTTACCATTTAACAGCTGACAGAAGTGACGTTTCAAATGCATTTGATGTGTTACCGCTAGCTTTAGCACATTAGCCAACCTGAGTTCAACACTTGTATCTCAAACGACATACATATTCACACAGCGTGCTGTCTTCACTTAAGTTTCGGTAGTTGCTACATTCTCCACTATTTACAATTGTTATGTCAGGCCAACAAGCAATGCAGCCAGATAACTCCACCCTTCAGCTATGTACGGCAAGTCATAAGCACTGAGTCTATGAAGTGTCCAAGATTCCACAAAATAGTGCGGAAGTGTACAGTTCTATAAACTGAGTACATAAAAACATAAAAAAATAAAGTAAAAAAGTAAATAATATTGAGTGACAAAAAAATTGGCCAGTATTTTTTCCTCGCCAATGAAAATCGTTTCAAAAGAAGGCAAAGTCTCAAGCATGTCACCAAGCCAAACTAAAAGCGGGTCTGGAACTGGGTAGGTGAGTGGAATGGAGCAACAGATATACCTGTAGATGCATTTTCTCAGGCATTTACTGAGTCTAAATAGGCGTACAACTTTTTGAATTTAGTACACCTACACCCAAATGGCAATAGCCATATCGTTCATATGTTATACTTGCTATAGTTAACTTCCACGTTTGGGTTTTCTATGTCCTGCTCCATTCAGACTGGTGAAAGAAACCCAGACATCCTTTTCTGAAACCCTGCAAAAACTGATACTCTAGCAAAAAACTGCTCCCAGCTGCAGGCAAAATCACATAAGTCCACTCTCTGTTCTATGTCCACTTGCAAGAGAAAAATGCCCCTCGCTCTGCATCCACTCTGCACTGCTTTCACATATGGTCTAGAATGGCACGAACACAGGCAAGCATAGAGCTAAATACAGGAAAGCATCCCAGTGCTGTCATACTGAATTTCAGCACTCTTTGAAGATCTAGGTAGATCTGGGTTTGGTGGATTTTTGCTACTGAAAATTGGTCAAGAAGTATTTTTGGATAAGATCATGCAATTCATTGGTTATCATTATTATGATAATTGATTGTTAAATTCTATAAACAATGCAATGAATTTTCATTTTGTGATGCATCGATGCATCAATACATTTTCACATTCCTAATGAGAATGATTGGTTATGCAAAGAATGATAAGTGTAAGTGCTAATACAGGCTGAGATCACGGGCACACTAATATTTTTTGTTTAAAAACGTATTGATTTTGCTATGTTTACACATCCCATCCTCAATAGAACAGCATTTTCCTCCACCTAGAGTGGAGAATTTAGAATACACTCTCCATAGGTTTAAAACCTAAATGGATTAATGTGGACTTGGCGTTTAGAGTGGAACATGTTCCATTACACAAGTTTGTTTATGGTACAATGTAACTGATTCATTTAATTATGTATTTTCAGCATGAAAACAACATCGTCCATCGTGACTTGAAAGCAGAAAACATATTTTACACCACATGCTACTGTATCAAAGTGGGCGACTTTGGTTTCAGCACTGTTAGTGAACCAACTGAAACTCTGACAACGTTTTGTGGCTCCCCGCCATATGCAGCACCTGAGCTTTTCAGAGAGAAAAGCTACGTGGGATGTTATGTGGACATCTGGGCACTGGGCGTCTTACTATACTTCATGGTGACTGCCACCATGCCTTTCCATGCCAACAACCTTGGGCGACTAAAACGCTGCATCCTGCAAGGAGCGTACAGTATCCCGACCTACGTCCCTGAACCCTGCCAACTGGCCATCAAAGGCATGCTACGACCTGTACCTGTGGACCGCACCACAGTATTGCAACTGATGGTCTGTTCTTGGCAAAGGGGCATTGAGTACCCCAAACCGTACCCTGCTCTCAACGCAATGCCCAATCACCTTGCTGACCCAGTGAGGAATCTGTGTTTGGAGGAACAGGAGGTCAAATCAGCCCTGTGTGAGCTTGGAATCAGTGCCACACATCTGCAGAACAATACCTGCACAGACTCACGCAGTCCAGTTACAGGAACTTATCGTATTCTGCTGCACCGTATACAGAAGAGAAGATCTGTGGAGGCGATTGGATACTCCGCCCTCTACCCGGAGGATTTTGGAAGTAAGAAATACTGT